>NW_026991437.1:319892-639784 GCF_036370855.1 Dromaius novaehollandiae | reverse complement strand
CAATACCTTTTTAGCTCCCTGCTAACAGGTTATCCCCTCGGCATTTGTGAAGTATTGCTGGCATGTTGCATCCTGTGCTCCCCAACAAATGCGATCGACTTACAGGATCATCCCGCACCACATAAAAATACATGGATCTGGCTAGTTCAGCGTTTGGCTAACTTATCTGCCTTTTGTATTGCGGGTGGACGGTCTCTTGATGATGTACTAACCACATGTTATATAGGAATACTAACCTCCCTTCAAATATTACCAAATTATACCTTCTTGAGAAATTTTGATATCCAGCTCACCCCCTTGAATTTACACGATCTGGGAACAGCCTCTACTAAATGAACACCTTGGACGTATTCATTTTAGATTGCCAACGTGTCCAAAGCAGATCTATGTTTTTGCTTTGTCCATGCTACCACACCAAAGTATGATATGACCAATATGCAGTTGAAATGCAATAGTACTATGAATATAACCTTTAGGGTGGTTCTTTTTAGGCGGCACCACTGCTTACACTTATGTGCCAGCCAATACCACCGATGGCCCTTGCGCTATTATGCTAAGCATCCTCCCTTTTATGACAGAACAAAAGAGGAAGCCACGGCATGTTTTGCATGCCACATGTGACCCCCACATGAATCTGTTTTCTCATGGAGAGGCTCTAGGATTGTTACTGAGCCCAACTGGTGTCCCGGGGTGGTAACCACTAATTATAAACAAGTAGAACATGTCGCCTGTGCTTTAGCCCAAGGACTAAATTGGACATCTAAAGCCATCGCCTCTTGAAACAAAGACGTCAGTGCAATACGACAAAGCACTTTGCAAAATCCATTAGTAATTGACTACCTTCTGCTCCAACATAACCATGGATGCCATGATTTTGCTGGCATGTGCTGCTTCAACATTCCTGATGAATCAGCATCTATTGAAACTAACATCAACCATCTGCAAGATATTATTCAACACATTTGCCAAAATGATGGCGAAGCATGGCTAGCCAACTGGTTCAGTTCTCTAACCGGGTGCTTAGGCCACCTCATCCAAGGAGGGCTTCTGTTTCTTTTTGGCCTTGTTTTATGTTATGTTATAGCATCATTTCTCTGTAAAATCCCTTGTCCACACCCATGACACCCTCATAAAGATTGGGACAGCCTGTGACTAGCACCTCATTGCGGGGGTGGAATGTAGGGAGTAATGCGGAAGAATGTCGAGGAGGCAGGCGATGGGAACTAGCCAGACTGTCCCAGGAGGAAAAAGAAGCAGTGTAATGTGTCTTGCACATCTTATCTGTTCCAACCCCTAGCTTGACATGCTTTAGCAGTTATAATATCACACGACCATTTCATGAGCATAATGTAATTCTGCTTATTGTGCATGTGCCTGTTGCATAAAAGCCTATTAGTTCCCCCTCCCCGGGTTCCTTGCCATGGACAAACACTCAGCAGTGCCAGGAATTCTCCTGTCTTCTTATTGCCTCCAGGGGCGACAACACTGGGGAAGGCCCGCATAGACACAGAAGTAGTAAAGGCCTTCTAAGGATCCTTGTGTGCATTGCATTTGTGTATCCGCCCCTGCCTGGGGCTAGGGCGATGACCCCGCCTTGCACCCACACCCACCATTACCTACAGCTCTAGGCACAATCTCTGATTCACACTGCCCAAGGATTGTCCTCACCTTTGACTCCCTTCTGCAGCAAATCCTCAAACAAAAGAGCAGTTTGCAGCGCACGCTAGGGCACGGAGTCCCGTGGGAAAGTTTAACTCAGAGGTATCAACTGTAGGTGGGAGTAGTGGGCTGCCCGGAGATCTTGTCCCCTCATGGGGAACCCATACTGGGTAAGCAGTGTCACCTCTAGTGCCTCATGCTACCCAAGCTATCACACTGCGGCCTTGGCTCCAATGTCCTACCAATGAGCACAGAAGGAGAAGGCACAAACCCCTGCCTGGAAGCAGCTGTTTCATTACCTTTCTTGCCACTGCTGCGTCAGCTTTTCCCCTCTCCTGTTCCTGGGTGGGCTTCACAGGTGCCACAGGCCTCTAGGTGGTATTCTAGGTGCAGTCTCAAGCTTGTACCTGGAAACAGCAACAACACATCAGTCTGAAGAGAGGGCACCAAAGTGTCCTTTGCATCTCACGTCAATAATGGGGACACAGGGTCACATGGGAGCTACTGTGAAGTCCATCCTTGCCCAAAGCAGAATATGCGGAACATGCCAGATGCTGGAGGACTGTATGAGGCAGCTGAATGCCATAATGAAGACCTCCAGTGCTTGGAGGGGCATTCGCTTCCTCATCAGCCTGTGCCAGGGCTTCCCTGTCCTTCCTGTGAGAAAGCTCATTTTGATGTAAATCCTCTGCACTGCTGTTGGAGACCAGCTCCCATCTCCCGTGGGAGCCAGGGGCTAAGAAGCAAACATACTCACTCTGGAAAGACAATGGCATCACCAGAAAGGGTCTGAGAAGCAGCAGTTTTGCTGCCTGAGAGGACTGAATCCCTCATCTCTGGCATCTGCAAAGGGGAGAGAAACATGTGAGATGATGCCAAGAAAATTATCTTGTTGCTCGCAAGAGCAGCAAACACTTCCAATGCTCAGAAATGCTGCCTCTCTGAAATGCTGAAAGAACGAACTCTGTTCCTCACAGCAGCCCCTCAGTTAGCAGCTGCAGGGGAATACATGAGAAAGCATAATAACCCTGTCAGGCTTTTTGCAAGGCCGAGAAGCCAGGGACTCAGCCCGGAGACCAGGTGCTTCCTAATGCAGCAGTTGATGGAGGTAAGTACAAGAGAAGGCATTTCACTAGCTGGGGGTCCTGCTTGCTGCATTTTTCCTGCTGCCCTGAGTTGATGCCTTCTGAGGTGAGAACAAAGGCCTCACATGTGGGGTTAACCCCACAGTCTCTCCTAACGTTCAGACGGGTGCCTCAGCAGCATGGAAGAAGAGAGTGACACAGCCCTTCCTTTCCTTTTGCACAGCAGCTAACAACTGTGAGGGACAACCCTCTGGTGTGTGTTCAAGGGGCAGTTGAGGGTCCAGCTCTGGGACCCACTGGAACAAAGGCTGGAGAAAAGGCCCTGGCCCACACAACAGCCTGGAAAGACACCACGCACTTAGACAGAAGGAAGAGACAGAGCTGCGAACCAGGGCTGGCCTACAGCCACCTTGCATCTCTGGCTTAGCCCTTGAGGAGCTTAGCTCAGACTGCTTTCACATCTCACTTGCCCCTGAAAGCTCAGGCCGAAAGACACGCTTGCACTAGAGACCTGGCGAAGGGCATTGGACTGGAATGATTCTCTCTGTGACACCAGTGGCCATTCTCTCAGTGTGGCCACCACTAGCAGCATGTGGGTGCATACATCAGGAAAAGCCTGTCTTTGTGCTGCTGTGGCTCCCAGGGCACTGGGAAGAGCTGGTCAGCACAACTAGACCAACACGGTGACAGCAGCAAAAGGGGCGTGCTCCAATCTGGGCTTTGGTCTGCCTGTTCTTTGGCTTCCAGACATGGATTCAAATATGATCCTAAAACAGAAAGGCACTGAATGCTGCTTTTCTGGAAGAAGGGAAGTCTCAGGGCAAAACACACAATAGGTGTGATCTTTTCTTTGAAATTTTCCATGAGCACATGGGAAGGGGATCCTGGGCTGGAGGGAACTTTGGGTTGACCCACTACAGAAATTCCCAGGGTCTTCTATGTCCCCGAGTCCCCTGAATGCTAGAGAAGAACAGTCCAGGGAGGTGGCATTGCTCTAGGCCAGGACTGTCCCTGTGACCGGAGAGGTCCTGGCAGGCCAATAGAAATGCATCCACTTGTACTTTGCTAGGATTTCAAAAGAACAAGAGGTAGAACTGGAGAAATGGAAAACTTACCCCAAGAAGAGCTTCTGCCAGCTGTTCAGTCCCATTCGGCTTTTGCAGGATGCAGCTCTGCAGGTCTCGGGCTGCAGAAAAAGCCTGGGATCTCTCCGTGAGGCTGGGGATGACAGTCATCTTTTCTGCAGAAGATGTGCTGCTGTTGATGAGGTCGCCAGATAAAGGAGTTAGGGAGGAGGAAGTAAGCAGAGGAGGAAGTAAGCAGACCGCGTGGCATCCGACAAGATGAGCGAGAGGTAGATAGGATATTCTCAGAGACCCTACAGCTTCAACAATCTCAACCCTCCCATAGTAGCGGAGGTGCAGGCGGGCTCCGTGCCATGTGGAACACTAAGTCGTAACTCTGTAGAAGATGAAGGCTGGATCATTCAGTATATTCCAGGTTGGGAGAGATTTAGCTATGCCACATCACATGAATACAAGGAAGAAGGAAAACACAAGGACTGCACTACAGCCCTTTGGTTCTTTCAGGCCACCCACAGCACCCTCAGAAGTGCACAGCAACCATCCCTGCTTTTGCCACCAGAGGCCTGTCCCTGAGAGGAGCCAGACTAATGTTGCCATCACAGAGATGGAATCCTTTGAAAAGAAAGGCCAGCTCCAAACACAGCTCTCAGCTCCTGCTGCCCCACAGGCCTCACCCATGTCCACTACATCTGCAGTGCTGGCAGCGCTGACCAGCAATCACAGTAAAGCTGGCCTCCAATGGGTTCTCAGGCACACTCTGGTCCCCATCTCTCTTTCAAAGCTCTCTACATCTGGCTCACTTCTAAGCAGAAGGAGAATGCAAGAGGCAGCATGAATGCTGGTGTTTGCCTTGACAAGGTCTGGTGTGGCAAGAAACATGGACCAAAGCTTTTCACTAGATCTGAGCAGAAGAGGAATCCCCAGGACATTGGGCGTGTAGCCAGCTCTTAAAGCAAGTCAGAGAGAGAAGTATAATTGCATTGTGCACTATGATGTCATGATAATAATAATAATAAAAAAAGGTTGAAGCTGTTTTCAGGACCCAGTGGAGGAATTCTAAATTTCTACCAGTCACATCTGAACAGCACTTGTGCACATCCCAAAGATATCCCAAGGGGAAGCCAAAGTAGCAGCCTGTCTTCCTACCAGGAACACAGGCCTTATCATCAGTGAGGCCGTGAACCTCTGCAATAGGCATTGAAAGATGGAACACGGGTCTGTGAACAGTCAGAAGACCACGCTTCCCACCACCAACTTGTTCAGTGACAACACCAAAGGTCCCAAGCCGAATAATTCTGGCTCCCTGAAAACAGGAAGGAAGAAAAGAATTATGAGACTGTTAGGTGGAGAGGCTGATGACTGGTCAGCACATGGTGATGGTGCTCAGTGCCCTGCCCACTCCTGCTGTACTGGAACGCTTTGAAGAAGCTCTGGAGAAGCTCTTTGGAAGAACCTTCCAGGCCCAGGGTGGCAGACCCACCTGCTTCAGCACCAGCTGCCGCACACACACCTCCCAGGTAGCAAGGGTCTCTGGAAAGTACGTGAAAGACACGTCATGCTCCGGGAGGGCCAACTCACCACCATTCAGCACATGCCTAACCCAGGAGATGACAAGTGCAAGCGCATTCAAACAGCATCCCCCTCCCCAAACATACCCCATCCCTGACAGCAGCTGCAGAGCTGAGGTGGGGACAGGGGCTTTCATGTGGACCCAGGAGGGGTCTGGATCTGAAACAGAGGCATTAGGGCATGCAGATCCTGCCATGGGACATCCACAATGTGTTCCTGAGCTCAAAGCCTGCTCTGCTGCTCTGGAGGTACAAGGAGATCCAGCAGGAAGGAGCGGGAGGCAGTGGCTGGTCTCCCAGACAGCAAGCCACTGGGAGCTGAGGAAAAGTCCAAGGATTCATTTCCAGCACAGGTGTTTCTGGAAGCCTCTCCAGAGCCCAGCAGGAGCTACAGGAGCCCTCAGCCTTCTTCAAACAGGTCTCCCGTCCTTCCAGATGCAGCTGTCACAGGGGGACCCCCTCCCTAGGGATTTTGGCAATGGATTGCCACGCAGCGAGAGGATGGTGCTGTGCCCAATGTAGTCCGGGGCTCAGGCCATCCTGCAGGGTCTCCCCTGTGGGGCCAGGCATCTCCCACTGCTGCCAACAGCCCCACCACATGTCTGCCAACAGCCGGGGACTGTCACTGGGCTGTGATGGGTCTGTGCCCATCGCCAGGGCCAGCCATGTGCCAGGCGCTCTCCCCAGGGCAGCCATGTGCCCGTCCCCACTCTGGACCCGCTGTGTGCCAGGTCCTTGCCGGGGCCGGGCTGGTGCTGGGCACCCTGGGCCCAGGTAGGATGGGGAACTGCTCTGCCCCAGGAGGACGTGGGGCTGGCCCAGGCAAGGCCTGGGCACCTTGGCCCGGAGGCGATCACTGCAGCCGTCACATACTGGCTCCAGCGGCCCGTCCCTGCCCAGGGCGGCAGGAGCAGGCAGCTGGGGCCAGGCCGGGCCGGGGTAGTGCGACATGGTGCCACGTGGCGCCGGGGCACGGGGCCGGGCCGGGGCGTCGCTGCTGTGGCGGCAGCGCCAAAGGTCGGGGTGGAGAGAAATACTGTGTCATGTCAGCGCTGCCGCACAGTCCTCCTGCAATAGGACCCAAAACCGCGTTGCTGCAAAATGCCAGGCAGAACTGTAACTTGATCAGCGTGCATGATCATGGGCCTTGGTCTTGAAGAAGGAAATGGAATTAGAAAAAGCATAAAGCATAAACAAAGGGTTCCTTCCCTCCCCAGGTAGCTTTTTCAGAAAACCGGCAGTTCCCCACTGTTACCTGGGATCAGCTCCCCAGCAGTCCAGCTTGCTGCAGAGTGGATCAAATGCCAGTGCCAGCACGACGGGGAGGACCGTACTGGAGGGGTAAAATCAGTGGGAGGGAGAAGGAGGGGTTTTGTTTGTTTGTTTGTTTGTTTGTTTGTTTTTATGGCAGTATCAGGAGGGCAGGAGAGCCCAGGGCAGCCCTTGGCAGGGGCAGGGCCACGGTTGCCAGGCAACATGGGGGGGACAGGAGGCGGGAGGAGACCACGTGCCCTGCAGCCAATGGGGTGCGGCTGCCAGGCGATGCGGGGCCGGAAGCAGGAAGCCAGGTGCCCGGCAGCCAGCAGGGTGCCGTTGCCAGGGGAGAGGGGCGGGGCGCGGCCTGCCCTGGGGGAGGGAGTCCCAGGCCCTGGAGGCGGCTGGAGGCCGGCTGGGGCGGCCGTGGCGGGGCAGCACGTGGGGCCGGGAGCGCCGGGGAGCCGGGCCCTGTGCGCCCCGGCCGCGCTGCACCAGCCTGCTGGGACGGGGGCCGTGCGCGTCACGAGGCCCCGCTCTCCGGGGCAGCCGTGCACCCCACGGAGGCGGCGGGTCCTGCCCTGACACAGCAGGGGCTGCTGGCCAGGCGGGGAGGCCTGGGCCTGGCGCGGCCCGAGGGGCTGGACCGGCTCTGCCTCCTCCCGGGGAGCCGCGTTGTCCCAGGATGTGCTGCGGCTCTGGCCTCAGCACGGCAGGTCTCCCTCTGTCCGGGCTCTCTGGGTACCGGTGTTGTCCGAAAAGCGGATTCGTTGCCCGGTGTGCAATAAACCAATAATTGCACACTCAGGAGAGACATTTGCTTCTTTATTTCAGAGTTGCACAAGCCTGGCTGCTCGGTGGTTTCCCACAAATCAAGCACACACCCCCCCCCAGCCCGGCTTCTCAAGGAGCATTTATACAAACAAATTGCCAGGTTTGCAACTTTCCTTTTTACACTGATTGGTTAGTGATTTACACACAATTATAACTCTGCTTTCACACCATTTTACTAGGACGCATGCTCAGGGGAGGGGTCTTCACCGGGCACGGGTCTTTTGGACCTATGGGTGTGATGTTTTGCAGTATAATGAGGACAGTTCAGTCAGGGATACATGGACCTCCCATTCTTTTGCCAAATTGGCAATATGTACCTAGAAATAAAACATTTTGATGTAATGTTTCTTTTAGGGCTTTAGCAGTTCTAGGATGCCCTTGTTTAAAGAATGCTTCTTTTCAGAAAATAGAGATAGAGGTTATCCTAATCTGCCTAGTTAAAACCGAATGAACATTCTTTCTGAGCTTCGCAGGGTTGTCTTGTAACAGTTCCCCCTTTGAGACTTGTATGACCATTCTCATATTAGTCTCACCCTTTAAAAATTTTTCCCTTATTAGCTTTGTACAACATCTAGAAATGCATTGAATCTCTACATAGACACATACAAAAACTAATAACAGCATTCCCAAAATTGTTAAATGCTTTTTAACCCATGAGCTTGCGTCAGGGAACCAGGAAGTCAACCATTTCCATGTTTCTTCAAATCCGAAAGAAAGCATCATCTTTCTGAACCCCATGTAAGATTTCAGTCTGCTTCCAGATTTCATTTAGATTGGTAGTAATTCTCCCGCTTTGATCCACAGCAACTAGTATTTATTACTGTACATACTCCTCCCTGAGATGCCAAGAACATATCTAGAGCCATTCTGTTTTGGGTGGTTATTTTAGCAATTTCTGAAACCTCCTCTTGTAAAGCTGCAATGGCATCAGAGGTTTTATTCCCTATTTGCTCAATAACTGCTGAAATATTTACTATTGCTTTTTCAAGTTCACTCACTCCCAATGGTGAAAACAGCCACCTTGCGAATGAATGAAACCTAGTAGGTCGCTCTATTAAAGGATTATTTTGTCTCCTCTTTTGTCTCCTCATGAATGTTCTTAACCAGGATTTTTGATTCTTGTTACTCAGTTCTTTTGTTACAGTAATATTAGGGATTATTGCCCCTAGAGTCCATGTCCCTGACCAATTAGGAGGTAGCACTTTTCGTGCCTTGTTCCCGCACAACCAATACCATCCACTACCTTTCGGAACACGCCACCCATTTAGTTCCTTACTTGGCCACTTATAACCTATTTCAGGGATCCGAGAGCAATCTTCAAAACTCCCTGCCTTAATGGCTCCAGTACAGTTGATCGGCTGTTTTCCATAAGGTACAGTTTTATCCCACCATTTATTACTATTATTGCACCTTCGGATACATTGATAATAATCGCCTGTCACACTCTGGACTTGCCATTCCTGTTCTGTTGTTTCATCATGTTCCGTTTGATCACTAGCATTTCTTATCTGTTTTATAAATTCCATACAGGAAAAATTAAGAGGCACTCCAATTAGCGGGAAGCCCTTGTTGGAATGTTCAGGGAAGTGGGGACACACCCAACCATCCATCTGGTTAACTATCTTCATAGATTTCATAATTACTTCCAAATGAAGATTTTGACCCCCAAATCCTTCCTGATTCCCTTTGGCTCAGGTAACCTAGAGAAACTAACCACCACATTTCTCCCCTGTTGTTTGTTAAGGAGAACATCCTTTTTACACAGAGACCCTAACAACAATATTAACCCTATTCCTAACAAAGAGATTAAAGCAATTTTTCCCTGAATACAATCTAAATTTAAAACTGATTCACTTCTAACACAACTCATATATCTTTATATATTTTTAACTTGAAAGGTTGGACTCGTTCAGCTTTCCACATCTCTCGAGGTCCTGCTTTCACTCGGGTGGAGTGGATCCAGGAATCAATTCCCTGCAGTTTCACAGCAGTATTTGTTGTTAGTAGGACAAGATACGGTCCTCTCCATTTTTCTATCAACGGCTCATCCTTCCAGGTTCGAAGATACACTTGATCTCCAAGCTGGAATGAATGTACAGATGAATCTAAAAGTATGGGAGATCTTAACTGGATGTACCTACGGAGAGAAGGAAGAACCTTTGCCATAGACAAGAGATAGTCACTTAAAATTTGATCGCCCTTAGATGGACTAACTTTCTGCCTAACCCTTGGGGTTATTCTGATTCTTAATAATGCCAGAGGTAAAACATCAGTCCCTTTCATCTGAGTCTCCTGACACAATTTCCCTCTCTGTCTCTTAATTGCTTGATTCATTCTTTCCACTTTTCCACTGGATTGTGGCCTTCAGGGGGTATGTAAATCCCATTTAATTTGTAGTATTTTTGAGGTCTCCTGTACTATTTCTGCTATAAAATGAGGTCCCCTATCCGAAGACAATCCTTCTGGTACCCCAGATCTTGGTAGGATTTCTTTTAATACCATTTTCACTACCTCCCTTGCTTTATTGGTACGGCACGGGAAAGCCTCAGGCCATCCTGAAAAGGTGGCAACAATTACCAACAAATATTTATATCCATTACAGCTTGGTAATTCAGAAAAATCAATTTGCCAGGAATCCCCAGGCATGAAGCCCCTTTTTTACCTCCCCTGGGGGGGTTTGGGGGGGGGGGGCGCTTCTTCTGAATCATGGGATTATTTCTAAGACGGATTTCACATTTTTGTGTAATTCCCTTTGCAATTAGTAACACACTAACTCCCACAGCAAATCTTTCAACTGTTTCAACCAATGCCTCGGCTCCCACGTGGGTACTATCATGTGTTTGCTTCATCAGCTTCTTCATTATCGCCAAAGTTACCACACCTTGTCCAGTAGATGTTACCCACCATCCTTTGGAAGTCTTTATGCATTGCAGTATTTCTGCTAATTTATTTTCTTTTTCAGTGTATACCGGAATTTCCATTTTTAACGTTCTCTCTGGAACTAATGCTGCCACCGACACGGATAATGCTACCCTTTTTGCAGCCTCATCGGCTCTTTTGTTCCCTTTAGCTACGTCAGTCTGCCCAGATTGGTGTGCTTTGCAATACATTACTGCTGTTTCTTTGGGTTTATTAACTGCTTCGAGTAGTTCCATAATCTCCTTACTGTATTTTATAGGATTCCCTTGAGAAGACAGCAATCCTCTTTCCTTCCCAATCGTGCCATGGGCATGTATAACCCCAAAGGCATATTTGGAATCTGTGAACACATTGGTCCGTTTCCCTTCTGATAATTCCAGAGCCGAAGTTAAAGCAATCAGTCCTGCTTTCTGGGTGGATGGATTTGCTGGTAGCGATCTTGCTTCGATTTCTTCTTCCAAGGTGACAACAGCATACCCAGCCCTTCTTTCTCCCTTTAGGATAAAACTGCTCCCATCGGTAAATAATTCCCAGTCTGGATTCTGCAATGGAATACCTCTGAAATCTGGACGGCTGGAATATACTCGCTCAGTAGTTTGCAGGCAGTCTGGAGCCAACTTCCCCTCTTCATGAAGTGGTAATAAAGATGACGGATTAAGGGTAGTAGACACTTTCATGGTTACCTCTTCTTGCTCAAGTATTACTGCTTGGTACTGCACCATCCTACCTGGGGATAACCAATGATGCCCCTTCTGTTCTAAAACTGCTGCAACAGCATGTGGCACATAAGCAGTCACCTTTCGTCCCAATGTCAATTTTCGTGCTTCTTGTATTAACATCACAGCAGCTGCAACTGCTCGCAGGCATCCTGGCCACCTGCACTCACTTTATCCAATTGTTTGGAAAAGTAAGCCACAGGTCTTTTCCAATTTTTGGAAGTCCTAATGCGGGAGCACTCATGAGAGCAATCTTGATTTCATCAAATCCTTTTCGGCACTCTGCAGTCCACTCCAGCAAGTCTCCCGCCCCCTTAACAGCTTCATATAAAGGCTCTGCCATTAATCCAAAATTAGGTATCCACAGGCCACACCACCCAGCCATTCCTAAAAATCCCCTAAGTTCTCTTTTTGATTTTGGGGGGCGAGCTGACAAATCGCTTCTTTCCTTTCGATTCCTAATTTTCTTTCCCCCTGGGATATTTCAAATCCTAGATAGATTATGCTTTCCTTCATGATCTGTACTTTTTTCTGAGACACCCTATATCCTGCTGTTCCCCCCAAATTTAATAAACTGATGGTTGTTTCTCTACATTCTTCAGTCATGTCTGCCCCCAATAAGATAGCGTCCACATACTGTAATAAGGTAGTGGTATCTTTCTTACCTTGCCATAATTCTAATTCTTTTGCAAGTCCATTGCCAAAAATGGTGGGGCTGTTCTTGAATCCTTGCGGGAGTACTGTCCAGCACAACTGCATTTTGCGTCTCGTTGTAGGACTTTCCCACTCAAAGGCAAATAATTGTTGACTTTGTTCCTCCAAAGCGATACAGAAGGAAGCATCTTTTAAGTCCACTACTGTAAAATAGACATTTGGATCATTTATCATCGTTAACAAAGTGTATGGATTGGGTACCACTGGGTGCACATCAATGACTATCTGGTTAATAGCTTGCAAATCCTGTACTAGATGGTATTCTTGTGAATGTGTTTTTTTAACAGGCAGGATTGGAGTATTGTACTCGGACTGACATTCTCGCAGCAGTCCATACTTTAAGAAATTATTAATTGTAGGCTCCAGTCCAACATGGGCCTCTAACTTCATGGGATACTGTTTTCACGCTACTGATTCAGTTCCTTGTTTTAATTCCACCTTTACCGGTTCTACACATTTGGCTCTTCCAGGTTTCTCCATCGCCCACGCAAAAGGGACTACTGCGTCCATTACTGCGGAGGGAATTTTGCTTGGTCCACTCTCCACCTGTTTGGAATCCAGTGCTTTCTGTAACATATATGCTTGTGTCTTCCAGGCGTTATTTGGTGGAATGTGCAGCTGAACTTTGTTCTTATCAAAGGTTATTTGTGCCCCCACTTTATTCAGTAAATCCCTCCCCATTAGGGGTAATGGGCATTCTGGCATGTATAAGAATGCATGTGTTAACACTCTATTTCCTATTTTACATTTAATTGGCTGAATGAAAGGTTTGACCTCTTGCTTTCCTGTGGCCCCAATTAGTGGCACAGAGAATTTACTCATTGGTGCCTTACAGCTATTTCATACTGAATATGTTGCTCCAGTGCCTACTAAAAAAGTAACTGTTTCCTTCCCCAGCTTTACTGAAACCAGGGCTTCAGCTGGGGAATCCAATTTCTCAACCCCCGGTTCCCATCAGTCTGAATCTTCTGCACCAGTCGTGAGCAAACCTGCCTCTGGAACAGATACAGATACAGACTGAGGTTTCCAATAATCTGATTGTTTCTTCGGGCACGCATTTTTCCAGTGCCCCTTCTCCCTACAAATTGCACATTGATCTCTCCTCAGTGAAATTCTATTTCCCAAATTCCCTCCTACTCTATGTCCTCTTCCACGTCCTTATCCTTTCAGAAAACCCCTTCCCCGAGAGGAAGTTTGTGCCTGGGCAAATGCAGCTGCCAAGATTGCAGCATTTTGCCTCTTATCTTTCAGTTTCTCCTTTTGTTTTTCCTTTCTCTCTACTTCTTCCCTGTTATTGTACACCTCTCATGCAATTTCTATTAACTGTGATATTGACATCCGCGACATACCATCTATTTTCTGAAGCTTTCTCCTTATACCTGGTGCTGATTGTCCTACAAATAATGTAGTAAAAGTCATCTTGTTCTCTTCGTCCTCGGGATCCAAGTCTGTCCATTTTCGGGCGGTTTCACATAACCGCTCCTAAAATGCAGAGGGATGCTCATTCATACCCTGCGCTACTTGATACAGTTTTGCAATATTTTTGGGCCTAGGTACTGCATGCTTTACCCCATATAACATTAACTGTTGGTGCTGTTTAGTCATTAACCTGCCTGCCCCTGTATTTTGATCCCAGTCCGGTTCTTGGGCCGGCATAAAGCGCTCCAGCCATCTCTAGCATTTTGTCTTTCATTTTCCTCTCGAGCTTTGTCTAATACCATTCTCTTCTGCTCAGGTGCAAGCAAAGTATTTAAAAGCACTTGTAAATCCTGCCAGTCTGCATTATGACTCTCAATTATCATTTTAAAGGATTGATACATCTTTTCTGGATTTTCTCGGTACGACCTGGCAGACTCCTTCCAATTCATTAAATCTGTAGTTGAAAAGGGGACCTTCACATATACAGGCATTCCATCTGGTCCTACTGCTTGACGCAGTGGGGCCTGAATCGCAGGATTTTGTGGAGCCTGAGTAGCCTGAGTTCTGCCTGCAATCGGGCTACATGCCTCACTTCCCTTATCTCTGGCGACACGATCTTGATCTCTTTCTGGAGGGACCAATAATTGTACATCCTCTTCCTCATCACCCACTTTTAAACATCTCTTCCCAATACTACAAGCAGAGCAACACCGAGGTATTTTCTCTTTGCCTTTCACCATCGTTAACACATTTGAGTCAGAGACCAATAGCTTACATTATTTTTCATTTTTCATATTACCCTTAAAAGAACGTTCTTACCAATTACGCTTTTGTACACTGGAGTCCACAGAGCAGCATCTCCCCGCCGGGAAGTGGCAAGACGATCCAGGCAAGGCTTTACAGTGAGGGTCCCACTTGGGTCGCCAGAAAACTGTTGTCCAAAAAGCAGATTCGTTGCCCGGTGTGCAATAAGCCAATAATTACACACTCAGGAGAGACTTTTGCTTCTTTATTTCAGAGTTGCGCAAGCCTGGCTGCTCGGTGGTTTCCCACAGATCAAGCACACACCCCCACCCCGGCTTCTCAAGGAGCATTTATACAAACAAATTGCAAAGTTTGCAACTTTCCCTTTTACACTGATTGGTTAGTGATTTACATACAATTATAATTTTGCTTACACACCATTTTACTAGGATGCATGCTCAGGGGAGGGGTCTTCACCTGGGCACAGGTCTTTTTGACGTATGGGCGTGATTTTTTGTAGTATAATGAGGACAGTTCAGTCAGGGATACATGGACCTCCAATTCTTTTGCCAATTTGATTTAATGTTTCTTTTAGGGCTTTAGCAGTTCTAGGATGCCCTTGATTCAAGAATGCTTCTTTTCAGAAGATAGAGATAGAGGTTATCCTAATCTGCCTAGTTTAGACAGCATGAACATTCTTTCTGAGCTTTCACGATTGTCTTGCAACACCAGCAGTGTTGACGCACGGCCCCGGTGCCCCCAGCACCAGCCCTGGGACCTCCTCCACATGCATCCTGCCCACAGCACAGAGAGCCCTGCTGCAGGGATGGGGAGAGACGGAGCTGGGTGAGGAGATGGGATGGCCTGGGCTGGTCAGGCGCAGGGCACGGCCACGCACGTGGCCTGGCCAGCCACCTCCTGACACGCGACCGGCCCCTTTTATCCCCTTTTCCCTCTGTCTCCCCACACTTGTTCCTCCCCAAACTTGATCACCTCACCCAGTGGCCTCTCACTAAAAAAAAAACTTGAGCACTTTCAAGTGAATTTACCTGTTTGATTTACTGAGCAGTCCCCCATTACATGTTGCTGGGGAATTACTTGCACTATATGTTTATATGTAGCTGATTTCAGTGTGAATGTGTTTGTGCTGAATGCAGAATCAAGTAACATTCAGGTGTCATTACTAAGGGGTGGCAAAATACTATGCCAAAGTAGTTCTCAGTCTGGAAGCTTTTTCTTCTGTGTCTATTGTGGCACTAATGGTAGTTAACATTCTGTATTTTGAAAGGTGGAGAGAGAAATCATAAAATAGATGTCTAGACACATCCCATATAATTGGCCCAGATTCTCAGCAGGGCTGTCCACCTTGTCTTATGCTGTAGAAATGTTGATACAAATCATATCATTACATATCATTTTAAAGGATTGTTACACCTTTTCTGGATTTTCTCGGTACGACCCGGCAGACTCCTTCCAATTCATTAAATCTGTAGTTGAAAAGGGGACCTTCACATATACAGGCATTCCATCTGGTCCTACTGCTTGACGCAGTGGGGCCTGAATCACAGGATTTTGTGGAGCCTGAGTAGCCCTCACGAGAAGTAGAATTCTATGCATCCAAACCGTTATTAAGTGCCAAGCAGGAAAATATAAGCCTACACTTGCAGCTCGATTGTCCATCGCAGCTTGTATGGCTATTCACACCTTTGCTATCCATTCAAATAACCCCACTTCTACTAACTTCCTCTCCAGATTTCTCGTTCCAGGTATCCGCACCTGCGCCAGTAAATATTGCACAAGGAAAACCAATACTGCAAAGAATTTTAGTCCGTAATGCTGCAGTACCTCACATTCAGCAAACACCTTCAACACCTTCCTTAGCTAATGTGTGGATATTAAATCCTCACAAGGAAAAACGACCTGGTACCATCCTGGCAGATGGGCCAGGAGTGACGGTCCTAGTGCTCCCTGATGGCGATACAATACCTTTTTAGCTCCCTGCTAACAGGTTATCCCCTCGGCATTTGTAAAGTATTGCTCGCATGTTGCATCCTGTGCTCCCCAACAAATGCGATCGACTTACAGGATCATCCTGCACCACATATAAATACATGGATCTGGCTAGCTCAGCGTTTGGCTAACTTATCTGCCTTTTGTATTGCGGGTGGACGGTCTCTTGATGATGTACTAACCACACGTTATATAGGAATACTAACCTCCCTTCAAATATTACCAAATTATATCTTCTTGAGAAATTTTGATATCCAGCTCACCCCCTTGAATTTACACGATCTGGGAACAGCCTCTACTAAATGAACACCTTGGAGGTATTCATTTTAGATTGCCAACGTGTCCAAAGCAGATCTATGTTTTTGCTTTGTCCATGCTACCATGCCAAAGTATGATATGACCAATATACAGTTGAAATGCAATAGCACTATGAATATAACCTTTAGGGTGGTTCCTTTTAGGCGGCACCACTGCTTACACTTATGTGCCAGCCAGTACCACCGATGGCCCTTGCGCTATTATGCTAAGCATCCTCCCTTTTATGACAGAACAAAAGAGGAAGCCACGGCATGTTTTGCATGCCACATGTGACCCCCACATGAATCTGTTTTCTCATGGAGAGGCTCTAGGATTGTTACGGAGCCCAACTGGTGTCCCGGGGTGGTAACCCCTAATTATAAACAAGTAGAACATGTCGCCTGTGCTTTAGCCCAAGGACTAAATTGGACATCTAAAGCCATCGCCTCTTGAAACAAATACGACAAAGCACTTTGCAAAATCCATTAGTAATTGACTACCTTCTGCTCCAACATAACCATGGATGCCATGATTTTGCTGGCATGTGCTGCTTCAACATTCCTGATGAATCAGCATCTATTGAAACTAACATCAACCATCTGCAAGATATTATTCAACACATTTGCCAAAATGATGGCGAAGCATGGCTAGCCAACTGGTTCAGTTCTCTAACCAGGTGCTTAGGCCACCTCATCCAAGGAGGGCTTCTGTTTCTTTTTGGCCTTGGTTTATGTTATGTTATAGCATCATTTCTCTGTAAAATCCCTTGTCCACACCCATGACACCCTCATAAAGATTGGGACAGCCTGTGACTAGCACCTCATTGCGGGGGTGGAATGTAGGGAGTAATGTGGAAGAATGTTGAGGAGGCAGGCGATGGGAACTAGCCAGACTGTCGCCTGCAAATACACAGAAGTAGTAAAGGCCTTCTAAGGATCCTTGTGTGCATTGCATTTGTGTATCCGCCCCTGCCTGGGGCTAGGGCGATGACCCCGCCTTGCACCCACACCCACCATTACCTACAGCTCTAGGCACAATCTCTGATTCACACTGCCCAAGGATTGTCCTCATCTTTGACTCCCTTCTGCAGCAAATTCTCAAACAAAAGAGCAGTTTGCAGCGCACGCTAGGGCACGGAGTCCCGTGGGAAAGTTTAACTCGGAGGTATCAACTGCAGCTGGGAGTAGTGGGCTGCCCGGAGATCTTGTCCCCTCATGGGGAACCCATACTGGGTAAGCAGTGTCACCTCTAGTGCCTCATGCTACCCAAGCTATCACACTGCGGCCTTGGCTCCAATGTCCTACCAATGAGCACAGAAGGAGAAGGCACAAACCCCTGCCTGGAAGCAGCTGGTTCATTACCTTTCTTGCCACTGCTGCGTCAGCTTTTCCCCTCTCCTGTTCCTGGGTGGGCTTCACAGGTGCCACAGGCCTCCAGGTGGTATTCTAGGTGCAGTCTCAAGCTTGTACCTGGAAACAGCAACAACACATCAGTCTGAAGAGAGGGCACCAAAGTGTCCTTTGCATCTCACGTCAATAATGGGGACACAGGGTCACATGGGAGCTACTGTGAAGTCCATCCTTGCCCAAAGCAGAATATGCGGAACATGCCAGATGCTGGAGGACTGTATGAGGCAGCTGAATGCCATAATGAAGACCTCCAGTGCTTGGAGGGGCATTCGCTTCCTCATCAGCCTGTGCCAGGGCTTCCCTGTCCTTCCTGTGAGAAAGCTCATTTTGATGTAAATCCTCTGCACTGCTGTTGGAGACCAGCTCCCATCTCCCGTGGGAGCCAGGGGCTAAGAAGCAAACATACTCACTCTGGAAAGACAATGGCATCACCAGAAAGGGTCTGAGAAGCAGCAGTTTTGCTGCCTGAGAGGACTGAATCCCTCATCTCTGGCATCTGCAAAGGGGAGAGAAACATGTGAGATGATGCCAAGAAAATTATCTTGTTGCTTGCAAGAGCAGCAAACACTTCCAATGCTCAGAGAAGCTGCCTCTCTGAAATGCTGAAACAAAGAACTCTGTTCCTCACAGCAGCCCCTCAGTTAGCAGCTGGAGGGGAATACATGAGAAAGCGTAATAACCCTGTCAGGCTTTTTGCAAGGCTGAGAAGCCAGGGACTCAGCCCGGAGACCAGGTGCTTCCTAATGCAGCAGTTGATGGAGGTAAGTACAAGAGAAGGCATTTCACTAGCTGGGGGTCCTGCTTGCTGCATTTTTCCTGCTGCCTTGAGTTGATGCCTTCTGAGGTGAGAACAAAGGCCTCACATGTGGGGTTAACCCCACAGTCTCTCCTAACGTTCAGACGGGTGCCTCAGCAGCATGGAAGAAGAGAGTGACTCAGCCCTTCCTTTCCTTTTGCACAGCAGCTAACAACTGTGAGGGACAACCCTCTGGTGTGTGTTCAAGGGGCAGTTGAGGGTCCTGTTCTGGGACCCACTGGAACAAAGGCTGGAGAAAAGGCCCTGGCCCACACAACAGCCTGGAAAGACACCACGCACTTAGACAGAAGGAAGAGACAGAGCTGCGAACCAGGGCTGGCCTACAGCCGCCTTGCATCTCTGGCTTAGCCCTTGAGGAGCTTAGCTCAGACTGCTTTCACATCTCACTTGCCCCTGAAAGCTCAGGCCGAAGGACACGCTTGCACTAGAGACCTGGCGAAGGGCATTGGACTGGAATGATTCTCTCTGTGACACCAGTGGCCATTCTCTCAGTGTGGCCACCACTAGCAGCATGTGGGTGCATACATCAGGAAAAGCCTGTCTTTGTGCTGCTGTGGCTCCCAGGGCACTGGGAAGAGCTGGTCAGCACAACTAGACCAACACGGTGACAGCAGCAAAAGGGGTGTGCTCCAATCTGGGCTTTGGTCTGCCTGTTCTTCGGCTTCCAGTCATGGATTCAAATATGATCCTAAAACAGAAAGGCACTGAACGCTGCTTTTCTGGAAGAAGGGAAGTCTCAGGGCAAAACACACAATAGGTGTGATCTTTTCTTTGAAATTTTCCATGAGCACATGGGAAGGGGATCCTGGGCTGCAGGGAACTTTGGGTTGACCCACTACAGAAATTCCCAGGGTCTTCTATGTCCCCGAGTCCCCTGAATGCTAGAGAAGAACAGTCCAGGGAGGTGGCATTGCTCTAGGCCAGGACTGTCCCTGTGACCGGAGAGGTCCTGGCAGGCCAATAGAAATGCATCCGCTTGTACTTTGCTAGGATTTCAAAAGAACAAGAGGTAGAACTGGAGAAATGGAAAACTTACCCCAAGAAGAGCTTCTGCCAGCTGTTCAGTCCCATTCGGCTTTTGCAGGATGCAGCTCTGCAGGTCTCGGGCTGCAGAAAAAGCCTGGGATCTCTCCGTGAGGCTGGGGATGACAGTCATCTTTTCTGCAGAAGATGTGCTGCTGTTGATGAGGTCGCCAGATAAAGGAGTTAGGGAGGAGGAAGTAAGCAGAGGAGGAAGTAAGCAGACCGTGTGGCATCCAACAAGATGAGCGAGAGGTAGATAGGATATTCTCAGAGACCCTACAGCTTCAAGAATCTCAACCCTCCCATAGTAGTGGAGGTGCAGGCGGGCTCCGTGCCATGTGGAACACTAAGTCGTAACTCTGTAGAAGATGAAGGCTGGATCATTCAGTATATTCCAGGTTGGGAGAGATTTAGCTATGCCACATCACATGAATACAAGGAAGAAGGAAAACACAAGAACTGCACTACAGCCCTTCGGTTCTTTCAGGCCACCCACAGCACCCTCAGAAGTGCACAGCAACCATCCCTGCTTTTGCCACCAGAGGCCTGTCCCTGAGAGGAGCCAGACTAATGTTGCCATCACAGAGATGGAATCCTTTGAAAAGAAAGGCCAACTCCAAACACAGCTCTCAGCTCCTGCTGCCCCACAGGCCTCACCCATGTCCACTACATCTGCAGTGCTGGCAGCGCTGACCAGCAATCACAGTAAAGCTGGCCTCTGATGGGTTCTGAGGCACACTCTGGTCCCCATCTCTCTTTCAAAGCTCTCTACATCTGGCTCACTTCTAAGCAGAAGGAGAATGCAAGAGGCAGCATGAATGCTGGTGTTTGCCTTGACAAGGTCTGGTGTGGCAAGAAACATGGACCAAAGCTTTTCACTAGATCTGAGCAGAAGAGGAATCCCCAGGACATTGGGCATGTAGCCAGCTCTTAAAGCAAGTCAGAGAGAGAAGTATAATTGCATTGTGCCCTATGATGTCATGATGATAATAATAATAATAAAAAAAGGTTGAAGCTGTTTTCAGGACCCGGTGGAGGAATTCTAAATTTCTACCAGTCACATCTGAACAGCACTTGTGCACATCCCAAAGATATCCCAAGGGGAAGCCAAAGTAGCAGCCTGTCTTCCTACCAGGAACACAGGCCTTATCATCGGTGAGGCTGTGAACCTCTGCAATATGCATTGAAAGATGGAACACGGGTCTGTGAACAGTCAGAAGATCACGCTTCCCACCACCAACTTGTTCAGTGACAACACCAAAGGTCCCAAGCCGAATAATTCTGGCTCCCTGAAAACAGGAAGGAAGAAAAGAATTATGAGACTGTTAGGTGGAGAGGCTGATGACTGGTCAGCGCATGGTGATGGTGCTCAGTGCCCTGCCCACTCCTGCTGTACTGGAACGCTTTGAAGAAGCTCTGGAGAAGCTCTTTGGAAGAACCTTCCAGGCCCAGGGTGGCAGACCCACCTGCTTCAGCACCAGCTGCCGCACACACACCTCCCCAGGTAGCAAGGGTCTCTGGAAAGTACGTGAAAGACACGTCATGCTCCGGGAGGGCCAACTCACCACCATTCAGCACATGCCTAACCCAGGAGATGACAAGTGCAAGCGCATTCAAACAGCATCCCCCTCCCCAAACATACCCCATCCCTGACAGCAGCTGCAGAGCTGAGGTGGGGACAGGGGCTTTCATGTGGACCCAGGAGGGGTCTGGATCTGAAACAGAGGCATTAGGGCACGGAGATCCTGCCATGGGACATCCACAATGTGTTCCCGAGCTCAAAGCCTGCTCTGCTGCTCTGGAGGTACAAGGAGATCCAGCAGGAAGGAGCGGGAGGCAGTGGCTGGTCTCCCAGACAGCAAGCCACTGGGAGCTGAGGAAAAGTCCAAGGATTCATTTCCAGCACAGGTGTTTCTGGAAGCCTCTCCAGAGCCCAGCAGGAGCTGCAGGAGCCCTCAGCCTTCTTCAAACAGGTCTCCCGTCCTTCCAGATGCAGCTGTCACAGGGGGACCCCCTCCCTAGGGATTTTGGCAATGGATTGCCACGCAGCGAGAGGATGGTGCTGTGCCCAATGTAGTCCGGGGCTCAGGCCATCCCGCAGGGTCTCCCCTGTGGGGCCAGGCATCTCCCACTGCTGCCAACAGCCCCGCCACATGTCTGCCAACAGCCGGGGACTGTCACTGGGCTGTGATGGGTCTGTGCCCATCGCCAGGGCCAGCCATGTGCCAGGCGCTCTCCCCAGGGCAGCCATGTGCCCGTCCCCACTCTGGACCCGCTGTGTGCCAGGTCCTTGCCGGGGCCGGGCTGGTGCTGGGCACCCTGGGCCCAGGTAGGATGGGGAACTGCTCTGCCCCAGGAGGACGTGGGGCTGGCCCAGGCAAGGGCTGGGCACCTTGGCCCGGAGGCAATCACTGCAGCCGTCACATACAGGCTCCAGCGGCCCGTCCCTGCCCAGGGCGGCAGGAGCAGGCAGCTGGGGCCAGGCCGGGCCGGGGTAGTGCGACATGGTGCCACGTGGGGCCGGGGCACGGGGCCGGGCCGGGGCGTCGCTGCTGTGGCGGCAGCGCCAAAGGTCGGGGTGGAGAGAAATACTGTGTCATGTCAGCGCTGCTGCACAGTCCTCCTGCAATAGGACCCAAAACCACGTTGCTGCAAAATGCCAGGCAGAACTGTAACTTGATCAGCGTGCATGATCATGGGCCTTGGTCTTGAAGAAGGAAATGGAATGAGAAAAAGCATAAACCAAGGGTTCCTTCCCTCCCCAGGTAGCTTTTTCAGAAAACCGGCAGTTCCCCACTGTTACCTGGGATCAGCTCCCCAGCAGTCCAGCTTGCTGCAGAGTGAATCAAATGCCAGTGCCAGCACGACGGGGAGGACCGTGCTGGAGGGGTAAAATCAGTGGGAGGGAGAAGGAGGGGTTTTGTTTGTTTGTTTGTTTGTTTGTTTGTTTTTATGGCAGTATCAGGAGGGCAGGAGAGCCCAGGGCAGCCCTTGGCAGGGGCAGGGCCATGGTTGCCAGGCAACATGGGGGGGACAGGAGGCGGGAGGAGACCACGTGCCCTGCAGCCAATGGGGTGCAGCTGCCAGGCAATGCGGGGCCAGAAGCAGGAAGCCAGGTGCCCGGCAGCCAGCAGGGTGCCGTTGCCAGGGGAGATGGGCGGGGCACGGCCTGCCCTGGGGGAGGGAGTCCCAGGCCCTGGAGGCGGCTGGAGGCCGGCTGGGGCGGCCGTGGCGGGGCAGCGCGTGGGGCCAGGAGCGCCGGGGAGCCGGGCCCTGTGCGCCCCGGCCGCGCTGCACCAGCCTGCTGGGACGGGGGCGTGTGCGTCACGAGGCCCCGCTCTCCGGGGCAGCCGTGCACCCCACGGAGGCGGCGGGTCCTGCCCTGACACAGCAGGGGCTGCTGGCCAGGCGGGGAGGCCTGGGCCTGGCGCGGCCCGAGGGGCTGGACCGGCTCTGCCTCCTCCCGGGGAGCCGCGTTGTCCCAGGATGTGCTGCGGCTCTGGCCCCAGCACGGCAGGTCTCCCTCTGTCCGGGCTCTCTGGGTACTGGTGTTGTCTGAACTGTTAACTTTGTTCCTCCAAAGCCATTACAGAAGGAAGCATCTTTTAAGTTCAGTACTGTAAAACAGACATTTGAATCATTTATCATCGTTAACAAAGTGTATGGATTGGGTACCACTGGGTGCACATCAATGACTATCTGGTTAATAGCTTGCAAATCCTGTACTAGATGGTATTCTTGTGAATGTGTTTTTTTAACAGGCAGGATTGGAGTATTGTACTCGGACTGACATTCTCGCAGCAGTCCATACTTTAAGAAATTATTAATTATAGGCTCCAGTCCAACATGGGCCTCTAACTTCATGGGATACTGTTTTCACGCTACTGATTCAGTTCCTTGTTTTAATTCCACCTTTACCGGTTCTACACATTTGGCTCTTCCAGGTTTCTCCATCGCCCACGCAAAAGGGACTACTGCGTCCATTACTGCGGAGGGAATTTTGCTTGGTCCACTCTCCACCTGTTTGGAATCCAGTGCTTTCTGTAACATATATGCCTGTGTCTTCCAGGCGTTATTTGGTGGAATGTGCACCTGAACTTTGTTCTTATCAAAGGTTATTTGTGCCCCCACTTTATTCAGTAAATCCCTCCCCATTAGGGGTAATGGGCATTCTGGCATGTATAAGAATGCATGTGTTAACACTCTATTTCCTATTTTACATTTAATTGGCTGAATGAAAGGTTTGACCTCTTGCTTTCCTGTGGCCCCAATTAGTGGCACAGAGAATTTACTCATTGGTGCCTTACAGCTGTTTCATACTGAATATGTTGCTCCAGTGTCTACTAAAAAATTAACTGTTTCCTTCCCCAGCTTTACTGAAACCAGGGCTTCAGCTGGGGAATCCAATTTCTCAACCCCCGGTCCCCATCAGTCTGAATCTTCTGCACCAGTCATGAGCAAACCTGCCTCTGGAACAGATACAGATACAGACTGAGGTTTCCAATGATCTGATTGTTTCTTCGGGCACTCATTTTTCCAGTGCCCCTTCTCCCTACAAATCGCACATTGATCTCTCCTCAGTGAAATTCTATTTCCCAAATTCCCTCCTACTCTATGTCCTCTTCCACGTCCTTATCCTTTCAGAAAACCCCTTCCCCGAGAGGAAGTTTGTGCCTGGGCAAATGCAGCTGCCAAGATTGCAGAATTTTGCCCCTTATCTTTCAGTTTCTCCTTTTGTTTTTCCTTTCTCTCTACTTCTTCCCTGTTATTGTACACCTCTCATGCAATTTCTATTAACTGTGATATTGACATCCGTGACATACCATCTATTTTCTGAAGCTTTCTCCTTATACCTGGTGTTGATTGTCCTACAAATAATGTAGTAAAAGTCATTTTATTTGCTTTGTCCTCGGGATCCAAGTCTGTCCATTTTCGGGCGGTTTCACATAACCGCTCCTAAAATGCAGAGGGATGCTCATTCTTACCCTGCGCTACTTGATACAGTTTTGCAATATTTTTGGGCCTAGGTACTGCATGCTTTACCCCATATAACATTAACTGTTGGTGCTGTTTAGTCATTAACCTGCCTGCCCCTGTATTTTGATCCCAGTCCGGTTCTTGGGCCGGCATAAAGCGCTCCGGCCATCTCTAGCATTTTGTCTTTCATTTTCCTCTCGAGCTTTGTCTAATACCATTCTCTTCTGCTCAGGTGCAAGCAAAGTATTTAAAAGCACCTGTAAATCCTGCCAGTCTGCATTATGACTCTCAATTATCATTTTAAAGGATTGATACATCTTTTCTGGATTTTCTCGGTACGACCCGGCAGACTCCTTCCAATTCATTAAATCTGTAGTTGAAAAGGGGACCTTCACATATACAGGCATTCCATCTGGTCCTACTGCTTGACGCAGTGGGGCCTGAATCGCAGGATTTTGTGGAGCCTGAGTAGCCTGAGTTCTGCCTGCAATCGGGCTACATGCCTCACTTCCCTTATCTCTGGCGACACGATCTTGATCTCTTTCTGGAGGGACCAATAATTGTACATCCTCTTCCTCATCACCCACTTTTAAACATCTCTTCCCAATACTACAAGCAGAGCAACACCGAGGTATTTTCTCTTTGTCTTTCATCATCGTTAACACATTTGAGTCAGAGACCAATAGCTTACATTATTTTTCTTGTTTCATATTACCCTTAAAAGAACATTCTTACCAATTACGCTTTTGTACACTGGAGTCCAAAGAGCAGCATCTCCCTGCCGGGAACTGGCAAGACGATCCAGGCAAGGCTTTACAGTGAGGGTCCCACTTGGGTCGCCAGAAAACTGTTCTCCGAAAAGCAGATTCGTTGCCCGGTGTGCAGTAAGCCAATAATTACACACTCAGGAGAGACTTTTGCTTCTTTATTTCAGAGTTGCGCAAGCCTGGGTGCTCGGTGGTTTCCCACAGATCAAGCACACACCCCCACCCCGGCTTCTCAAGGAGCATTTATACAAACAAATTGCAAAGTTTGCAACTTTCCCTTTTACACTGATTGGTTAGTGATTTACATACAATTACAATTTTGCTTACACACCACTTTAGTACTACGCATGCTCAGGGGATCTAGAGATAGGGGTTATCCTAATCTGCCTAGTTTAAACAGCATGACCATTCTTTCTGAGCTTCCAGGGTTGTCTTGTAACACCAGCAGTGTTGACGCACGGCCCCGGTGCCCCCAGCACCAGCCCTGGGACCTCCTCCACATGCACCCTGCCCACAGCACAGAGAGCCCTGCTGCAGGGATGGGGAGAGACGGAGCTGGGTGAGGAGATGGGATGGCCTGGGCTGGTCAGGCGCAGGGCACGGCCACACACATGGCCTGGCCAGCCACCTCCTGACACGTGACTGGCCCCTTTTATCCCCTTTTCCCTCTGTCTCCCCACACTTGTTCCTCCCCAAACTTGATCACCTCACCCAGTGGCCTCTCACTAAAAAAACACTTGAGCACTTTTAAGTGAATTTACCTGTTTGATTTACTGAGCAGTCCCCCATTACATGCTGTTGGGGAATTACTTGCATCTATATGTTTATATGTAGCTGATTTCCGTTTGAATGTGTTTGTGCTGAATGCAGAATCAAGTAACATTCAGGTGTCATTACTAAGGGGTGGCAAAATACTATGCCAAAGTAGTTCTCAGTCTGGAAGCTTTTTCTTCTGTGTCTGTTGTGGCACTAATGGTAGTTAACATTCTGTATTTTGAAAGGTGGAGAGAGAAATCATAAAATAGATGTCTAGACACATCCCATATAATTGGCCCAGATTCTCAGCAGGGCTGTCCACCTTGTCTTATGCTGTAGAAATGTTGATACAAATCATTCCTTGCATTTTTGGTAGGGTATAAGCTTCAAGAGTGAGGGAGCCGGGACATGAATCTCCCATACCAGGACAGTCTGTCTGTGAGGATGTTATGGGGGATGGTGTGGAAAGCCTTACTAAAGTCAAGACAAGTAGTACCCACTGCTCTGCCCTCATCCGACAAGCTAGTTGTTTCCTCGCAGAAAGCTCTCAGGTTGGTGATATGCTGAGTATTGCCAGTCAGCTGCTTGTTGAAATCTGTGTGGAAATGGCTTCCTGGAGAATTTTCTCCATCATCTTCTCAACAGTCAAGGAGGGTATTTGGCCTCTAGTGAGGGCATCAGAGGATGCGGGCTCATGTCTGTTGCCTTGCAGCATCACGGTGGAGCTGTGGAGGAGACCGGGGAGAAGCATGCATGAGTTTCAGGTCCGGAAGCACTTAGCAGAGAAATTAAGGGCAGCAGGAAACAACAGCCACAGGATTGGCTCCTGGCTTTGCTGGTCCTGGGTCTCAAGGACCTCTTGTTGTGGAAGTGAGAAATGCAGACAGTAAAAGCCGCCTGGGTAGGTGGGGGGACCAGGCTGGTGGGAAAAGCTCGTGTTCTAACAGGTAGTTCTTGGTCAAATTTCTCTGTAGATCACCCACGCTATCTTGGAGGTGGTGCAGGCTCCTTGCTTGCTGAGTGTCCTTCCCTTCCCTCAACTAACCCTACTGGGAAAAGTGTCCGGGAGGAACAGTGCAGTGGCTAGGTCCCTCGAGATGGGGAAGGCCATGGCCTGGCTCTCAGTTTGGGGTAATTGGTGCAGCCCAGGGCACGGGGACCTGGTCATTTCGGCAGGGCCAAAACTGATGTGTTTGGTCACACATGAGGAGGTGGGACTGGTTGGTACAAGACACCCACAGCTGGAGATTTGGCTGCAGCGTGGTCATTCCTGCCCTTAAAATCTATCCCACCAGCCGGGGAGCCCCATCAGGTGCCTTCCTCATAGCACTGTGCTCTGCCCACATCCCTGCTCCTCAAGGGTAAAGAGAAAATTGCTGCTGGCTGTTTCCTGCAAGTCCTTCTTCACAAAATGCTGGTTAGAAGAGCTGTCTTGGGCATTTAGCATCGAGGAAGTCTAGGGACCCTGAGTTTTCTCCTGCTGTCAGCGGGTTTGGGGCATGACAAAGGATGAAAATGCCCGTTTTCTGTTAGCTTTACTGACTTGAAGGCTATGAAGCATCCTTTCAGGGGCAGTTTACCTCTCCTTTGGTGGAGTTTAGGATGAGCAAACGAACACCTCCCAAGGTAGCTGAGCTTTTCTGGCTCTGCAAAAGACCGTTTTTCCCTAAACTTCTGTGACTGCAGATTTTTTTTTCTTGTTTTCCACCAGGCTTTCCATTGAAGGAAGGAAGGGTTCAGAGGGGGGTTATTAAGAACCTGCTGCTTGGGATGTCTCCTTCTGTGGGAAGATCCTAGAAGAAAGTGTCGCTGTAGAGACTTGAGTGGATCCTCCTTTGTACGAAGCTTCTTGGGAGCTGCACCTCCCCTGCCTGCTGACTCCTTCCCTGAGCTGCTGCCAGGGACGTTATGGTCCCTCTGAACTAGCCTGTCCTAGTCCTCACCAGTGGTCCAAACTAGTCTGTTGTGGTCCTTGTCACTGGTCCTTCTGGGGGAGGAAACCCAGATGGATGTTTGATCAGTGCCCCCTTTCCAAGGCCGCCCCCTGGCCCCAGATAGAACCTGCTTCTGAGCTAACTCGACCTCGGCAGATCTCCTGAACTGTACCCTGATGCCAGCGGACGTGTTGCTTTATGGTAGCTGAGGAGGGACCCGCTGGTCAAGGAAAGGAAGCTCCTTAAGCCACTCTTAATGTACCTTAGTGGAGAAATCACACGACCAAGTCAGCACCGTGGGGCAGATGGCAGTGAGGGCCTGGGCAACATGGTTGAGAGAGCACCCAAGAAGGTGCGATGAACTTTTCTCCCCTCGACCCATGGCCCCTTACTAGAAAGCTCCTGGTGGAGAGCTGCACGGGGCTTAAAGAGCCTGGAGAGACTAGCAAAGGCAAAGGTGAGTGTTTCCTAAGGCCATGCCCCTTTCTGTGACATCAGGGGGGTTGGACAGGGGAAATTTGGTGCAATAAGTGGATCTCTGGACTGAGATTTTCTCTGGCCTTATTTCTAGCAACTTTAACCCTTGGCAGCAATGTAAAGAACAGCCATTAGAGGCAGGAACAGGGAGAAGCTCGTGCACATCTTTTGCTTTGCAGTTGCAAAAGGTACAAAAGACCAAAAGGTACAGCCAAAAGAAGTAAGGGAACGAACGTATCTGAAGACATCCTTTAAGCCTCCATGGCCACACAGCTATGCTTTTCGACACTGAACTATGACACCAGCATTACGTAAATCTGGTTCACATAGTAGTTCTCTCATCTGCCTCTCCCCTGCAGGGACTCTGGCTTCAGGAGATTCCTTCTGGACAGATTTTCCTCCTTTCTGCACAGAGCTCCCCGCAGCTGGTGGCAGCACACTGCAAATACACCACACAGGCAGTTTGCAGGAGTCTGTTCTCCAGGTTGTGCTCATGAGCCAAGCCCATCAGGAGCATGGGGTTCCGCAATCTGATTCTCCAACAGCCTCACCTCACTGCACGCTCTGCACATCCTGATTGCTGCAGCATTTCTCCCGTCAGCGCCACATCATTGCTGTGCCCTGGAGAAAGACGTGCTCGGGAGAGCAGGCACTTGCCTGAAAGACCTCCTGGAAGTACAGAACAAGGAAGCTCTTCACACCTACATCTCAGGGACAGGACTCGCAAGAAGGACAGGCCAGCATCCTCACGCATGGGCACTAGGGACTAAGTCTGGACTCCTCCTGCTCCCTTCAGACTCCCTATATTGTCCAACCCTCCCCTTCTAGAGCACCACCTTCCTCCCTGGGGACTTCTTGTCCTACTGCTTCCTGGCCTCCATTGTCTGAAAAGCAGGGTCTGCTCTTACATCACCTCTTACATCGCGCAGCTCCTCAGAGCTGCCTTCTCCCTTCTTGCGCTGGGCAAGCCCTTCAGATTTGGGGACAGCTTCCTTTGCCGCTTTGCCCAGGTCTTGCTCATTTCAAAACCTGCAAACCAGAAGGAGACATCAGCTGGCAGACTCACCAAAAGCTGCTACACGCTTCCCACCCAACCACAAGACTTCAGCCCAGGGGGCACACAAGCATAATCTCTCCACGTTAATACACGCCACACTGCCAAGGCAAACAGCTGCCTCACACTCGTCCTTGAGCACAGGGTTACCCAAAGCCACTTCGCCAGGAGTCTCACCTCATTTGATGCACTCCAGCCTGGGCCTTTCTCCTCTCCTCTCCTCTCCTCTCCCGTCAGCTCCATGTCACGGATCAGCTTTGGCTGAACATGTCCTCGGGAAAGGAGGCGCTTGCCAGCAAGACCCTCTGGAAGTACAAAACAAGGAAGCTCTTCACACCTACATCGCTGGGATGGTTCCCACAAGAAGGATATGCTGGCCTGCTCACGCATTGGCTACTGCAGACTGAGCACAGATTCCTCCAACCTTGCAGGCCCCCCTTCTGTGTGCTCCTTGGCCCTCACACACTCCTCCTTGTGTCCAACCCTCCCTTTCTGGAGAGACACATTGTTCCCATGGGTCGTCCTGTCCCACTGCTTCCTTGGGGCCACATTCGGAAAGGGGGGCCAGCTGCCACATCTTGGTCGCCTGAGAGAGTCACTTTGGCGCCAAAACTTCCACACAAGGGGGCCACGCTCTTGGACCTCCACACTCTTCTCATCCACACCTTTTGGCCCTCTGTTGGCACACTCAACCAAAGGATATGGTTTCTGAACAGTTCTCTAGGAACTCCGACAGACCGGCTTCAAGTCCCATCTTCCCAAACAACAGGAAGGTTGGACACTGCTTAGCAGACTTTGCACCATCTGCCTTGGATGATTTCTCTCCTCAAACAGAAACCAACGGCCTCCATGACATACGTCAGCCCCTCCACTGCCCACGGCTCCAGGCAGAGCTGCTGGCTCACAGCACACATGCCTGCTCCCAGCTCTTTCCTCCACAAGAAGAGGCGGCACAAACACACCCCTCTGACACAACAGAACAGTCCGCAACTGTGGACAAGCAGCATGGCTCAGGGCAAAAATGCCTTTCAGCAGCACCAGAGGCTCTTGGGAGCAGGCGCTCTCCCTGCGGCTTCTTCCACAAGCACTCACTGCACATGGCAGGAGCAGGGAAAGAGATTCCCAAGAGGCACCTTCTACTCTACCCGGCATTGCACTGTCACCTGGGATCTAAGCCCCTCCACACAAGGACAGCGCTGAACCCCCCAAACCTCTCTCGCAACTCACATGGTACCTTACCTCCTCTGCCCCTTCACCTCTGCTCCCCACAGATGACGCCTTCTCCCTTCTTTCTCTGTGCCAGCTCTACAGATTTGGCTGATGGCTCTGCCTCAGCCTTGCCTGGGCACTGCTCATCTGCCAACCTGAAAAGCAGGACACAGAAATGAAACCTCCCATAGGAGTCTCACCAGAAACTGATACACGCTTCCAACCCAGCCAGGAGACCTAGAGTCCTTGGGGCACGTGGTCAGAACCTCTCAGCACTCCTACAGGCAACAGGGCAAAAGGAAACAGCTCCCTCGCACACGGGCAAGAGCACAGGGTGACCCAAAGCCAGTTCTTCAAGAGTCTCACCTCACTCGAGACACTCCAGCCCACACCTTCGTCCTCTTCTCTCCTGTCACCTCCACCTCGCTTATTTGGAGCTGACAAAGATGCCCTCAGGAGAGGAGGTGCTTGCCAGCAGGACTTCCTGGAAGTACAGAACACGGAAGCTCTTTACATCTGCATCTCCAAGACAGATCCCACAAGAAGGACAGGCCAGCATCCCCAGGCATGGGTGACTACGGTCTGAGCCCAGACTTCTCATCCCTTCTGCTCAAGACTTCCAAGGAGGCCCTTGGATCTTTACGGTTCCCCAGGTTGCCCCCCCGTCCCTTCTCTAGATGGACACGTTGCTCCCTGCCATTACCTCATCCCACTGCTTTCCCAGGTCCACATTCTCAGAAGGAGGACAGCTGTTACCTTACCTCGTAGGCCCCTCTGCTCCTCAGAGCTGCCTTCCCTTGCCTTCTCTTTCGTCAAAGCACAACAGATTGCCTGGCAGCTTCTTCCTCTCCTTTGCCCAGGCGCTGCTCATCTGCAAATCTGCAAATCAGAAGGACACCGAAATGAAACCTCATGCAAGAGGCTTTCCAAAAACTGCTACGCACTTCCCAGCAGAGCAAGGTGACTAACGTCCTTGGAGCATGTGCTCAGAACCTCCCAGCATTGATACAGGCAACATCACCAGCAAAAGGGCTGCCTCACACATGTCCCAGAGCACAGGGTGACACAAAGCCACTCCCACAAGACTCTCACCTCACTCGACACACACCAGCCCGTGCCTTGGTCCTCTCCTCACCCATCCCCTCCACAGCACTGGTCTGGATTGAAGGAAGATGTCCGGGGCAAACGATGCCCTTGACAGCAAGGCCCTCCTCGGGAACTACAAAACAACAAAGCTCTTCACACCTGCACTGCTGGCACAGTTCCCACAGGAAGGACACGCAATGTTACAGTATCTTTTCTCTCAGCCTGCTCAACCAAGGCTTTTTCGGAAGCTGCATCTTTAGGCACAAACCTGGAAACAAGATGGCAACACTGGTTTCAGTAAAGAGCAACACAGCCTCTTGCAGCCTCCACTAAGCAGCTGCAGAGATAGTGCGGAGCTACTGTCAACTCTCCACTTTGACAAAGCAGAAGACAGCACACATTAGCAATATATCTTAGGAAGCCCCAGAGCACAAAACATCAGTGCTGGGATGGGCACAAGAGCCTCCAGTCAGAGGGCTTGCCGAGATCTGGTGATGATCCACCTTTTCAGGGATGCTTCTTGAGGGAAGAAGCCAGGTCATCCCCAGGAAACTGGCCAGCCTTTCTGCTGGCACGGCTTTCTGGAAGAAGGAGGGCACGTGTCGGGGGAAGGGCCACCAAAAGCCTGCCCCCCACTTATACTTCCTCCTGATGCTAACGGACATGGGCTACTGGGCTGCATCTTTGCTCTGACCAAAGACAGCTTCCCTGAAGGGCTTCTCCAGCGCCAGGTCTCTCCTCAAGGCGAGACAAGAACTCTGCAGAGAACTCATGGGCTTGTAAACCAGGTTTAGCGCAAGCGACTAGAAAGCCCATGGAGAATTCTTTCCGCACATTTCCAAAAAAGTAGAGGGAGCCCTGAAAACATCTCAAGCTTACACTGTCGAAAGATTTTGCCACCTTCCCGGTCTTCCCAACTGCCTGGATAACACGTTCCAAAACATGCCGGACGACTCTCCTTTCTCGGCACACAAGCAGGCCGATGTTCTCGAAAATAAAGTGGAAATCTTCTCCTTTGGACAAGGCCCACACAAACAATTGCAGCGTCACTGCTATGCAGACGGACACCTTCCACTTAGAAACGTGGGTCCTCAGAGCGATCTGGGCATGGTTCACCTCCGCAGCTTCTAAATGCCCTGCACACAAACCACCAAGCAACAAAGTCACTTCAACAGCCCTTCAGCACACTCAAAGCACCTCGCAGCACAACAGCCCCTCGGGAGCCTTCTCACCCCTCACCCACCCCAACCACTCTCCAGGCAACAGCAAACCTCTCGCCTGGCGGGGCCGCAGCCCCGGCCCTCCCCACACACTGCTCTTCCGAGCAAACAGTAGGTGGCCTCACTGGAGCAGAAGAACCACCCCAAACACAGCCCCAACACCCTGTTGCCCCACAGCCACCAGCAAGGGCACCCCAGAGACCTCCTTGGCCTTGCGGAAAACTACCCCTCCCATCTCCCATTCGCCCCTGACTGCACCTCACTTACACTCCTCCTAACGACAAGCCGCCGGCAGAGACACCAGCAACACTGGCACTCGCCTTCCCAAGGAATCTGGCAGCCCAAATGGGCAGCAGCAACTTCGTTTCCCTGGGCTTTGAAGAAACACCTCCAAGAAACTGCTCTCACGCAGCAGGCACTGCAACGTGACACCCACAGACCTCCCACAGGTCTGCAGAGCTCTTAGCAGAGACCCCCGCCACAACACAAGGGGGAACCCAGCTTTGAAGCGCTCTTCCTACCAGGCCAGGGGCTCTCATCATAGCTGACATGGTGCTCCACCAGAAGCACCTCGTCCAGCTGAAGCACTAGTCCCCAAACTTTGCTCTCCCTTCTTGTCCACAGAACACAAATAACTTTCCATAATGCACATTACTCACGCCTGCTAGCCTCACAGTCTGAAAACGAGACAGCAAGAAAGGAACAAAGAGAGGTGTTCTGCAGACACAATAACTATGTGATGACTTGTCAGGGCATGCTAAGGGTGCTCTGGGGCCTCTCCACCCCTGATCTTCAAAGAGGCTGCAAAAGGGGGTGCTTTGGGGGAGAGCCTTGCACTCTGGAGTCTTCCCCTCTCCCTCCTCTTCACCTCCCACAAGCTGATGGGTGACACGCAAGCAGGGAAAACCCCCACAGCCTCAGGAGGCCCAGGGAGGGACAACACCTGGCATAAAACCTCCACAGTGCACCACGAGCTCTGTCGGGTCCTTCCACCCTGCCACAAGGGGCTAGAGAAGGCCCCCAGAAAGAAACCCCACACTCTGCTTCTCCAGCTGCACTTTGCTTTTGCTCTCCATTGAGGGAGAGGTTGCTCTGAGGCAAATCTGCCACCTGCAGCCTCCTCCCGGGGCATTTCTTTGGCTTTCAGAGGCTGGGAGGAATAGTGCTGCTCAATGGCTGCATGCAAGGGGCCACTCAGCACTCATCAGGGTTGGAGGGAGGACGAGGAGACAAGACTCACCTTGTCCAGCAGCAGCTGCACTTGGCGGTAGCACTCACACACGCTATCCCAAACTTCAGCGATGTCTGTCTGGGGAGCAAGAGAAAGATGTGCCATGCTTCAAGTCAACAAGCTCACCACCATCCTGCCCGGTCCAAACCAAGCAGACGCAGCCATCATCCACCACCACCACCACCACCACCACCACCATCTCCAAAAGCACCTGTGCAGGAGGCGGCTGCAGAGCCGAGACTCTTAACTGACTTCCAACTAGAAGCCCTCCACTGACCCCACCAGAGGGCTGGAGCTGAAATGAAGACACGAGAAGGGCTTTGGACAAGGGCATCCTCCCATCCACGATGGGAAGGCGTCTCCGACCTCAGAGCCTCTTCCTCCCTCTAGCCTGCAATTCTGGTACTGCAGCACAAGCAAACAAAGTGCTGTCTAAAGCACAACTCACACCAAGCTCATTTTTAGTCACTTCAGTAAGGCCAGCAACATTGAACCACTACCAGCCAGCTAAACTGCACCACAGAGGGCTGGGCATTCTTCGGCCAGCAGGGCCAGTTTCTCTCACCCCCACCCCCGCCGACCATTTCAGTCATTACTAAGGAAACAAGGAAGCTCCTTTGCCAAAAACAAAGCAACAACAAATGCCAATTAGCAGCTAAGAGTCAACATCCTCCTATGTTGAAGCACCAGAACTGAGACCTTTACAGCCACCCAAGATGAACTCCAAGCACAGCGCAGGGACAAACTAAGAGATAACAAAGCATCAGTCAGGCTGCCAGAGCCATTAGGAGTACACAAGGAGAGCAAAAAGAAAGTGTTTTCATTTTCGAGCTCTTGAAATTAGACACAAAATACAACCCATACAAACACAAAGACAACGGCAGGACTCAGCTATAGGCAGCCAGGTCTTCACACTTAGCAGTCCCTAACTCCAGCAGGGAGAAGGAAAGGTTTGTTGAGGTACATAGTCCTATTTTCTGGGAACAAGTACAATTCTTCTCCAGGTACTCCCTAACACAATAGGCAAATAGCGTTCCCGCACCATGCAAGCAGAGGTCAAACCAATACAGCAAGACCTTGCCTTTGCTGAAATTCAGCTACCAAACTCACACACGCGTCAGGGGCACAATCGAGCGGCTGCGCCCTGTCTTACCACTGCAAGGGCATTAACAGGCAGCCCGACTAGACATGCGGCTCCCTGCTATTTGCATGTTGCACAACAAGTGCCAGCTACTCTTTGATTCCCCACAGACTTCACAGCCAGAGTCGACCAGCAGACCAGAGCCCTGCAATCCACACACACAGGTCTTCTCCAGAGAAACTCCCTGGGGATGCCACAATGGCGGCCCTGACTCCACTCGCCACATTGCTAACAGCAGCAGATGGCACAGGGCCGGCTGCACTCGGCGTTGGTAGCTTCCCCCCAGGAAAAAAGAGCAGCGTAGCTGCAAGCAAGACTTCAGGAAAATACTCCTGAAGCTGGAGCTAGGAAGGTCGCTCAGCCCACAAGGAAAGAGAAACATGGAATTTGTTTAAGACTAGCTCCTGACATTATGGCGCAGGAAAGCCGAGAGCATCCACCCGATTCACACACTTGGAGAAAGGGCCGTCTCTCCTAAGAAGCAGCAGCCTGCTACACAAGACTGCTTACAAACACAGGCACGACTGCTAGAAGCAATGGCCATTCACGAGTCTCTGCATGCTTGTTCTCCTTCCCTCCCTCAGGAATGGAGCATGACTCAAAACAGCAACTGTGCATGCAACAGCAGAACTAGTTCACACCTGACCGGGCTGTAAAAAAGAGCAACAGAGCACTGCCACACTGAAAGAGGCCCAAATAACTACAGCAAAGAGAGAAAGCCTCCCTGGTGGACAAGACAACTGCTCTTCCAGAAACGATTCCCCCCGGAACATCTTCCCTTGGGGAGTTCCTCTCTTTTCTACCTGGTCTCCTGAAGCAGTATCGTCTGGCTTTATGTACAAAAAGCAGCTTCTCAGTCTCTGCTTGCTCTGAAACACTTCCAAGTACGTACCATGATGCAAATTCTGCTGGCTGCTAGGATGGATGAGCAACAGGCTGGTACTCACGGCACTGCAGGAAGCTCCTTGCACACAGGAGGCGTTTTAGAGCCTTCTTCCTCATGGAGAGGGGAGAAAAAGCTAAAAAAAAACCCCACCCAAGCGCAGAGGCCGCCTGAGGGAGTTCAGGCAGCCCCCGTGGGCACTGACCCAACACCATCGCGGCCACCCCTGCCGCAGAGGACCGAGAAAGCCCGGGGTTAGTGGCGGCAGAGACACTGCAGCAGGCCGGGCTGGGGGCACCGGGCAGGCGGTGGCTGCCGGCAGGGCAGCGTGGGGCTCCGCGGGAGCCCGCCTGGCTCCATCCTGCCCAGGGCCCGGGTGGCACCGCAGCCCCGCTGCCCCAGGCCCTGAGCCCTCCCTGCCCAGCTGAGGGGTGGCAGCGCCCAGCAGGGAGCCCGGGGCCCAGCTCCAGCCCCAGCCCCAGCCCCAGCTCCAGCTCCAGCTGGGCCCAGCCAGAGAGCCAAGGGCAGGTGCCGAGCTGACAGGGCCTGGCCCCTGCAGCGGTGCTCCTCGGCGCTCCTGCGGGCCCCAGCTCCCTGGAGGCCAGGGCCCCGGGCTCAGGGGCCCCCAGCCCACCCACCTCGAGCCTGGCAATTCCCTGTTGTCCAAAAGGTGTTTTGGGATACACATTTTAGCTGCTGCGAACGCATTGCTCTCTTCATCATATGTGAGCAGAGGAGAAAGCAGCCTTTGTGTGAACCTGGCCCCGCGGGAAGAGTGGAAGGGAAGTCCTGAAGCAAGAAGCCCTGAAGCATCTTCCTAGCACACTGCAGCCCTGCTCTGCTGACATCTTCCACTTCAAAGGACTCCAAGAGCCAAAACCTGCTTTCAGCAGCCCCCACGGCTGCTGCAGCCTTTGCCCAGGGAACAAGTTTGGGGGAAAGTCCATTGCATAGTAGCTCGGTTTGAGTCCTTCTCTTGTCTCCCGGTAAAATACTCTTTGGCAGAGGAAAGAGACAGCATACCCACAGAACGGGTATTTATAGTAGGGACAATCCCAATTCAGCAGAGGCAGTTCTTCCTTTGCTGAAAAGCAAGGGCCCACTCTCGTTTGGGTTTGGAGATGGTTTCTCATCTATGATCCTGCTTCCATGCCCATTCGAGTCTTTGCACTTCTTTACTTAGTCATCAGTCAGGCGAGGCACCTGTTCTTCTTTTTCAGAGTAAAACTCTGACAATATGCATGCTAATCACGATTTCCCCATGCCTCAGCTCCCTGGCACAAGTAGCGGGAAGGAGCCCTTCCAGAGGTCGCTGTGCAGCTTAGTGGAGGATTTTGCATTCGTTTGGGGAGCGGGATCTACCTCTAAAGGGCACAATGTACTGAAGTGCTTAGAGAAACCTATTTTCTGCCTTATCTGTGCTCCTCGTCCTCCTGACTACAGTGTTGGGGTGAAAAGGACAGGGCATGGGAAATGTACCCACTTGTTGGTTGGGTCAGGCCTTACTCAGGCTTTAAATTTGTTGCAGTAGTGTGGCCAAACACCTGAGCATCCGTGTGAGAAAACGGATGAAATGCTCCATTTTTCAGTACCTTTCCCTGCACTTAGAAGGCCTGTAAAGCAGGGGAAGGTGCTGCTTCCCTGCAGGTATCCCCAGCAGCAGCTGCCTGGCCACTGCCCAGCCTGCTTTGAGGACTTCAGCAGTGAAATGAGCTGACAAAGGCAGGTGGCACAACGGGCTGATGCTGCCCACCTTGTTCGAGCTGTCACAGCAGGTCAAAGGCATTTTTACCCAAGCAGTGGATGAACGGTGTTGAGCCTGAGCCTTTTGACTCTAAGGATGGAGGGATAAAAGATTTGCTGCTTAGCAAAACAGGACCACACCAGGAGCCTTTCTGAAGGCGCTTCTTATGCCACTGGCTGATCCTTCAGATGCAGGGAGCATAGCAACACCTGCAGGGAGAGGAGATTTCTGCAGCATTTTTGTTCTAATGTTGGTACTGTAGAGAAAAGCTTGGGAATGAGGTCATCAGCCTATTGCAGACCTGATGCTTCCAGAGCCTCCTCTCACTAGCTCACACCCTTTTTTAGTTAGGGCATCCAGAGAGAGCCTGTTCATGTAACTGGCAGGCTTTGTTTTCACACCTTCTTATCTCTGTTGCTGCCTCCCTGTGAAATGCCTCCCCTGTGTTTGCCTCACACAGCAGCTGTGAGCAGAGGCAGGAGCCCAGGAGCCAGAGAGAGCTGATGGCTTTCAGCTGGAGGAGAGGGGCATGCAAAGGAAGAAGGCAGAGGAGCAGGTGGCAGGAAGGAAGGAAAGAACACTGGCAACAGCCACTTTCCCAGCACTTGGGCATGTGCACGCTCCAGCTGTGCAAATGCGGGGCTACATTTTCACTGCTGGCTGGGCTTTAGTGTCCTGGGGGCTCTAGCTACAAACTTGCTGCTCCTAAGGAAGCAGCAGCAATTAATCCTGCCTTCCCCTCCACAAGGTCCAGCTGCAACTAGCTCCAGCCCTGGCCCTGGAAGAGCCTGAGCCCAAGGCCAGGGCAGGCGCTGCCAGCAAAGGCTGTCAAAGCTGCAGGGGGGCCACAGATGAGTCCCTGCCCTCCCCACAGCACATGGCTGCTTCTGTCAGCAGCACCGGTGCTCCTCCTGTGCTTCCCAAGGCACCCATCGAGGCTGCTGCTCCTCAGGGAAAGCCCCCGGCACCTGGGAACACGAGGAATGTGCCAGCCTGGGCACCGCTGAGAGGCAAAGCACCCAGGTGCCCCCCAGGGCAGGCTGGCAGAGTGTCTCTGCCCCTCTGAGGAATGGGGGTACTGCTCTGGCCTCTCCGGCCTCGGGGCCCTGGGGCCATGCTGCTGCCCTTCCTGCCTCCCCTGACAGCCTCCAGCACGCAGTCGGAGCTGGCCGGCCCCAGCACCACCAGTCCAGCAGAATCAACGCCATCCCCCAGCTCCCGGCTCCTGAGAGCAGCAGCTGGTCAGGCCAACTGGGACAGACCAAAGGCCAGGCTGCTCAAGGTTACTATGCCAGTCGCAAGATGCTTACAGCCAGCCCTGCAGACCCTGCGGGACGAGCCATGTGCCAGCCCCAAGTGATGGCACCAGTGCTCAGCCCCCACGAGAATCAAACTGGCAGCTGATCTCAACTGCACTGGGAGAGCACAGTTACATTTAGTCACAGGTTTCTCCGCCTCTGCCTTTCGGTGGGGGCTGCTGGTACAGATGGGAGCAGTGGGGGTGTCTTCTCTCCGGCTGCTGGCAAGACCTTCCCCAGACCTTTCTTGCTTTGTGCTAGCCTTGGCCAGCTGGCGAGCGGCTTGGATGAGCAGCTTGGCCTCTGGCACGAGCCAGAGAAGCTTCCACTCTGTTTCTTGAGCGTAAGGCATCGCCTTGGCCTTGTGATTAAGGAGTTGCTTCTCCTCTGCTCCGGAGGGCATTGAACACTGGCTTCTGCTAGCATCTCTTGAGCTCTGTGAAAAATACAGAAGCGTTTTGCAAGAACTGCCCTTGTGCATACGTTCAGAGTTGTGCTCCAAGTCTTACACCATCTTATCAGACTTCTGAACATAGGCTGCCCAGTTACCAAAGCTTACGCCTCCTCAGGGTTAGATCTTCAAAGCAGAGGACTCTTTTTGCCTCACAGACTCATGGTCTGTTCTCTAGCCCTTTCCGAGCACATTTCTGTGGACTTCTAGGTCGAGCACAACAGCCTCAGAAGCAAAATTCCTCTTTTCCTTACAGGAAGAGGAGGTGATTGCAGGGCTGCCAAAAGGCAGAGTGGGTCAAACAACACTCACTTCAAAAATACTCTATAGGTGCATGCCTATTTTTGTTTCTTCCAAGGCAGTAAAGAGAAATGAACACAGTCCTCAGGAAGGCAATCCCTCCCTCAGTAAGGCAGGGACCACACTGGACTCTTCCCGTAAGCGCTCCATCTTACACTTGCATACATCCTAAGCAGATGCAAGACAGGGATTTGGGACACAAAATCCTAGATTAAAACAAGGTAATACTTGATTACTTATCTATTAAGAAAAGAAAAAAAAAAGCGTAGCTTTACCTTGCCAGTTTCTCTGCTAGGTGTCTTCTCATTTCCACATTCACCAAGTGGAGTTTTTCAGACCTTTCCAATTCTCCCTGAGCAAATGCCACTTGCAATGCGCTGTCTTGCTGCATGTTTTGTAGTCTAGCCAATTCCAATTCTAGCCCTCCAATTCTCCGCTCCAGCTGGTTTCTCAGTGAGGCATTATTGGCGTTTATTTCTTCTAATCTGCCTTGAGTGGCTGCCTGCATCTAAAGCAGAAAACGCAACTTCAAGAAACAGGAAGGAAAAGACAGTGCTCCCCCAACTCCACTTCACAGACCCGACTGAAAAAGCACAGCCTGACTCAACTAGGGAACCCTGCTGCCTCCCTACCAGCAACAATCAGGGAAGAAATCTGAAACTACTAAATGGGTTATGCTTGTTTCTTTGTTTCTTTGTTTGTTTCCTTCCCCCAGGAGGGCAGGAACCTTAGGGACTTGTTTTCTCAACAGCCTTGTCTGGAGAATGACACTGCAGGTCCTGTGACTCTGGCCACAGACACTCTCAGCAGTAACAGCCATTAGAGGACAAACATATCCCTTGGCGATTCAACCACCTACTGCAGATATGAACAGTCCGTCCCCCTCTGCATGCTTTGCCTTTCCACCTGGGATCTCCCTCTACTCAATACAGAGGCCAGAGGGATGATGCACACTAATGCCACCTCCTCACAATGCATCCTGAGGACAAAAAGGCAAGATGGCAACTCCCTCTGCAAACTGCCAACAGGAAGACTGCCTTGGGCAGGCTTTTTGACTGAAGGAGCTACAGGGGCTGCTGGAAGGCAATCAGAGAGTAGGTGTTTTCCCAGACATGCATATCACACAACACACACAGGAGCACTTTCACACAGCCATTTTCAGCGCTCCAACTTCCCTAAAAAAAAAAAAAGACAAAAAAAAAAAAGGGCGCTACAAGAGAACTAGATACCTAAAGCAAAAGACCTAAAAGACAATGACAACAACAACAAATGAATGCATTGTAGACTGCAGATGCAAATGGTGAATGAGTTTACCTGCAAGAAGAGATTGACTTCTTCCAGTTTTTGCCTTATCTTTTGGTAGGCTCTTTCTCCAATCTCTCTTTTATACTCCTCTATTTTGCAAAGATCTACCGCACTGCTCCGTAAGCATCGTTGGAGGCAAACCACCTCTTCTTGCAGCTCCAGATTTCTAGTTCCTAGCTGCAGAGATTTTGTGGATTCCCTCACCAGCTGCTGGAAGAGTTCACTGGCCTGTATCCAGGGGAAAAACAAACACAATTCATCAGAGAGGTCTAGAATCCCTCCATTCGGGGAAAATCCAGCAAACCTATCAGTCGAGACGATAGCTGACATCCACTGACTTGATATTTCAACCAAGAAAGAGGGATTTGTATCTCCATTTCTTTTGTTTCTTTACATCTTTCTCAGGAGTTCAGACAGGGTCGCTTCAGCTCCCATGCTTCCTCAGTTCTCCAGCAAGAGTTCACAACCCACTCCACAGCTCACCTGAACAGCACAGACTCCAAACCAGCAGCATTTCAGCCACGTGCTTGGGCTGAAAAGCACAAGGTCTCTTCTTCAGTGAGACTCCGCAGCCCTGAAAGCAGCTCCCTGAAAAGCCACTGCTGTCTGGCAAGAGCAGGGGGCAGGCAGCAGCAAAGAGAAAGGAGATCACTGCAATACGACCCAAGAGCCTGAACCTGAGAGCTCCTGCTCATGCTGTGTGTCTGAAGGGCAGGATCTCCTCTTATTGCAACCCGGAGCAGTTGCTCTTGTGATGTTTCAGATAAAAGCACACTCGGGCCTGGAAAACGACCAGGAGCTCCTTTTGAGGAAGGCTCAAGGAGTGGCTTCATTAGCTACACTACAGTGAGGAATGTCTCTAGACAAACCTCTCTGGCATTTGTGCTCAGAATATGTTGTTCTGTTCCAGCAGTGGAGGAAAAGAACAGCTTCGTAGATATTACTGTGTTTACAGAGTTGGTATACCTCGGCTTTTGTCCTGTCCAAGTCCTCTTGCAAGTGCAGTTTTTCTTCCTTGAGGTCATCGCACAAACGGGTAGAAACTCTAAGGGAAGTCTCTGACATCCGCTGCTTTCTGAGAGCCTCACTAAGTTCTCGCTGCAGCTGGCAGACTGTTCTCTAACGAAAGATTATAACACAAGGATGAAGAGAAAGGCAAGAATGTGAAATCTGCATTTCTACTTTCACTCACTAGTTCATATACTTAAGATCAGTTTTCAGACGTGCTACAAAGGTCAGAAATGTTGTCCCCCAGAAGATGGGCTCTGCACAGCTGGGCACCTCTCTCCTTCCTGAGAGAGGAAGGTAGCAACGCTTAGCTCAGATGTGCTGGAGGCGCAAAACATTATGTGAGCACTCTGCACGGGAGCATGCTTTGCAGCTTGCACAAAGTCAGCTCAGCTGATTTCCTAATTAGTCCTTCCCCTCACTGGCAGCATAGTCTTTCACAGCGCCGCAACAAAAGGACATGGTTGGAGAAGGCTGTAACTCAGAAGCTATGGGAGAGAAAGCTGAGGCCAGGGTAGTGGCTGAAGCTAACTTCTTGGGAGGTTGCCAGCCTCCTTAAGTGCCCCAAATGCATACATCAGCTAGTCCCTGCACAACACTCGGACTCCTCTATTGCAGTAACACTTCAGGCCACAGGCATTCCTTCTCTGTACAAACAGGAAAGAAAAACACTCTTTTCTTTGCTCAGGACTCAGCAACTCCTCCTCGCTCACTACTCTCTCGTCACACCTCCTCCCTTCCTTCTTTCCCACTCATCTCCAGGCACCTTCTCCTCCCTCTCCTCCTCTCACTCTACCCATCCTCAATATTTTCCTAAACATTCTCTCTCCTCCTTCCCCCACCCTACCTCTCTTTCTGCTTTGTTCCTCTTGCACACCAAGACTTGGTCTCTTAAATGAAGACACTTGGCGTTCAGTTCCTTGTTTCTTGCCTGCAGCAGGTACACTTCCTCTTCCGCTTCTGCTCTGCGTTTACTGAGAATGTTGTTCAGTCCATCCTGGACAGCACTCACAATTTTTTCTTGGGTGCTCCGATTCGGCACATCTCCCAGCTGCTGACGGAGCAAGCGATTCTCACTTTGGAGCTGGGCCACTTGTGCCCGCAGAGATTCCTCTTCCGCAAGGTGTTTGCTCACTTGATCTTTCTCACGTTGCAGAGCACGACCATGTTCCTTGGCCTGACACTGGGCTTGACGTAGTGCCCTCTGTGTCATTTCCAAAAATGATGTTTTTTTCCTAAGAGACTGTTTCAGTTGGTGAACTGTCTTCTCTAAGGTGGTAGCTTTACTTTCAGCCTCACTCAGCTGCTGAGACAAGCTCTTGCTGGTTTCCCGCAAATCAGAGAGCTCCTGATTGAGCTTGTCTTGCAAACAAAGACCCTGCTCACATTCCCTCCGAAACGTCTGCTCAGCCTCACGTTCTGCTGTCTGACAACTTCCCAGTTCCTGAACTTGAGCAGAGATCTCGTGCGAAGGCGATGAGTCCACCTGTGTCTCCAGCCTCTCTTGGCTCTCACTTGTCTGTTCAAATGCAAGCAATGAAAGTTGGCCAACTTAAGCAAATCCTCTGAAAACAGGAGGCAATGGCAAGCATTCTCTATAACCATACAAAGACTGGAGCTACCTGGACCTCGGATTAGAATGCAACACTAATCTACAGACTGCTTCTCTCAACATCAGTCATTCAACAGTGTTATTTTACATTGGTACAGACCACCAGTTCAAAATTCAACTAAAATGTGTGTTTTTACATACCTGCCTCCCAGGGGTTTCCCTGCTAGCCTTGAGGGCTTCTTCGTCATTTGGCGAAGACTTACGAAGAATGGCAGTGTCGGAGTCCCCATCTGTACAAGAAAAACACATCTTTTGGTGAGCAGTGTGAGCTAATACAATTCCTGAAGCCTACAGCGCTTCCTGAATCATCACATTTCAGAGAAAAATCTTAACACTAACACCCCCCCAACTCATCAAGTCCAAAAGAGAAAGCTATCAATGAGCAGATTTAACATGCAGCTGTTTTCTTACTCATCCATTTCCTCTAGCGCATATTCCTTGCTCATATACAAAGGAAATCACTGCAAGGGCTCCAGAACAAGCCAGCAAGCAGTCACAGCCTACAGAACTCTGCTTTCGAGGGACAATGCCAAATAGCCCATTTTTTAAAATGGGACTTGCTCCATACAGGATACCCATATTCAAAATACTGAAATGACCAGCTCCGATGGCGACTTCCGGTCTCCCTCAACTTCACCGGGCTGCATCTGTCAGATTGAGGTGATTTCTTCATCTTTATAGAAGCCTTGATTAATGCATGGATCATTATTTAAGCTGCCCAGCTCAGCTACAGAAAATACTACAGCGTTGCCAGCACACTCAAAAGACCTCCCTCGAAAAAGCCTCCGATTCCTCCGGGTACCAATAAATACGCCTTTGACGTACCTCGACCAGAAATTGCACAGGAAACCTTTGCTCCCAGCTTTCGCATTGACGCATAACTGCCACCTATTATCTAATGCACGTTCACCTAACGTGCTCTGCGTTCCTAAGGAAAGCTGCCAGTGCAGACACAGCAGGGATTTGGACAGCTATCATTTTCCACTGGGCAATTAAACAGTCCCATATTTGTCTTCCAACAAACAAGTCTCAAACAAGCCAGAGTAAGCAGGGTACTGTTGCGGAGACCAGAAAAATCACACCAAATGCAGGAGGACTAAAGGGCCCAAGGTAGGCGTCCCTTCTGGTCTCTCCAGAGCTCTTCCAAGTTCCTCCTCTCCCAAAGACTTCAAAGCCTCTTCCTGCTGCGTATCAGAGGGAATCAGAGGCGGGGGCTATGCTTTGCCTGTGCCAGCCAGCAACTGCAGAATTAGGTTCAAGAGCCTTCCCAAGAAGCTGTCAAGTTCCCTCTCACGGCACCCACGCCATCTTTGAAGAGATTCCACACAAGCAGGAAAGGATCCAGGGAGAAGAGGAAATCCTTCTAGAAAGACACTCCAAAGACGGCCTACTCTTCCTCCAAGTCCCTGACTCACACAACCTTCTCTTCGTACCCTATATGCATCACAAAATGCTCCAGAGGAGGGTTGGCCCTAACAACATATGTTCACCAACAGGATGATTCTGCAGTTGCCCAGGAACAGGGCAGGGCCGTTCTTTGGGGGGAAGCAACATTCTGCTGATCCGACCGTCCGCACAGAGCCCCCAGCAGCAGACCTCTTCCTGCGCTCTAGCAGGAGGAGTCACAAACCTCCGCCTGGATAAAGCTCCTGTTCCTAAGTGAAAGGCAGCAAAATGTGACTCTCGACTCACTTCTCACTTCTGGGAAATAACACACAAGTCAAGAAGAAAAGAAAAAATAGGGTGCAGTTTCTGTATCTTTGTAGGTTTTCAAAGACAGTAACAAACTGTGTATGAATACTGTCTGCTCTCCTCATTTGACACATACTGTAGCTTTCCATACAGTAGTCTTACCAAAAAAAAAAAAAAAAAAAAAAAAAAAGGCAGAATAAACCCCCCTACTAGAGGGTCTGAAAGGTAGAGTACAGAGAACACAGTCTGGGTAATTCTGAAATAGTAACTGTGTGAGGTATGTTCAGTGCTAGGCAAGCTCACGAGCGTAGCTCAAACTGCACACACTCACTGAAGGAGAAGATATTTTTTTAAGCCACCCTGATAATTCTTCTGGATCATAACCTCATACGGATTTTCAACACTTTTTTTTCCTCATAAAAAGTCAGAACTTAAAAACAACATTTAAAAAACATAAATACATCTAAGAAGTTATAGTAAGTGCAGTTTCCTATAATGCACGGATCCAGCTGTGCCTAACGCAGCACTGTCCCCTCGGGGAGGAGAATCCTGAAGCAACAAGACAGAAGCGTTTCTAAGCATCATGTCTCCGCAGCACCTCAGAGTCCCCACAAAAGCAGTTGGGACTGAGATGAGAAACAAGGCACCTCGGGAACCTGGGCCGAGCACGGCTGACACAATTCACACCAAGGCAAAGAGACCACCGCGCTCCGGGGCCATCCCAGCAGCAGCTGCCTGCCTGCTGCCTCCCCCGGCACTGCCTCGCTGCAGCAAGGCGGCTCCGACACTGACCTGGCGCTTTGGGGACGGGGTTTGCGCCAGCAGAGCCGGGCGCGCAGAGGGAAGAGCGCACACCCGAGCAACAGGGAGGCCCGCGCTTCCTCGCTGGGCCCCGCTTAGTGGTTTGCTCCCCCTCACCCCCCCCAGTTTTCTGACAGGAGCTGCAGCGCGGCCGGCTGCAGCCCCGCGGGGCCGTGTCACCCCCCGAGGGCCCTCGCAGCCCCCAGCTGCACGTCCCGGCCCCAACAGACGCGCCCAGGGCGCTCGTCCCCCGGGGCCGCCCCAGCGCGCGGCTGCAGCAGGACACCCCGCTGCCAGCAAAGGCCACGGCGCCTCTCCCCGGCCCCGCGGGCGGCCACGGCTCCCACCTCCTCTCTCCGCAGCAGCCGCCCCCCGCGGCAGCCCCGCGGCTCCTGCCCGCTGCGGGGCGCTGGGCACCGACGAGCCCGGGGCGCTGCCGGGAGCAGCATCCCCCGCCGGCAGAACCGCTCTGCCGGCGGGCAGCTGGCCCAGGCCCTCCGCCCGCAGCTCGGCGCCGCCGCCGCTCCCGGGGACGCCAGGCGCCCACGGCCCCTTCCTCCTCCGCAGGAGCCGCCGGATCTTCTCCATCCTCCGCCGGGGCGGGACACGACGATGGCGCCGCTTCGCCTCGGGGAGCCCCGAGAAGAGAAAAGCAGGGAGGGCGGCACCGGCACCGGCACCGGCACCCGCAACGGCAACGGAACCCGCAACGGCAACGGCACCGGCACCGGCCACCAGAGGTCGCGCGAGCACCACGCAGCTGCCCCCGGCCCGGCCAGGACGCTCGGGCGCGTCACAAGGGGCTGGGGGGGGCGGGGCGGGGCGGGGCGCCGCCGCCGTCTTCCGCTGCCGAGGGGGGCGGGGCGGTGGGTGTCGGGCTGGGCGCTGCGGCCGCGCGGGGGCAGCTGGGGACTGCGGCGTTTCTGTGGCGGCTCCTGCGGAGGCTCCTGCGCGGGGCCGGGGCCGGGGCCGGGGCCGGGGCCGGGGGGAAGCGCTGTTCGCGGTGGGGGGGGCCGGGGGCTGCCGGTGCGGAGGGGCTGCCGGGGTCTCCCGTGCGGCTCCTGCCCGGCGGGGCCTGGCGCGGGCCAGAGCCGGGTGCTGCGGGCTGTGTCCAGGCGGGTCTGCGAAACCTCCGCGGACAGACGCTGCCCGGCTGCCCTGGGCCACCCGCCCCCTGCCACTGTGCTCTAACTGAAGAGTCCCCACGGATTTGAGAGTCATGGCTGGCTGCTAGAAATGCTGATCTCTTCTAAAATGCGTAAAAGCCGGGGAAGGACACACAGGCAAGAACAGGGTGATAAGGTGTGAAAACAAAGCCTGCCAGTTACATGAACAGGCTCTCTCTGGATGCCCTAACTAAAAAAGGGTGTGAGCTAGTGAGAGGAGGCTCTGGAAGCATCAGGTCTGCAATAGGCTGATGACCTCATTCCCAAGCTTTTCTCTACAGTACCAACATTAGAACAAAAATGCTGCAGAAATCTCCTCTCCCTGCAGGTGTTGCTATGCTCCCTTCATCTGAAGGATCAGCCAGTGGCATAAGAACCACCTTCAGAAAGGCTCCTGGTGTGGTCCTGTTTTGCTAAGCAGCAAATCTTTTATCCCTCCATCCTTAGAGTCAAAAGGCTCAGGCTCCACACCGTTCATCCACTGCTTGGGTAAAAATGCCTTTGACCTGCTGTGACAGCTCGAACAAGGTGGGCAGCATCAGCCCGCTGTGCCACCTGCCTTTGTCAGCTCATTTCACTGCTGAAGTCCTCAAAGCAGGCTGGGCAGTGGCCAGGCAGCTGCTGCTGGGGATACCTGCAGGGAAGCAGCACCTTCCCCTGCTTTACAGGCCTTCTAAGTGCAGGGAAAGGTACTGAAAAATGGAGCATTTCATCCGTTTTCTCACACGGATGCTCAGGTGTCTGGCCACACTACTGCAACAAATTTAAAGCCTATGTAAGGCCTGACCCAACCAACAAGTGGGTACATTTCTCATGCCATGTCCTTTTCACCCCAACACTGTAGTCAGGAGGACGAGGAGCACAGATAGGGCAGAAAAGTGCAAAGACTGGAATGGGCACGGAAGCAGGATCATAGATGAAAAACCATCTCCAAACCCAAACGAGAGTGGGCCCTTGCTTTTCAGCAAAGGAAGAACTGCCTCTGCTGAATGGGGATTGTCTCTACTATAAATACCCGTTCTGTGGGTATACTGTCTCTTTCCTCTGCCAAAGACTATATTACCAGGAGACAAGAGAAGGACTCAAACCGAGCTACTATCCAATGGACTTTCCCCCAAACTTGTTCCCTGGGCAAAGGCTGCAGCAGCAACGGGGGCTGCTGAAAGCAGGTTTTTGGCTCTTGGAGTCCTTTGAAGTGGAAAATGCCAGCGGAACGGGGCTGCTCTGTGCTTTGAAGATGGGACTTGCCCCATGCAGGGAAAGGTTTGTGTTCTTTGCTCCCACTAAGCGGGATTGCTCTCTTGCTTCAGGACTTCCCTGCCACTCTTCCCGTGGGGCCAGGTTCACGCAAACGCTGCTTTCTCCTCTGCTCACGTATCATGAAGAGAGCAATGGGCTCACAGCAGCTGAAATGTACATCCCAAAACACCTTTCTGACAACGGGGAATTCCAGGTCCTGTGATTTTTCCACGTGTTGGTTATACAGCTAGTTCCACTGATGCCAAGGGACCTAATGTCTTGTTTTAAACTCAGTCCATGTGTGATTTTCTTGGGAACACCTGGAAGAGCACGTGCGACCTGTTCTTCATTTGTCTAAGCATTACAATGTAAAATGTTGAAAAGTCATGAAAACACAGAGCCAGAGAAGTTGAGAGAGACAGAGGCAGGAAAGCCCCCTACAGTGAGAAAACCGGAGATGCTTCAATCCTGCCAGTGTTTCTGATGCTCCCAGTGAATTCAAATGAGCATTTCTGGGACGGGCCTTTGAAATGATACTAAGGTCCAGGAAAAGGCTTCAGAAGCCTGAGAATCTGTAAAAAGGGAGCGGGGAGCAAAGGCTGTGTCCCGGTGGCACAGAAAAATCTCTTGTTTTAGATCAGTTGCTGTGGCTGAAATTGAAACATGAGTCAAGTATGAGTAAACCAAGGCACCAAGGAAAAAAAGGATCCAGTTTAAAGAGGTCTTCATTATCGCAGCCCGAAAGGAGTCGTTTAGGACGACCTCCCTCCCCTTGGGACCAACGACCAAGTTCGTGATGCTCTTGGACTGAATTAAGGTGAAACGACACCAGCCAACCAGTTTTATGATTTATTAACACAAAAGACATGGTTAGGAACGATAACGCAATGGCAATTACTTCAACTAGATAAACAAGTCCCATGCCGCACGTTTTGAACACATCTCATCAACATTCATCAAAAGAGAGGCAAGAGAGAGAGAGAGAGAGAGAGATATCACCACCTGTGGATCCAGTGGCGTCCCGTTGGTCCCCTTCACTCTGGGTGTCTCGGCGGTGGGGGGGGTCCCCCACTTAGCTTCTGGTGGTGCCCTTTTTATACAGTCCAAGTCCCCAAATCTCCGCCCAGTTCCAGGAAACCTCATGCATATGCATGGTGGGCATTAGAGGCGTGGTCTGGTTCGGTGCAGCCTCGCTGTGTCCCGGGTGGTCGCAGGGAGACCATTTCGGGGGTCGCAGCACCTCAGTCTTGTTTCCACCAGAAACAGATAGCTTGCTCGTACAATGGAAAAACACCATCTCAGTCCTGTTTCCTCCGGGAACAAATGGAAATGGATGGCTTGCTCGTGGTTATGGTTTCCTGCAAGATCTGCAACGTGCGCAGCAAGGCTCGCATCTTAGGTGCCAAGAAATGTATAAGGCAAAAGTTCACTCATCAGTCCGCCACACTCATCTGCAAACAGGAGAAGCCCTGTTTCCCTTGCTTAGTATGCACATAGCCTCTACTGTGAATAGTGATCCTTCTTAATAGAGCACCAGGCCCCAAATGCCTTGGCACTAGGCTTACAAGATGCCTGTAGGGTTAGGACCAGTGCGGGAGCAGCAGAGGGCTTAGGCTTGAGACATCAGCGGGGAGGTTGCGCTTTGCAGTTGGTGGGCTTCTGGAAAGCTTGTGGGAGATGGCTGCGCGCTGGGCTTCATGTTTCTGCTGAGCATTTTGGGAATGGGCTGACTCTGTGGCCCGGGGGTCTGTGTTTGTGTGGGGATGACGGCTTAAGCCTGCTCCAGCACTTGAAGGCAAGTGATGCGGGCTAGGGCTTAGCTTCAGACCCAGGGTAAGAGAGCGGGTGGTGGTGGTGGGGGGGTAAGGAGTCAGGCTGCAGCGCAGCAGTTTGGGCTTGGCCTTAGCGACCAGAGGAGGGGAAGGAGGGAAGGCGGAAGGGCAGGGCTTCAGCTTAGTGGTGAGGCTGCAGGTCTGGCCCTGCCAGAGGAGCTCTCGCAGGCACTGTGCCAGCGGCATCCCCATTACCTGAAGCCTCCTGACCTCCCCAACATAGGTGTTGTCTCTTGGCCAAGAGCTCCATGCCCTTCATGTGCTCACACACCGGCCTCCAGCTTCTGCCTGCTCACCTGAGGGCACACAGAGCACCTCCTCATCAGCACCCGAGTGCTGTCCCCCCAAACCTGACCCTGCCTCTGCAAGCCCCCAACCCCTCTGCCCTCCTGGCATGACCCTGCCCTTCCCTGCAGCACCTCACCATGCCAGCCTGCTGCTCCCCACCAAGCAGCTTCCTGCACCACAAGTGACCTCACAACCGAGAGCCCAGCCCTCACACCACCACTCGCAGCTCCCCCTCGCCTGCCTCTGCCCTCTGCTCTCAGCTCCATGCACTTGCACTCTCAGACTAAACACCAGCCCTGCCATGCCTCTGCCTCTGCCTCCCAGGCCCCAAACACCTTGGCGCTAGGCTTACAAGACGCCTGGAGGGTTCGGGCCTTTGGGGCAGCAGCATAGGGCTTAGGCTTCAGGCGTCAGCGGGGAGGTTGCGCTTTGCAGTTGGTGGTGGGCTTTGGGAAAGCGTGTGGGTGATGGCTGAGTGCTGGGCTTCATGTTTCTGCTGAGCGTTTTCAGAATGGGCGAATTCTGTGGTCTGGGGGTGTGTGTTTGTGTGGGGGTGAGGCCTAGAGCCTGGTCTAGCACTTGAAGGCAAGCGATGAGGGCTAGGCCATATCTTCAGACACAGGTTAAGGGAGAGGGCAGAGGGCAGGGATTCAGGCTGCAGCACAGCACTTTGCATTTAGCCTTAGTGACTAGAGGAGGGGAAGGAGGGAAGGCGGAAGGGTAGGGCTTCAGCTTAGTGGTTAGGCTTCAGGTATGGCCCTGCCAGAGGAGCTCTCACAGGCCCTGTGCCAGCAGCATCCCCATTACCTGGAGCCTCCTGACCTCCCCAACACGCGTCCTGTCTCTTGGCCAGGAGATCCATGGCCTTCATGCGCTCATACCACGTATGGCCTAATGCAGAAGAATGTGAAGGAGACAGGCTGTGGAAAGTAGCCAGACCATCCTAGGAGGAAAAAGAAACAGTGTAAACTCTCCTGCACATGTTTTCCGTTACAACTCCTAGCTTGGCATGCTTTATCGGTATATTATCACGTAACCATTTCACGATCATAACATAATTGTGTTTATTGCACATAAGTCTGTTGCATAAAAACCTATTAGTTCCCCCTCTCCGTGTCCCTCACCATGGTCAAATACTCAGCGGCCTCTGGGACTCTCCTGTCTTTTTATTGCCTCGATCTGGATAACACTGGGGAACCCCTGCATAAACACAGAGGTAAGAATTGCCTTCTGATGATCCTTGTGTTCATTTTATTCCTGTATCCATCCCTGCCCGGAGCTAGGGTGGTGCCCCCACCTTGCCCCCACAATTGGCGTAGTCTGCAGGATAGACGTGGTGTAAGAAGGTGAAGGGGGAAGGCGAGAGCCAGAGGGAAGTTGCTCGCCCTCGACCACCTGGATGGCCCCAGACTGAGCACCGGGGGCCGGTAGCCGCATTAGTTGCTATGTTGGCGATCCCAGAGAACTGGCCGGAGCTGGCAAAAGGGGAAGATGTCACCCCGAAGGCAGCTGAATCTGCTTTGCGAGCTATGCCTTTTCGAGCTGCCTCAGACGCCTCTTGAAAGTTAGCAGTACGGCTTGGCTGGGCATTGCTAACGGGTACCAGAGCCCTAGATAATGACGTAGTATCCTTGCAGCAGCAAGTGAAAGAGTTGGAAAAGCAGGTAGGGGATTTGCGAGATGCAAAGGCGATAGCCCAAGAAGTGACTACAGCACAAGCTGAGAAAAGCCAAGATTTAGCAAGATGGAGCAGCTAGCTTTGCGGATGGCTAATAAGCACTGCGGGCGTTATGGAAAGGTGCCCGCTCCTGCTTCTCAGGTGCGGGTGATTATAGCTCGACCTTCCTGGGATCCAGGGGAGTGGGATGGTAATATTTGGAGTACCTCATCTGACTCAGAAATTGAGTCTGATATTGAGCAAGAAGCCGCTAACGCTCAGGTGCAGCCGCTTGTTCAGATGCGGGGGGAGCGACACATAAATAGGGATACCGTAGAGCAGTCAAGGACTTATACGCCAAAGGAATTACGTGAGTTTTTGACTACATTTCAGCAACAACCAAGGGAGTTATTACTAGCGTGGATGGTGAGAGCCTGGGACAATGGGGCTGGATCATTAACGTTGTTAAGGGAAGAACTGAATTTAATGAGCCCGCTGTCCACAGATGCTCAAGTGCAGTATTATGTCTCCCAATGTAACGTTTGCATGAGATAGCGCCGGTAACTCTATAGTTGCTCCTCTGCTCTACCAGTGGTTATGTGCCGCAGGGGTAGCGGCTTACCCATCTACAGGTGAGCTGGGTGCCACGGTGGGGGCATGGCGTTTCATGGAAGAAGGAATAAATGTTGCGACAGTTGGGGGTGGCCATTGGACGAGCGGATGATAAGGGTCCAGATGGCGTAGAAATAACTTGGCAAATGAAAATGCGGCTATTGAAATTGGCCCCAAGTGCCTTGAAACCGCTCCTGTTAGGGACGGCAATGCCTGCTACTGGTACAGTAGCAGCCTTGGTGAATAATTTGCGAGACCTAGCTTTGGTGGGTGGACCAGATTCTAAACGGGTAAGGGTGGCTCAGAAAGTTGGAGCAAAGAGACAGGGAGGAGCGACTAAGGTGAGCGGAAAGGTTACACAAAAGCAGATGTGGACTGACTTGCTGCAGGCGGGGATATTGCGGGATGAGATCAATGGCTTGCCCACTGCTGGTTTATTCAAGCATGGCAGCATTTGCCTGCCAATCAACAAAACCCACTGCCCCACCTGCACCCAGTGCTCCCTGGAAGCTGCCTGCTAAGAAACAATGAAGGGGAGGCAGGTCCCCCGAAATCCGAGCGTGAGTTGCAGCATATCATCTGAGGGACAGGCGCCCATATGTACCCCTGCGAATTAGATGACACTCGGGAGGGGAAATAGCTGTGCTTGCTTTAGTAGATACAGGAGCAGAAGTTACAGTGCCACACAGTGCCCTAAACCCTGGAAAAGCAACAGGGCACTTCTGCGGTTTGGGTGGATCTGCCACCCCTGCTGTCGGGCAATAGTTCCTTTAGTGATTGGGAAAAACCCTCCCTTCTCCATTCCAGTCTTATTGGCACCCATTCATGCATATATTTTAGGAACTCATGTGTTACTAGGTTGAGACCTACACACAATGCAAGGATTCTTCTCTTTTGCAAGGAGTCCCTCACTGCCACAAGCACGAGGAATCACTCTAATCAGAGGGTACCCAAACTGGGACCCCATAGATTTGCCTGTACCAACTACCATTGTGTAAATAAAACAGGACAGAATACCAGGAGGAGAAACAGAAATTCAAGAAACAAAAGATGCTCTCTTACATGCACACATAATACACCCTGCCCTATCGGCCTTTAATAACCCCATATGGCCTGCGGAGAAGACAGATGGCTCCTGGCGTACGATTGTGGATTACAGAGAATTGAATAAGGTGGTCCCACCCCTGATGGCAGTGGTCCCCAATATGGTGACTTTGTTAGAAGAAGTGGGTAAAAATTTGCAAGAATGGAAGGCTGAGGTGGATCTGGCAAACGCCTTTTTCTCTATTGCTATATCCCCAGCCTCGCAGGACCAATTTGCCTTCACTTGGAGTGGTAAGCAGTATACATTCCAAGTCCTTCCGCAGGGATATAGGCATAGCCCCACTATATGTCATCAAATGGTCGCTGCTGACCTCCCAACACCTCTCCCAGAATGTACTAGTCATCATTACATCAATGATATTTTGAGAACGGGACCATCTGAACATCAGGTGAAAGGGCAACTAATGGCACTGACGCATGCTTTCCAGGACAGAGGATGGGCTGTGAACCCCAAAAAGGTACAAGGATCAGATATTAGTGTTCAATTTCTAGGAGTAGTGTGGAGAGGACAAACAAAGGCCATTCCTGAAAAAGTGCGTAATACTATCCAGCAATGCCTTGTCCCTACGACGATAAAACAGCTGCAAGCTTTCCTAGGTCTCCCGAGGACTCTGGTGAACTTTTATACCTCATTTAGCATACTTGATGCGGCCCTTGCAGCGTTTAACAAAGAAAAGCAGTCAGTGGCAGTGGACCAAAGAGCACCAGCAGGCTTTTGATTTGTGCAAGGAAGCGGTGGTCCAACACTCTGAGTTATTTACACCCTATGAAGGACAATGTTTTGAATTGGAAATTACAGTTATGGGAGATACAGTAACTTGGGGGTTATGACAGCAATGTACTCATGCACAGTGTGAGCCCATAGGGTTCTGGTCCCACTCATCACAAGGAGCTACAGCAGATTACACCGCCCTTAGAAAAACAACTCCTAGCAGTGGTATGGGCCCTGCAGGACACAGAACAAACTACTCGACGCCATCGTGTCACTGCGCATGCAGCCATCCCAATTCAAGCGTGGGTAAATGATGACACTGTTAGAGCCCATGTTGGAGTGGCCCAAGATGCAACGCAATGGAAGTGGAAACATTCTTTGCAAGTTCGACTGAAAGGAGGGAAGAAGGAGTTAAGCACCCCACATGCCACTTTACTGGGAGAAGTACAGTTTAAGCACATGCCCTTACTACCTGAACCGGAGGGTCTACCTCTTCCTGCCTCCCCCCACCCACCCCCCCGGCAGAAGTGTCACCGATACAAGAAGCTCCTCCCTTTGAGATGTTATCTTCTGAACAGCAGGAGTGGCCTTGGTTTTCCGATGGTAGTGCAGTGTATTCTTGGGCAGGAGAACGCGTATGGCATTCTATGGCATACAACCCTGCCATGGACACTATCTGTTTTGCCCCCGGAACAGGATACGCCAGTCAGTGGGCTGAACTAAAAGCCACGGCTATAGCTTTAGATGAAGGAGATGCACGCTATCTCGATACAGATAGTTGGGTAGTGTACAAAGGCTTGCAAGCTTGGCTGCCAACATGGACCGCTGCGCAATGGAAAATACATGATAGGGAACTTTGGGGAAGCTCCTTGCGGGAAAAAAATTGGAGTATTGAGCAGACAAAAGTTATTTCAGTACAACACGCTGATGCCCATCAAAGGCAAGAGCCTCTTGAAATGCAATATAATTCAGCAGCTGACTGAATGGCAACCCCCTCAGAACTGAAACAGGCCCGACAAGCGCACAAACAGTCAGGGCATCGGGGCCCTGTCACCGCTTGAGCTTGGGACTTGTCACGACGTTACCCCATGCTAGCGCTACACTGCTGTAAGACTGCACGTGCTAATTGTTCCCCCTGTATGAAGGTAGTAAAAGGACCTCTAACTAGGACATACGGTCGTGTTAAATGAGGCGAACAACCATTTACAACCTGGCAAGTAGATTCTATAGGCCCATTGCCCCCTTCACAGGGACAAAAGTATATTCGAACTGCCGCAGACACCTACACAAGTCTGATGTGCACACATCCCACCTCTCATGCGAATCAATCCGCCACTGTACGAGGTTTAGAGCAACTGATGTATACCAATGGGATACCTAAAGAAATACAGTGTGATCAAGGTACCCACTTTGTGGGACATGTAGTGCAGGAATGGGCAAAGGATTTGGGGATCACCTGGATTTTACACATCCCATACCCTCCCCAAGCTAGTGGACGAATACAAAGAATGAATGGTTTACTGAAAGAGCAAGTTCGAAAACTCACCCCAACACAGACATTAAAGCGATGGTCAAGTGTATTGCCCCAGGCACTATGCATGCTTAACAAGAGACCTGTGGGAGTACTTACTCCCTATGAGCGAGTGCAAATTAAACTAACATTGGCACCCCACGCCCGAATATCAATTATGGAAGGAGGGGTTGCCCCCCACATGCTTGCCTCACGAGAAGTAGAATTCTATGCATCCAAACCGTTATTAAGTGCCAAGCAGAAAAATATAAGCCTACACTTGCAGCTCGATTGTCCATCGCAGCTTGTATGGCTATTCACACCTTTGCTATCCATTCAAATAACCCCACCTCTACTAACTTCCTCTCCAGATTTATCATTCCAGGTATCTGCACCTGCGCCAGTAAATATTTCACAAGGAAAACCAATACTGCAAAGAATTTTAGTCCGTAATGCTGGAGTACCTCACATTCAGCAAACACCTTCAACACATTCCTTAGCTAATGTGTGGATATTAAATCCTCACAAGGAAAAACGACCTGGTACCATCCTGGCAGATGGGCCAGGAGCGATGGTCCTAGTGCTCCCTGATGGCGATACAATAACTTTTTAGCTCCCTGCTAACAGGTTATCCCCTCGGCATTTGTAAAGTATTGCTCGCATGTTGCATCCTGTGCTCCCCAACAAATGTGATCGACTTACAGGATCATCCCGCACCACATATAAATACATGGATCTGGCTAGCTCAGCGTTTGGCTAACTTATCTGCCTTTTGTATTGCGGGTGGACGGTCTCTTGATGATGTACTAACCACACGTTATATAGGAATACTAACCTCCCTTCAAATATTACCAAATTATACCTTCTTGAGAAATTTTGATATCCAGCTCACCCCCTTGAATTTACACGATCTGGGAACAGCCTCTACTAAATGAACACCTTGGAGGTATTCATTTCAGATTGCCAGCATGTCCAAAGCAGATCTATGTTTTTGCTTTGTCCATGCTACCACACCAAAGTATGATATGACCAATATGCAGTTGAAATGCAATAATACTATGAATATAACCTTTAGGGTGGTTCCTTTTAGGCGGCACCACTGCTTACACTTATGTGCCAGCCAATACCACCGATGGCCCTTGCGCTATTGCGCTAAGCATCCTCCCTTTTATGACAGAACAAAAGAGGAAGCCACGGCATGTTTTGCATGCCACATGTGACCCCCACATGAATCTGTTTTCTCATGGAGAGGCTCTAGGATTGTTACGGAGCCCAACTGGTGTCCCGGGGTGGTAACCCCTAATTATAAACAAGTCGCCTGTGCTTTAGCCCAAGGACTAAATTGGACATCTAAAGCCATCGCCTCTTGAAACAAAGGCTTCAGTGCAATACGACAAAGCACTTTGCAAAATCCATTAGTAATTGACTACCTTCTGCTCCAACATAACCATGGATGCCATGATTTTGCTGGCATGTGCTGCTTCAACATTCCTGATGAATCAGCATCTATTGAAACTAACATCAACCATCTGCAAGATATTATTCAACACATTTGCCAAAATGATGGCGAAGCATGGCTAGCCAACTGGTTCAGTTCTCTAACCAGGTGCTTAGGCCACCTCATCCAAGGAGGGCTTCTGTTTCTTTTTGGCCTTGGTTTATGTTATGTTATAGCATCATTTCTCTGTAAAATCCCTTGTCCACACCCATGACACCCTCATAAAGATTGGGACAGCCTGTGACTAGCACCTCATTGCGGGGGTGGAATGTAGGGAGTAATGTGGAAGAATGTTGAGGAGGCAGGCGATGGGAACTAGCCAGACTGTCGCCTGCAAATACACAGAAGTAGTAAAGGCCTTCTAAGGATCCTTGTGTGCATTGCATTTGTGTATCCGCCCCTGCCTGGGGCTAGGGCGATGACCCCGCCTTGCACCCACACCCACCATTACCTACAGCTGTAGGCACAATCTCTGATTCACACTGCCCAAGGATTGTCCTCATCTTTGACTCCCTTCTGCAGCAAATCCTCAAACAAAAGAGCAGTTTGCAGTGCACGCTAGGGCACGGAATCCCGTGGGAAAGTTTAACTCGGAGGTATCAACTGCAGCTGGGAGTAGTGGGCTGCCCGGAGATCTTGTCCCCTCATGGGGAACCCATACTGGGTAAGCAGTGTCACCTCTAGTGCCTCATGCTACCCAAGCTATCACACTGCGGCCTTGGCTCCAATGTCCTACCAATGAGCACAGAAGGAGAAGGCACAAACCCCTGCCTGGAAGCAGCTGGTTCATTACCTTTCTTGCCACTGCTGCGTCAGCTTTTCCCCTCTCCTGTTCCTGGGTGGGCTTCACAGGTGCCACAGGCCTCTAGGTGGTATTCTAGGTGCAGTCTCAAGCTTGTACCTGGAAACAGCAACAACACATCAGTCTGAAGAGAGGGCACCAAAGTGTCCTTTGCATCTCACGTCAATAATGGGGACACAGGGTCACATGGGAGCTACTGTGAAGTCCATCCTTGCCCAAAGCAGAATATGCAGAACATGCCAGATGCTGGAGGACTGTATGAGGCAGCTGAATGCCATAATGAAGACCTCCAGTGCTTGGAGGGGCATTCGCTTCCTCATCAGCCTGTGCCAGGGCTTCCCTGTCCTTCCTGTGAGAAAGCTCATTTTGATGTAAATCCTCTGCACTGCTGTTGGAGACCAGCTCCCATCTCCCATGGGAGCCAGGGGCTAAGAAGCAAACATACTCACTCTGGAAAGACAATGGCATCACCAGAAAGGGTCTGAGAAGCAGCAGTTTTGCTGCCTGAGAGGACTGAATCCCTCGTCTCTGGCATCTGCAAAGGGGAGAGAAACAAAAGGGGCGTGCTCCCATCTGGGCTTTGGTCTGCCTGTTCTTCGGCTTCCAGTCATGGATTCAAATATGATCCTAAAACAGAAAGGCACTAAACGCTGGTTTTCTGGAAGAAGGGAAGTCTCAGGGCAAAACACACAATAGGTGTTATCTTTTCTTTGAAATTTTCCATGAGCACATGGGAAGGGGATCCTGGGCTGCAGGGAACTTTGGGTTGACCCACTACAGAAATTCCCAGGGTCTTCTATGTCCCCGAGTCCCCTGAATGCTAGAGAAGAACAGTCCAGGGAGGTGGCATTGCTCTAGGCCAGGACTGTCCCTGTGACCGGAGAGGTCCTGGCAGGCCAATAGAAATGCATCCACTTGTACTTTGCTAGGATTTCAAAAGAGCAAGAGGTAGAACTGGAGAAATGGAAAACTTACCCCAAGAAGAGCTTCTGCCAGCTGTTCAGTCCCATTCGGCTTTTGCAGGATGCAGCTCTGCAGGTCTCGGGCTGCAGAAAAAGCCTGGGATCTCTCCGTGAGGCTGGGGATGACAGTCATCTTTTCTGCAGAAGATGTGCTGCTGTTGATGAGGTCGCCAGATAAAGGAGTTAGGGAGGAGGAAGTAAGCAGAGGAGGAAGTAAGCAGACCGTGTGGCATCCGACAAGATGAGCGAGAGGTAGATAGGATATTCTCAGAGACCCTACAGCTTCAAGAATCTCAACCCTCCCATAGTAGTGGAGGTGCAGGCGGGCTCCGTGCCATGTGGAACGCTAAGTCGTAACTCTGTAGAAGATGAAGGCTGGATCATTCAGTATATTCCAGGTTGGAAGAGATTTAGCTGTGCCACATCACATGAATACAAGGAAGAAGGAAAACACAAGGACTGCACTACAGCCCTTTGGTTCTTTCCGGCCACCCACAGAGGCCTGTCCCTGAGAGGAGCCAGACTAATGTTGCCATCACAGAGATGGAATCCTTTGAAAAGAAAGGCCAACTCCAAACACAGCTCTCAGCTCCTGCTGCCCCGCAGGCCTCACCCATGTCCACTACATCTGCAGTGCTGGCAGCGCTGACCAGCAATCACAGTAAAGCTGGCCTCTGATGGGTTCTGAGGCACACTCTGGTCCCCATCTCTCTTTCAAAGCTCTCTACATCTGGCTCACTTCTAAGCAGAAGGAGAATGCAAGAGGCAGCATGAATGCTGGTGTTTGCCTTGACAAGGTCTGGTGTGGCAAGAAACATGGACCAAAGCTTTTCACTAGATCTGAGCAGAAGAGGAATCCCCAGGACATTGGGCATGTAGCCAGCTCTTAAAGCAAGTCAGAGAGAGAAGTATAATTGCATTGTGCCCTATGATGTCATGATGATAATAATAATAATAAAAAAAGGTTGAAGCTGTTTTCAGGACCCGGTGGAAGAATTCTAAATTTCTACCAGTCACATCTGAACAGCACTTGTGCACATCCCAAAGATATCTCAAGGGGAAGCCAAAGTAGCAGCCTGTCTTCCTACCAGGAAGGTGAGGCCGTGAACCTCTGCAATAGGCACTGAAAGATGGAACACGGGTCTGTGAACAGTCAGAAGACCACGCTTCCCACCACCAACTTGTTCAGTGACAACACCAAAGGTCCCAAGCCGAATAATTCTGGCTCTCTGAAAACAGGAAGGAAGAAAAGAATTATGAGACTGTTAGGTGGAGAGGCTGATGACTGGTCAGCACATGGTGATGGTGCTCAGTGCCCTGCCCACTCCTGCTGTACTGGAACGCTTTGAAGAAGCTCTGGAGAAGCTCTTTGGAAGAACCATCCAGGCCCAGGGTGGCAGACCCACCTGCTTCAGCACCAGCTGCCGCACACACACCTCCCCAGGTAGCAAGGGTCTCTGGAAAGTACATGAAAGACACGTCATGCTCCGGGAGGGCCAACTCACCACCGTTCAGCACATGCCTAACCCAGGAGATGACAAGTGCAAGCGCATTCAAACAGCATCCCCCTCCCCAAACATACCCCATCCCTGACAGCAGCTGCAGAGCTGAGGTGGGGACAGGGGCTTTCATGTGGACCCAGGAGGGGTCTGGATCTGAAACAGAGGCATTAGGGCATGCAGATCCTGCCATGGGACATCCACAATGTGTTCCTGAGCTCAAAGCCTGCTCTGCTGCTCTGGAGGTACAAGGAGATCCAGCAGGAAGGAGCGGGAGGCAGTGGCTGGTCTCCCAGACAGCAAGCCACTGGGAGCTGAGGAAAAGTCCAAGGATTCATTTCCAGCACAGGTGTTTCTGGAAGCCTCTCCAGAGCCCAGCAGGAGCTGCAGGAGCCCTCAGCCTTCTTCAAACAGGTCTCCCATCCTTCCAGATGCAGCTGTCACAGGGGGACCCCCTCCCTAGGGATTTTGGCAATGGATTGCCACGCAGCGAGAGGATGGTGCTGTGCCCAATGTAGTCCGGGGCTCAGGCCATCCCGCAGGGTCTCCCCTGTGGGGCCAGGCATCTCCCACTGCTGCCAACAGCCCCGCCACATGTCTGCCAACAGCCGGGGACTGTCACTGGGCTGTGATGGGTCTGTGCCCATCGCCAGGGCCAGCCATGTGCCAGGCGCTCTCCCCAGGGCAGCCATGTGCCCGTCCCCACTCTGGACCCGCTGTGTGCCAGGTCCTTGCCGGGGCCAGGCTGGTGCTGGGCACCCTGGGCCCAGGTAGGATGGGGAACTGCTCTGCCCCAGGAGGACGTGGGGCTGGCCCAGGCAAGGGCTGGGCACCTTGGCCCGGAGGCGATCACTGCAGCCGTCACATACTGGCTCCAGCGGCCCGTCCCTGCCCAGCGCGGCAAGAGCAGGCAGCTGGGACAGGCCGGGCCGGGGTAGTGCGACATGGTGCCACGTGGGGCCGGGGCACGGGGCCGGGCCGGGGCGTCGCTGCTGTGGCGGCAGCGCCAAAGGTCGGGGTGGAGAGAAATACTGTGTCATGTCAGCGCTGCCGCACAGTCCTCCTGCAATAGGACCCAAAACCGCGTTGCTGCAAAATGCCAGGCAGAACTGTAACTTGATCAGCGTGCATGATCATGGGCCTTGGTCTTGAAGAAGGAAATGGAATGAGAAAAAGCATAAAGCATAAACCAAGGGTTCCTTCCCTCCCCAGGTAGCTTTTTCAGAAAACCGGCAGTTCCCCACTGTTACCTGGGATCAGCTCCCCAGCAGTCCAGCTTGCTGCAGAGTGGATCAAATGCCAGTGCCAGCACGACGGGGAGGACCGTACTGGAGGGGTAAAATCAGTGGGAGGGAGAAGGAGGGGTTTTGTTTGTTTGTTTGTTTGTTTGTTTGTTTTTATGGCAGTATCAGGAGGGCAGGAGAGCCCAGGGCAGCCCTTGGCAGGGGCAGGGCCACGGTTGCCAGGCAACATGGGGGGGACAGGAGGCGGGAGGAGACCACGTGCCCTGCAGCCAATGGGGTGCGGCTGCCAGGCGATGCGGGGCCAGAAGCAGGAAGCCAGGTGCCCGGCAGCCAGCAGGGTGCCGTTGCCAGGGGAGAGGGGCGGGGCACGGCCTGCCCTGGGGGAGGGAGTCCCAGGCCCTGGAGGCGGCTGGAGGCCGGCTTGGGCGGCCATGGCGGGGCAGCGCGTGGGGCCAGGAGCGCCGGGGAGCCGGGCCCTGTGCGCCCCGGCCGCGCTGCACCAGCCTGCTGGGACGGGGGCCGTGCGCGTCACGAGGCCCCGCTCTCCGGGGCAGCCGTGCACCCCACGGAGGCGGCGGGTCCTGCCCTGACACAGCAGGGGCTGCTGGCCAGGCGGGGAGGCCTGGGCCTGGCGCGGCCCGAGGGGCTGGACCGGCTCTGCCTCCTCCCGGGGAGCCGCGTTGTCCCAGGATGTGCTGCGGCTCTGGCCTCAGCACGGCAGGTCTCCCTCTGTCCGGGCTCTCTGGGTACCGGTGTTGTCCGAAAAGCGGATTCGTTGCCCGGTGTGCAATAAACCAATAATTGCACACTCAGGAGAGACATTTGCTTCTTTATTTCAGAGTTGCACAAGCCTGGCTGCTCGGTGGTTTCCCACAAATCAAGCACACACCCCCCCCCAGCCCGGCTTCTCAAGGAGCATTTATACAAACAAATTGCCAGGTTTGCAACTTTCCTTTTTACACTGATTGGTTAGTGATTTACACACAATTATAACTCTGCTTTCACACCATTTTACTAGGACGCATGCTCAGGGGAGGGGTCTTCACCGGGCACGGGTCTTTTGGACCTATGGGTGTGATGTTTTGCAGTATAATGAGGACAGTTCAGTCAGGGATACATGGACCTCCCATTCTTTTGCCAAATTGGCAATATGTACCTAGAAATAAAACATTTTGATGTAATGTTTCTTTTAGGGCTTTAGCAGTTCTAGGATGCCCTTGTTTAAAGAATGCTTCTTTTCAGAAAATAGAGATAGAGGTTATCCTAATCTGCCTAGTTAAAACCGAATGAACATTCTTTCTGAGCTTCGCAGGGTTGTCTTGTAACAGTTCCCCCTTTGAGACTTGTATGACCATTCTCATATTAGTCTCACCCTTTAAAAATTTTTCCCTTATTAGCTTTGTACAACATCTAGAAATGCATTGAATCTCTACATAGACACATACAAAAACTAATAACAGCATTCCCAAAATTGTTAAATGCTTTTTAACCCATGAGCTTGCGTCAGGGAACCAGGAAGTCAACCATTTCCATGTTTCTTCAAATCCGAAAGAAAGCATCATCTTTCTGAACCCCATGTAAGATTTCAGTCTGCTTCCAGATTTCATTTAGATTGGTAGTAATTCTCCCGCTTTGATCCACAGCAACTAGTATTTATTACTGTACATACTCCTCCCTGAGATGCCAAGAACATATCTAGAGCCATTCTGTTTTGGGTGGTTATTTTAGCAATTTCTGAAACCTCCTCTTGTAAAGCTGCAATGGCATCAGAGGTTTTATTCCCTATTTGCTCAATAACTGCTGAAATATTTACTATTGCTTTTTCAAGTTCACTCACTCCCAATGGTGAAAACAGCCACCTTGCGAATGAATGAAACCTAGTAGGTCGCTCTATTAAAGGATTATTTTGTCTCCTCTTTTGTCTCCTCATGAATGTTCTTAACCAGGATTTTTGATTCTTGTTACTCAGTTCTTTTGTTACAGTAATATTAGGGATTATTGCCCCTAGAGTCCATGTCCCTGACCAATTAGGAGGTAGCACTTTTCGTGCCTTGTTCCCGCACAACCAATACCATCCACTACCTTTCGGAACACGCCACCCATTTAGTTCCTTACTTGGCCACTTATAACCTATTTCAGGGATCCGAGAGCAATCTTCAAAACTCCCTGCCTTAATGGCTCCAGTACAGTTGATCGGCTGTTTTCCATAAGGTACAGTTTTATCCCACCATTTATTACTATTATTGCACCTTCGGATACATTGATAATAATCGCCTGTCACACTCTGGACTTGCCATTCCTGTTCTGTTGTTTCATCATGTTCCGTTTGATCACTAGCATTTCTTATCTGTTTTATAAATTCCATACAGGAAAAATTAAGAGGCACTCCAATTAGCGGGAAGCCCTTGTTGGAATGTTCAGGGAAGTGGGGACACACCCAACCATCCATCTGGTTAACTATCTTCATAGATTTCATAATTACTTCCAAATGAAGATTTTGACCCCCAAATCCTTCCTGATTCCCTTTGGCTCAGGTAACCTAGAGAAACTAACCACCACATTTCTCCCCTGTTGTTTGTTAAGGAGAACATCCTTTTTACACAGAGACCCTAACAACAATATTAACCCTATTCCTAACAAAGAGATTAAAGCAATTTTTCCCTGAATACAATCTAAATTTAAAACTGATTCACTTCTAACACAACTCATATATCTTTATATATTTTTAACTTGAAAGGTTGGACTCGTTCAGCTTTCCACATCTCTCGAGGTCCTGCTTTCACTCGGGTGGAGTGGATCCAGGAATCAATTCCCTGCAGTTTCACAGCAGTATTTGTTGTTAGTAGGACAAGATACGGTCCTCTCCATTTTTCTATCAACGGCTCATCCTTCCAGGTTCGAAGATACACTTGATCTCCAAGCTGGAATGAATGTACAGATGAATCTAAAAGTATGGGAGATCTTAACTGGATGTACCTACGGAGAGAAGGAAGAACCTTTGCCATAGACAAGAGATAGTCACTTAAAATTTGATCGCCCTTAGATGGACTAACTTTCTGCCTAACCCTTGGGGTTATTCTGATTCTTAATAATGCCAGAGGTAAAACATCAGTCCCTTTCATCTGAGTCTCCTGACACAATTTCCCTCTCTGTCTCTTAATTGCTTGATTCATTCTTTCCACTTTTCCACTGGATTGTGGCCTTCAGGGGGTATGTAAATCCCATTTAATTTGTAGTATTTTTGAGGTCTCCTGTACTATTTCTGCTATAAAATGAGGTCCCCTATCCGAAGACAATCCTTCTGGTACCCCAGATCTTGGTAGGATTTCTTTTAATACCATTTTCACTACCTCCCTTGCTTTATTGGTACGGCACGGGAAAGCCTCAGGCCATCCTGAAAAGGTGGCAACAATTACCAACAAATATTTATATCCATTACAGCTTGGTAATTCAGAAAAATCAATTTGCCAGGAATCCCCAGGCATGAAGCCCCTTTTTTACCTCCCCTGGGGGGGTTTGGGGGGGGGGGCGCTTCTTCTGAATCATGGGATTATTTCTAAGACGGATTTCACATTTTTGTGTAATTCCCTTTGCAATTAGTAACACACTAACTCCCACAGCAAATCTTTCAACTGTTTCAACCAATGCCTCGGCTCCCACGTGGGTACTATCATGTGTTTGCTTCATCAGCTTCTTCATTATCGCCAAAGTTACCACACCTTGTCCAGTAGATGTTACCCACCATCCTTTGGAAGTCTTTATGCATTGCAGTATTTCTGCTAATTTATTTTCTTTTTCAGTGTATACCGGAATTTCCATTTTTAACGTTCTCTCTGGAACTAATGCTGCCACCGACACGGATAATGCTACCCTTTTTGCAGCCTCATCGGCTCTTTTGTTCCCTTTAGCTACGTCAGTCTGCCCAGATTGGTGTGCTTTGCAATACATTACTGCTGTTTCTTTGGGTTTATTAACTGCTTCGAGTAGTTCCATAATCTCCTTACTGTATTTTATAGGATTCCCTTGAGAAGACAGCAATCCTCTTTCCTTCCCAATCGTGCCATGGGCATGTATAACCCCAAAGGCATATTTGGAATCTGTGAACACATTGGTCCGTTTCCCTTCTGATAATTCCAGAGCCGAAGTTAAAGCAATCAGTCCTGCTTTCTGGGTGGATGGATTTGCTGGTAGCGATCTTGCTTCGATTTCTTCTTCCAAGGTGACAACAGCATACCCAGCCCTTCTTTCTCCCTTTAGGATAAAACTGCTCCCATCGGTAAATAATTCCCAGTCTGGATTCTGCAATGGAATACCTCTGAAATCTGGACGGCTGGAATATACTCGCTCAGTAGTTTGCAGGCAGTCTGGAGCCAACTTCCCCTCTTCATGAAGTGGTAATAAAGATGACGGATTAAGGGTAGTAGACACTTTCATGGTTACCTCTTCTTGCTCAAGTATTACTGCTTGGTACTGCACCATCCTACCTGGGGATAACCAATGATGCCCCTTCTGTTCTAAAACTGCTGCAACAGCATGTGGCACATAAGCAGTCACCTTTCGTCCCAATGTCAATTTTCGTGCTTCTTGTATTAACATCACAGCAGCTGCAACTGCTCGCAGGCATCCTGGCCACCTGCACTCACTTTATCCAATTGTTTGGAAAAGTAAGCCACAGGTCTTTTCCAATTTTTGGAAGTCCTAATGCGGGAGCACTCATGAGAGCAATCTTGATTTCATCAAATCCTTTTCGGCACTCTGCAGTCCACTCCAGCAAGTCTCCCGCCCCCTTAACAGCTTCATATAAAGGCTCTGCCATTAATCCAAAATTAGGTATCCACAGGCCACACCACCCAGCCATTCCTAAAAATCCCCTAAGTTCTCTTTTTGATTTTGGGGGGCGAGCTGACAAATCGCTTCTTTCCTTTCGATTCCTAATTTTCTTTCCCCCTGGGATATTTCAAATCCTAGATAGATTATGCTTTCCTTCATGATCTGTACTTTTTTCTGAGACACCCTATATCCTGCTGTTCCCCCCAAATTTAATAAACTGATGGTTGTTTCTCTACATTCTTCAGTCATGTCTGCCCCCAATAAGATAGCGTCCACATACTGTAATAAGGTAGTGGTATCTTTCTTACCTTGCCATAATTCTAATTCTTTTGCAAGTCCATTGCCAAAAATGGTGGGGCTGTTCTTGAATCCTTGCGGGAGTACTGTCCAGCACAACTGCATTTTGCGTCTCGTTGTAGGACTTTCCCACTCAAAGGCAAATAATTGTTGACTTTGTTCCTCCAAAGCGATACAGAAGGAAGCATCTTTTAAGTCCACTACTGTAAAATAGACATTTGGATCATTTATCATCGTTAACAAAGTGTATGGATTGGGTACCACTGGGTGCACATCAATGACTATCTGGTTAATAGCTTGCAAATCCTGTACTAGATGGTATTCTTGTGAATGTGTTTTTTTAACAGGCAGGATTGGAGTATTGTACTCGGACTGACATTCTCGCAGCAGTCCATACTTTAAGAAATTATTAATTGTAGGCTCCAGTCCAACATGGGCCTCTAACTTCATGGGATACTGTTTTCACGCTACTGATTCAGTTCCTTGTTTTAATTCCACCTTTACCGGTTCTACACATTTGGCTCTTCCAGGTTTCTCCATCGCCCACGCAAAAGGGACTACTGCGTCCATTACTGCGGAGGGAATTTTGCTTGGTCCACTCTCCACCTGTTTGGAATCCAGTGCTTTCTGTAACATATATGCTTGTGTCTTCCAGGCGTTATTTGGTGGAATGTGCAGCTGAACTTTGTTCTTATCAAAGGTTATTTGTGCCCCCACTTTATTCAGTAAATCCCTCCCCATTAGGGGTAATGGGCATTCTGGCATGTATAAGAATGCATGTGTTAACACTCTATTTCCTATTTTACATTTAATTGGCTGAATGAAAGGTTTGACCTCTTGCTTTCCTGTGGCCCCAATTAGTGGCACAGAGAATTTACTCATTGGTGCCTTACAGCTATTTCATACTGAATATGTTGCTCCAGTGCCTACTAAAAAAGTAACTGTTTCCTTCCCCAGCTTTACTGAAACCAGGGCTTCAGCTGGGGAATCCAATTTCTCAACCCCCGGTCCCCATCAGTCTGAATCTTCTGCACCAGTCGTGAGCAAACCTGCCTCTGGAACAGATACAGATACAGACTGAGGTTTCCAATAATCTGATTGTTTCTTCGGGCACGCATTTTTCCAGTGCCCCTTCTCCCTACAAATTGCACATTGATCTCTCCTCAGTGAAATTCTATTTCCCAAATTCCCTCCTACTCTATGTCCTCTTCCACGTCCTTATCCTTTCAGAAAACCCCTTCCCCGAGAGGAAGTTTGTGCCTGGGCAAATGCAGCTGCCAAGATTGCAGCATTTTGCCTCTTATCTTTCAGTTTCTCCTTTTGTTTTTCCTTTCTCTCTACTTCTTCCCTGTTATTGTACACCTCTCATGCAATTTCTATTAACTGTGATATTGACATCCGCGACATACCATCTATTTTCTGAAGCTTTCTCCTTATACCTGGTGCTGATTGTCCTACAAATAATGTAGTAAAAGTCATCTTGTTCTCTTCGTCCTCGGGATCCAAGTCTGTCCATTTTCGGGCGGTTTCACATAACCGCTCCTAAAATGCAGAGGGATGCTCATTCATACCCTGCGCTACTTGATACAGTTTTGCAATATTTTTGGGCCTAGGTACTGCATGCTTTACCCCATATAACATTAACTGTTGGTGCTGTTTAGTCATTAACCTGCCTGCCCCTGTATTTTGATCCCAGTCCGGTTCTTGGGCCGGCATAAAGCGCTCCAGCCATCTCTAGCATTTTGTCTTTCATTTTCCTCTCGAGCTTTGTCTAATACCATTCTCTTCTGCTCAGGTGCAAGCAAAGTATTTAAAAGCACTTGTAAATCCTGCCAGTCTGCATTATGACTCTCAATTATCATTTTAAAGGATTGATACATCTTTTCTGGATTTTCTCGGTACGACCTGGCAGACTCCTTCCAATTCATTAAATCTGTAGTTGAAAAGGGGACCTTCACATATACAGGCATTCCATCTGGTCCTACTGCTTGACGCAGTGGGGCCTGAATCGCAGGATTTTGTGGAGCCTGAGTAGCCTGAGTTCTGCCTGCAATCGGGCTACATGCCTCACTTCCCTTATCTCTGGCGACACGATCTTGATCTCTTTCTGGAGGGACCAATAATTGTACATCCTCTTCCTCATCACCCACTTTTAAACATCTCTTCCCAATACTACAAGCAGAGCAACACCGAGGTATTTTCTCTTTGCCTTTCACCATCGTTAACACATTTGAGTCAGAGACCAATAGCTTACATTATTTTTCATTTTTCATATTACCCTTAAAAGAACGTTCTTACCAATTACGCTTTTGTACACTGGAGTCCACAGAGCAGCATCTCCCCGCCGGGAAGTGGCAAGACGATCCAGGCAAGGCTTTACAGTGAGGGTCCCACTTGGGTCGCCAGAAAACTGTTGTCCAAAAAGCAGATTCGTTGCCCGGTGTGCAATAAGCCAATAATTACACACTCAGGAGAGACTTTTGCTTCTTTATTTCAGAGTTGCGCAAGCCTGGCTGCTCGGTGGTTTCCCACAGATCAAGCACACACCCCCACCCCGGCTTCTCAAGGAGCATTTATACAAACAAATTGCAAAGTTTGCAACTTTCCCTTTTACACTGATTGGTTAGTGATTTACATACAATTATAATTTTGCTTACACACCATTTTACTAGGATGCATGCTCAGGGGAGGGGTCTTCACCTGGGCACAGGTCTTTTTGACGTATGGGCGTGATTTTTTGTAGTATAATGAGGACAGTTCAGTCAGGGATACATGGACCTCCAATTCTTTTGCCAATTTGATTTAATGTTTCTTTTAGGGCTTTAGCAGTTCTAGGATGCCCTTGATTCAAGAATGCTTCTTTTCAGAAGATAGAGATAGAGGTTATCCTAATCTGCCTAGTTTAGACAGCATGAACATTCTTTCTGAGCTTTCACGATTGTCTTGCAACACCAGCAGTGTTGACGCACGGCCCCGGTGCCCCCAGCACCAGCCCTGGGACCTCCTCCACATGCATCCTGCCCACAGCACAGAGAGCCCTGCTGCAGGGATGGGGAGAGACGGAGCTGGGTGAGGAGATGGGATGGCCTGGGCTGGTCAGGCGCAGGGCACGGCCACGCACGTGGCCTGGCCAGCCACCTCCTGACACGCGACCGGCCCCTTTTATCCCCTTTTCCCTCTGTCTCCCCACACTTGTTCCTCCCCAAACTTGATCACCTCACCCAGTGGCCTCTCACTAAAAAAAAAACTTGAGCACTTTCAAGTGAATTTACCTGTTTGATTTACTGAGCAGTCCCCCATTACATGTTGCTGGGGAATTACTTGCACTATATGTTTATATGTAGCTGATTTCAGTGTGAATGTGTTTGTGCTGAATGCAGAATCAAGTAACATTCAGGTGTCATTACTAAGGGGTGGCAAAATACTATGCCAAAGTAGTTCTCAGTCTGGAAGCTTTTTCTTCTGTGTCTATTGTGGCACTAATGGTAGTTAACATTCTGTATTTTGAAAGGTGGAGAGAGAAATCATAAAATAGATGTCTAGACACATCCCATATAATTGGCCCAGATTCTCAGCAGGGCTGTCCACCTTGTCTTATGCTGTAGAAATGTTGATACAAATCATATCATTACATATCATTTTAAAGGATTGTTACACCTTTTCTGGATTTTCTCGGTACGACCCGGCAGACTCCTTCCAATTCATTAAATCTGTAGTTGAAAAGGGGACCTTCACATATACAGGCATTCCATCTGGTCCTACTGCTTGACGCAGTGGGGCCTGAATCACAGGATTTTGTGGAGCCTGAGTAGCCCTCACGAGAAGTAGAATTCTATGCATCCAAACCGTTATTAAGTGCCAAGCAGGAAAATATAAGCCTACACTTGCAGCTCGATTGTCCATCGCAGCTTGTATGGCTATTCACACCTTTGCTATCCATTCAAATAACCCCACTTCTACTAACTTCCTCTCCAGATTTCTCGTTCCAGGTATCCGCACCTGCGCCAGTAAATATTGCACAAGGAAAACCAATACTGCAAAGAATTTTAGTCCGTAATGCTGCAGTACCTCACATTCAGCAAACACCTTCAACACCTTCCTTAGCTAATGTGTGGATATTAAATCCTCACAAGGAAAAACGACCTGGTACCATCCTGGCAGATGGGCCAGGAGTGACGGTCCTAGTGCTCCCTGATGGCGATACAATACCTTTTTAGCTCCCTGCTAACAGGTTATCCCCTCGGCATTTGTAAAGTATTGCTCGCATGTTGCATCCTGTGCTCCCCAACAAATGCGATCGACTTACAGGATCATCCTGCACCACATATAAATACATGGATCTGGCTAGCTCAGCGTTTGGCTAACTTATCTGCCTTTTGTATTGCGGGTGGACGGTCTCTTGATGATGTACTAACCACACGTTATATAGGAATACTAACCTCCCTTCAAATATTACCAAATTATATCTTCTTGAGAAATTTTGATATCCAGCTCACCCCCTTGAATTTACACGATCTGGGAACAGCCTCTACTAAATGAACACCTTGGAGGTATTCATTTTAGATTGCCAACGTGTCCAAAGCAGATCTATGTTTTTGCTTTGTCCATGCTACCATGCCAAAGTATGATATGACCAATATACAGTTGAAATGCAATAGCACTATGAATATAACCTTTAGGGTGGTTCCTTTTAGGCGGCACCACTGCTTACACTTATGTGCCAGCCAGTACCACCGATGGCCCTTGCGCTATTATGCTAAGCATCCTCCCTTTTATGACAGAACAAAAGAGGAAGCCACGGCATGTTTTGCATGCCACATGTGACCCCTACATGAATCTGTTTTCTCATGGAGAGGCTCTAGGATTCTTACGGAGCCCAACTGGTGTCCCGGGGTGGTAACCCCTAATTATAAACAAGTAGAACATGTCGCCTGTGCTTTAGCCCAAGGACTAAATTGGACATCTAAAGCCATCGCCTCTTGAAACAAATACGACAAAGCACTTTGCAAAATCCATTAGTAATTGACTACCTTCTGCTCCAACATAACCATGGATGCCATGATTTTGCTGGCATGTGCTGCTTCAACATTCCTGATGAATCAGCATCTATTGAAACTAACATCAACCATCTGCAAGATATTATTCAACACATTTGCCAAAATGATGGCGAAGCATGGCTAGCCAACTGGTTCAGTTCTCTAACCAGGTGCTTAGGCCACCTCATCCAAGGAGGGCTTCTGTTTCTTTTTGGCCTTGGTTTATGTTATGTTATAGCATCATTTCTCTGTAAAATCCCTTGTCCACACCCATGACACCCTCATAAAGATTGGGACAGCCTGTGACTAGCACCTCATTGCGGGGGTGGAATGTAGGGAGTAATGTGGAAGAATGTTGAGGAGGCAGGCGATGGGAACTAGCCAGACTGTCGCCTGCAAATACACAGAAGTAGTAAAGGCCTTCTAAGGATCCTTGTGTGCATTGCATTTGTGTATCCGCCCCTGCCTGGGGCTAGGGCGATGACCCCGCCTTGCACCCACACCCACCATTACCTACAGCTCTAGGCACAATCTCTGATTCACACTGCCCAAGGATTGTCCTCATCTTTGACTCCCTTCTGCAGCAAATTCTCAAACAAAAGAGCAGTTTGCAGCGCACGCTAGGGCACGGAGTCCCGTGGGAAAGTTTAACTCGGAGGTATCAACTGCAGCTGGGAGTAGTGGGCTGCCCGGAGATCTTGTCCCCTCATGGGGAACCCATACTGGGTAAGCAGTGTCACCTCTAGTGCCTCATGCTACCCAAGCTATCACACTGCGGCCTTGGCTCCAATGTCCTACCAATGAGCACAGAAGGAGAAGGCACAAACCCCTGCCTGGAAGCAGCTGGTTCATTACCTTTCTTGCCACTGCTGCGTCAGCTTTTCCCCTCTCCTGTTCCTGGGTGGGCTTCACAGGTGCCACAGGCCTCCAGGTGGTATTCTAGGTGCAGTCTCAAGCTTGTACCTGGAAACAGCAACAACACATCAGTCTGAAGAGAGGGCACCAAAGTGTCCTTTGCATCTCACGTCAATAATGGGGACACAGGGTCACATGGGAGCTACTGTGAAGTCCATCCTTGCCCAAAGCAGAATATGCGGAACATGCCAGATGCTGGAGGACTGTATGAGGCAGCTGAATGCCATAATGAAGACCTCCAGTGCTTGGAGGGGCATTCGCTTCCTCATCAGCCTGTGCCAGGGCTTCCCTGTCCTTCCTGTGAGAAAGCTCATTTTGATGTAAATCCTCTGCACTGCTGTTGGAGACCAGCTCCCATCTCCCGTGGGAGCCAGGGGCTAAGAAGCAAACATACTCACTCTGGAAAGACAATGGCATCACCAGAAAGGGTCTGAGAAGCAGCAGTTTTGCTGCCTGAGAGGACTGAATCCCTCATCTCTGGCATCTGCAAAGGGGAGAGAAACATGTGAGATGATGCCAAGAAAATTATCTTGTTGCTTGCAAGAGCAGCAAACACTTCCAATGCTCAGAGAAGCTGCCTCTCTGAAATGCTGAAACAAAGAACTCTGTTCCTCACAGCAGCCCCTCAGTTAGCAGCTGGAGGGGAATACATGAGAAAGCGTAATAACCCTGTCAGGCTTTTTGCAAGGCTGAGAAGCCAGGGACTCAGCCCGGAGACCAGGTGCTTCCTAATGCAGCAGTTGATGGAGGTAAGTACAAGAGAAGGCATTTCACTAGCTGGGGGTCCTGCTTGCTGCATTTTTCCTGCTGCCTTGAGTTGATGCCTTCTGAGGTGAGAACAAAGGCCTCACATGTGGGGTTAACCCCACAGTCTCTCCTAACGTTCAGACGGGTGCCTCAGCAGCATGGAAGAAGAGAGTGACTCAGCCCTTCCTTTCCTTTTGCACAGCAGCTAACAACTGTGAGGGACAACCCTCTGGTGTGTGTTCAAGGGGCAGTTGAGGGTCCTGTTCTGGGACCCACTGGAACAAAGGCTGGAGAAAAGGCCCTGGCCCACACAACAGCCTGGAAAGACACCACGCACTTAGACAGAAGGAAGAGACAGAGCTGCGAACCAGGGCTGGCCTACAGCCGCCTTGCATCTCTGGCTTAGCCCTTGAGGAGCTTAGCTCAGACTGCTTTCACATCTCACTTGCCCCTGAAAGCTCAGGCCGAAGGACACGCTTGCACTAGAGACCTGGCGAAGGGCATTGGACTGGAATGATTCTCTCTGTGACACCAGTGGCCATTCTCTCAGTGTGGCCACCACTAGCAGCATGTGGGTGCATACATCAGGAAAAGCCTGTCTTTGTGCTGCTGTGGCTCCCAGGGCACTGGGAAGAGCTGGTCAGCACAACTAGACCAACACGGTGACAGCAGCAAAAGGGGTGTGCTCCAATCTGGGCTTTGGTCTGCCTGTTCTTCGGCTTCCAGTCATGGATTCAAATATGATCCTAAAACAGAAAGGCACTGAACGCTGCTTTTCTGGAAGAAGGGAAGTCTCAGGGCAAAACACACAATAGGTGTGATCTTTTCTTTGAAATTTTCCATGAGCACATGGGAAGGGGATCCTGGGCTGCAGGGAACTTTGGGTTGACCCACTACAGAAATTCCCAGGGTCTTCTATGTCCCCGAGTCCCCTGAATGCTAGAGAAGAACAGTCCAGGGAGGTGGCATTGCTCTAGGCCAGGACTGTCCCTGTGACCGGAGAGGTCGTGGCAGGCCAATAGAAATGCATCCGCTTGTACTTTGCTAGGATTTCAAAAGAACAAGAGGTAGAACTGGAGAAATGGAAAACTTACCCCAAGAAGAGCTTCTGCCAGCTGTTCAGTCCCATTCGGCTTTTGCAGGATGCAGCTCTGCAGGTCTCGGGCTGCAGAAAAAGCCTGGGATCTCTCCGTGAGGCTGGGGATGACAGTCATCTTTTCTGCAGAAGATGTGCTGCTGTTGATGAGGTCGCCAGATAAAGGAGTTAGGGAGGAGGAAGTAAGCAGAGGAGGAAGTAAGCAGACCGTGTGGCATCCAACAAGATGAGCGAGAGGTAGATAGGATATTCTCAGAGACCCTACAGCTTCAAGAATCTCAACCCTCCCATAGTAGTGGAGGTGCAGGCGGGCTCCGTGCCATGTGGAACACTAAGTCGTAACTCTGTAGAAGATGAAGGCTGGATCATTCAGTATATTCCAGGTTGGGAGAGATTTAGCTATGCCACATCACATGAATACAAGGAAGAAGGAAAACACAAGAACTGCACTACAGCCCTTCGGTTCTTTCAGGCCACCCACAGCACCCTCAGAAGTGCACAGCAACCATCCCTGCTTTTGCCACCAGAGGCCTGTCCCTGAGAGGAGCCAGACTAATGTTGCCATCACAGAGATGGAATCCTTTGAAAAGAAAGGCCAACTCCAAACACAGCTCTCAGCTCCTGCTGCCCCACAGGCCTCACCCATGTCCACTACATCTGCAGTGCTGGCAGCGCTGACCAGCAATCACAGTAAAGCTGGCCTCTGATGGGTTCTGAGGCACACTCTGGTCCCCATCTCTCTTTCAAAGCTCTCTACATCTGGCTCACTTCTAAGCAGAAGGAGAATGCAAGAGGCAGCATGAATGCTGGTGTTTGCCTTGACAAGGTCTGGTGTGGCAAGAAACATGGACCAAAGCTTTTCACTAGATCTGAGCAGAAGAGGAATCCCCAGGACATTGGGCATGTAGCCAGCTCTTAAAGCAAGTCAGAGAGAGAAGTATAATTGCATTGTGCCCTATGATGTCATGATGATAATAATAATAATAAAAAAAGGTTGAAGCTGTTTTCAGGACCCGGTGGAGGAATTCTAAATTTCTACCAGTCACATCTGAACAGCACTTGTGCACATCCCAAAGATATCCCAAGGGGAAGCCAAAGTAGCAGCCTGTCTTCCTACCAGGAACACAGGCCTTATCATCGGTGAGGCTGTGAACCTCTGCAATATGCATTGAAAGATGGAACACGGGTCTGTGAACAGTCAGAAGATCACGCTTCCCACCACCAACTTGTTCAGTGACAACACCAAAGGTCCCAAGCCGAATAATTCTGGCTCCCTGAAAACAGGAAGGAAGAAAAGAATTATGAGACTGTTAGGTGGAGAGGCTGATGACTGGTCAGCGCATGGTGATGGTGCTCAGTGCCCTGCCCACTCCTGCTGTACTGGAACGCTTTGAAGAAGCTCTGGAGAAGCTCTTTGGAAGAACCTTCCAGGCCCAGGGTGGCAGACCCACCTGCTTCAGCACCAGCTGCCGCACACACACCTCCCCAGGTAGCAAGGGTCTCTGGAAAGTACGTGAAAGACACGTCATGCTCCGGGAGGGCCAACTCACCACCATTCAGCACATGCCTAACCCAGGAGATGACAAGTGCAAGCGCATTCAAACAGCATCCCCCTCCCCAAACATACCCCATCCCTGACAGCAGCTGCAGAGCTGAGGTGGGGACAGGGGCTTTCATGTGGACCCAGGAGGGGTCTGGATCTGAAACAGAGGCATTAGGGCACGGAGATCCTGCCATGGGACATCCACAATGTGTTCCCGAGCTCAAAGCCTGCTCTGCTGCTCTGGAGGTACAAGGAGATCCAGCAGGAAGGAGCGGGAGGCAGTGGCTGGTCTCCCAGACAGCAAGCCACTGGGAGCTGAGGAAAAGTCCAAGGATTCATTTCCAGCACAGGTGTTTCTGGAAGCCTCTCCAGAGCCCAGCAGGAGCTGCAGGAGCCCTCAGCCTTCTTCAAACAGGTCTCCCGTCCTTCCAGATGCAGCTGTCACAGGGGGACCCCCTCCCTAGGGATTTTGGCAATGGATTGCCACGCAGCGAGAGGATGGTGCTGTGCCCAATGTAGTCCGGGGCTCAGGCCATCCCGCAGGGTCTCCCCTGTGGGGCCAGGCATCTCCCACTGCTGCCAACAGCCCCGCCACATGTCTGCCAACAGCCGGGGACTGTCACTGGGCTGTGATGGGTCTGTGCCCATCGCCAGGGCCAGCCATGTGCCAGGCGCTCTCCCCAGGGCAGCCATGTGCCCGTCCCCACTCTGGACCCGCTGTGTGCCAGGTCCTTGCCGGGGCCGGGCTGGTGCTGGGCACCCTGGGCCCAGGTAGGATGGGGAACTGCTCTGCCCCAGGAGGACGTGGGGCTGGCCCAGGCAAGGGCTGGGCACCTTGGCCCGGAGGCAATCACTGCAGCCGTCACATACAGGCTCCAGCGGCCCGTCCCTGCCCAGGGCGGCAGGAGCAGGCAGCTGGGGCCAGGCCGGGCCGGGGTAGTGCGACATGGTGCCACGTGGGGCCGGGGCACGGGGCCGGGCCGGGGCGTCGCTGCTGTGGCGGCAGCGCCAAAGGTCGGGGTGGAGAGAAATACTGTGTCATGTCAGCGCTGCTGCACAGTCCTCCTGCAATAGGACCCAAAACCACGTTGCTGCAAAATGCCAGGCAGAACTGTAACTTGATCAGCGTGCATGATCATGGGCCTTGGTCTTGAAGAAGGAAATGGAATGAGAAAAAGCATAAACCAAGGGTTCCTTCCCTCCCCAGGTAGCTTTTTCAGAAAACCGGCAGTTCCCCACTGTTACCTGGGATCAGCTCCCCAGCAGTCCAGCTTGCTGCAGAGTGGATCAAATGCCAGTGCCAGCACGACGGGGAGGACCGTGCTGGAGGGGTAAAATCAGTGGGAGGGAGAAGGAGGGGTTTTGTTTGTTTGTTTGTTTGTTTGTTTGTTTTTATGGCAGTATCAGGAGGGCAGGAGAGCCCAGGGCAGCCCTTGGCAGGGGCAGGGCCATGGTTGCCAGGCAACATGGGGGGGACAGGAGGCGGGAGGAGACCACGTGCCCTGCAGCCAATGGGGTGCAGCTGCCAGGCAATGCGGGGCCAGAAGCAGGAAGCCAGGTGCCCGGCAGCCAGCAGGGTGCCGTTGCCAGGGGAGATGGGCGGGGCACGGCCTGCCCTGGGGGAGGGAGTCCCAGGCCCTGGAGGCGGCTGGAGGCCGGCTGGGGCGGCCGTGGCGGGGCAGCGCGTGGGGCCAGGAGCGCCGGGGAGCCGGGCCCTGTGCGCCCCGGCCGCGCTGCACCAGCCTGCTGGGACGGGGGCGTGTGCGTCACGAGGCCCCGCTCTCCGGGGCAGCCGTGCACCCCACGGAGGCGGCGGGTCCTGCCCTGACACAGCAGGGGCTGCTGGCCAGGCGGGGAGGCCTGGGCCTGGCGCGGCCCGAGGGGCTGGACCGGCTCTGCCTCCTCCCGGGGAGCCGCGTTGTCCCAGGATGTGCTGCGGCTCTGGCCCCAGCACGGCAGGTCTCCCTCTGTCCGGGCTCTCTGGGTACTGGTGTTGTCTGAACTGTTAACTTTGTTCCTCCAAAGCCATTACAGAAGGAAGCATCTTTTAAGTTCAGTACTGTAAAACAGACATTTGAATCATTTATCATCGTTAACAAAGTGTATGGATTGGGTACCACTGGGTGCACATCAATGACTATCTGGTTAATAGCTTGCAAATCCTGTACTAGATGGTATTCTTGTGAATGTGTTTTTTTAACAGGCAGGATTGGAGTATTGTACTCGGACTGACATTCTCGCAGCAGTCCATACTTTAAGAAATTATTAATTATAGGCTCCAGTCCAACATGGGCCTCTAACTTCATGGGATACTGTTTTCACGCTACTGATTCAGTTCCTTGTTTTAATTCCACCTTTACCGGTTCTACACATTTGGCTCTTCCAGGTTTCTCCATCGCCCACGCAAAAGGGACTACTGCGTCCATTACTGCGGAGGGAATTTTGCTTGGTCCACTCTCCACCTGTTTGGAATCCAGTGCTTTCTGTAACATATATGCCTGTGTCTTCCAGGCGTTATTTGGTGGAATGTGCACCTGAACTTTGTTCTTATCAAAGGTTATTTGTGCCCCCACTTTATTCAGTAAATCCCTCCCCATTAGGGGTAATGGGCATTCTGGCATGTATAAGAATGCATGGGTTAACACTCTATTTCCTATTTTACATTTAATTGGCTGAATGAAAGGTTTGACCTCTTGCTTTCCTGTGGCCCCAATTAGTGGCACAGAGAATTTACTCATTGGTGCCTTACAGCTGTTTCATACTGAATATGTTGCTCCAGTGTCTACTAAAAAATTAACTGTTTCCTTCCCCAGCTTTACTGAAACCAGGGCTTCAGCTGGGGAATCCAATTTCTCAACCCCCGGTCCCCATCAGTCTGAATCTTCTGCACCAGTCATGAGCAAACCTGCCTCTGGAACAGATACAGATACAGACTGAGGTTTCCAATGATCTGATTGTTTCTTCGGGCACTCATTTTTCCAGTGCCCCTTCTCCCTACAAATCGCACATTGATCTCTCCTCAGTGAAATTCTATTTCCCAAATTCCCTCCTACTCTATGTCCTCTTCCACGTCCTTATCCTTTCAGAAAACCCCTTCCCCGAGAGGAAGTTTGTGCCTGGGCAAATGCAGCTGCCAAGATTGCAGAATTTTGCCCCTTATCTTTCAGTTTCTCCTTTTGTTTTTCCTTTCTCTCTACTTCTTCCCTGTTATTGTACACCTCTCATGCAATTTCTATTAACTGTGATATTGACATCCGTGACATACCATCTATTTTCTGAAGCTTTCTCCTTATACCTGGTGTTGATTGTCCTACAAATAATGTAGTAAAAGTCATTTTATTTGCTTTGTCCTCGGGATCCAAGTCTGTCCATTTTCGGGCGGTTTCACATAACCGCTCCTAAAATGCAGAGGGATGCTCATTCTTACCCTGCGCTACTTGATACAGTTTTGCAATATTTTTGGGCCTAGGTACTGCATGCTTTACCCCATATAACATTAACTGTTGGTGCTGTTTAGTCATTAACCTGCCTGCCCCTGTATTTTGATCCCAGTCCGGTTCTTGGGCCGGCATAAAGCGCTCCGGCCATCTCTAGCATTTTGTCTTTCATTTTCCTCTCGAGCTTTGTCTAATACCATTCTCTTCTGCTCAGGTGCAAGCAAAGTATTTAAAAGCACCTGTAAATCCTGCCAGTCTGCATTATGACTCTCAATTATCATTTTAAAGGATTGATACATCTTTTCTGGATTTTCTCGGTACGACCCGGCAGACTCCTTCCAATTCATTAAATCTGTAGTTGAAAAGGGGACCTTCACATATACAGGCATTCCATCTGGTCCTACTGCTTGACGCAGTGGGGCCTGAATCACAGGATTTTGTGGAGCCTGAGTAGCCCGAGTTCTGCCTGCAATCGGGCTACATGCCTCACTTCCCTTATCTCTGGCATCAACACGATCTTGATCTCTTTCTGGAGGGACCAATAATTGTACATCCTCTTCCTCATCACCCACTTTTAAACATCTCTTCCCAATACTACAAGCAGAGCAACACCGAGGTATTTTCTCTTTGTCTTTCATCATCGTTAACACATTTGAGTCAGAGACCAATAGCTTACATTATTTTTCTTGTTTCATATTACCCTTAAAAGAACATTCTTACCAATTACGCTTTTGTACACTGGAGTCCAAAGAGCAGCATCTCCCTGCCGGGAACTGGCAAGACGATCCAGGCAAGGCTTTACAGTGAGGGTCCCACTTGGGTCGCCAGAAAACTGTTCTCCGAAAAGCAGATTCGTTGCCCGGTGTGCAGTAAGCCAATAATTACACACTCAGGAGAGACTTTTGCTTCTTTATTTCAGAGTTGCGCAAGCCTGGGTGCTCGGTGGTTTCCCACAGATCAAGCACACACCCCCACCCCGGCTTCTCAAGGAGCATTTATACAAACAAATTGCAAAGTTTGCAACTTTCCCTTTTACACTGATTGGTTAGTGATTTACATACAATTACAATTTTGCTTACACACCACTTTAGTACTACGCATGCTCAGGGGATCTAGAGATAGGGGTTATCCTAATCTGCCTAGTTTAAACAGCATGACCATTCTTTCTGAGCTTCCAGGGTTGTCTTGTAACACCAGCAGTGTTGACGCACGGCCCCGGTGCCCCCAGCACCAGCCCTGGGACCTCCTCCACATGCACCCTGCCCACAGCACAGAGAGCCCTGCTGCAGGGATGGGGAGAGACGGAGCTGGGTGAGGAGATGGGATGGCCTGGGCTGGTCAGGCGCAGGGCACGGCCACACACATGGCCTGGCCAGCCACCTCCTGACACGTGACTGGCCCCTTTTATCCCCTTTTCCCTCTGTCTCCCCACACTTGTTCCTCCCCAAACTTGATCACCTCACCCAGTGGCCTCTCACTAAAAAAACACTTGAGCACTTTCAAGTGAATTTACCTGTTTGATTTACTGAGCAGTCCCCCATTACATGCTGTTGGGGAATTACTTGCATCTATATGTTTATATGTAGCTGATTTCCGTTTGAATGTGTTTGTGCTGAATGCAGAATCAAGTAACATTCAGGTGTCATTACTAAGGGGTGGCAAAATACTATGCCAAAGTAGTTCTCAGTCTGGAAGCTTTTTCTTCTGTGTCTGTTGTGGCACTAATGGTAGTTAACATTCTGTATTTTGAAAGGTGGAGAGAGAAATCATAAAATAGATGTCTAGACACATCCCATATAATTGGCCCAGATTCTCAGCAGGGCTGTCCACCTTGTCTTATGCTGTAGAAATGTTGATACAAATCATTCCTTGCATTTTTGGTAGGGTATAAGCTTCAAGAGTGAGGGAGCCGGGACATGAATCTCCCATACCAGGACAGTCTGTCTGTGAGGATGTTATGGGGGATGGTGTGGAAAGCCTTACTAAAGTCAAGACAAGTAGTACCCACTGCTCTGCCCTCATCCGACAAGCTAGTTGTTTCCTCGCAGAAAGCTCTCAGGTTGGTGATATGCTGAGTATTGCCAGTCAGCTGCTTGTTGAAATCTGTGTGGAAATGGCTTCCTGGAGAATTTTCTCCATCATCTTCTCAACAGTCAAGGAGGGTATTTGGCCTCTAGTGAGGGCATCAGAGGATGCGGGCTCATGTCTGTTGCCTTGCAGCATCACGGTGGAGCTGTGGAGGAGACCGGGGAGAAGCATGCATGAGTTTCAGGTCCGGAAGCACTTAGCAGAGAAATTAAGGGCAGCAGGAAACAACAGCCACAGGATTGGCTCCTGGCTTTGCTGGTCCTGGGTCTCAAGGACCTCTTGTTGTGGAAGTGAGAAATGCAGACAGTAAAAGCCGCCTGGGTAGGTGGGGGGACCAGGCTGGTGGGAAAAGCTCGTGTTCTAACAGGTAGTTCTTGGTCAAATTTCTCTGTAGATCACCCACGCTATCTTGGAGGTGGTGCAGGCTCCTTGCTTGCTGAGTGTCCTTCCCTTCCCTCAACTAACCCTACTGGGAAAAGTGTCCGGGAGGAACAGTGCAGTGGCTAGGTCCCTCGAGATGGGGAAGGCCATGGCCTGGCTCTCAGTTTGGGGTAATTGGTGCAGCCCAGGGCACGGGGACCTGGTCATTTCGGCAGGGCCAAAACTGATGTGTTTGGTCACACATGAGGAGGTGGGACTGGTTGGTACAAGACACCCACAGCTGGAGATTTGGCTGCAGCGTGGTCATTCCTGCCCTTAAAATCTATCCCACCAGCCGGGGAGCCCCATCAGGTGCCTTCCTCATAGCACTGTGCTCTGCCCACATCCCTGCTCCTCAAGGGTAAAGAGAAAATTGCTGCTGGCTGTTTCCTGCAAGTCCTTCTTCACAAAATGCTGGTTAGAAGAGCTGTCTTGGGCATTTAGCATCGAGGAAGTCTAGGGACCCTGAGTTTTCTCCTGCTGTCAGCGGGTTTGGGGCATGACAAAGGATGAAAATGCCCGTTTTCTGTTAGCTTTACAGACTTGAAGGCTATGAAGCATCCTTTCAGGGGCAGTTTACCTCTCCTTTGGTGGAGTTTAGGATGAGCAAACGAACACCTCCCAAGGTAGCTGAGCTTTTCTGGCTCTGCAAAAGACCGTTTTTCCCTAAACTTCTGTGACTGCAGATTTTTTTTTCTTGTTTTCCACCAGGCTTTCCATTGAAGGAAGGAAGGGTTCAGAGGGGGGTTATTAAGAACCTGCTGCTTGGGATGTCTCCTTCTGTGGGAAGATCCTAGAAGAAAGTGTCGCTGTAGAGACTTGAGTGGATCCTCCTTTGTACGAAGCTTCTTGGGAGCTGCACCTCCCCTGCCTGCTGACTCCTTCCCTGAGCTGCTGCCAGGGACGTTATGGTCCCTCTGAACTAGCCTGTCCTAGTCCTCACCAGTGGTCCAAACTAGTCTGTTGTGGTCCTTGTCACTGGTCCTTCTGGGGGAGGAAACCCAGATGGATGTTTGATCAGTGCCCCCTTTCCAAGGCCGCCCCCTGGCCCCAGATAGAACCTGCTTCTGAGCTAACTCGACCTCGGCAGATCTCCTGAACTGTACCCTGATGCCAGCGGACGTGTTGCTTTATGGTAGCTGAGGAGGGACCCGCTGGTCAAGGAAAGGAAGCTCCTTAAGCCACTCTTAATGTACCTTAGTGGAGAAATCACACGACCAAGTCAGCACCGTGGGGCAGATGGCAGTGAGGGCCTGGGCAACATGGTTGAGAGAGCACCCAAGAAGGTGCGATGAACTTTTCTCCCCTCGACCCATGGCCCCTTACTAGAAAGCTCCTGGTGGAGAGCTGCACGGGGCTTAAAGAGCCTGGAGAGACTAGCAAAGGCAAAGGTGAGTGTTTCCTAAGGCCATGCCCCTTTCTGTGACATCAGGGGGGTTGGACAGGGGAAATTTGGTGCAATAAGTGGATCTCTGGACTGAGATTTTCTCTGGCCTTATTTCTAGCAACTTTAACCCTTGGCAGCAATGTAAAGAACAGCCATTAGAGGCAGGAACAGGGAGAAGCTCGTGCACATCTTTTGCTTTGCAGTTGCAAAAGGTACAAAAGACCAAAAGGTACAGCCAAAAGAAGTAAGGGAACGAACGTATCTGAAGACATCCTTTAAGCCTCCATGGCCACACAGCTATGCTTTTCGACACTGAACTATGACACCAGCATTACGTAAATCTGGTTCACATAGTAGTTCTCTCATCTGCCTCTCCCCTGCAGGGACTCTGGCTTCAGGAGATTCCTTCTGGACAGATTTTCCTCCTTTCTGCACAGAGCTCCCCGCAGCTGGTGGCAGCACACTGCAAATACACCACACAGGCAGTTTGCAGGAGTCTGTTCTCCAGGTTGTGCTCATGAGCCAAGCCCATCAGGAGCATGGGGTTCCGCAATCTGATTCTCCAACAGCCTCACCTCACTGCACGCTCTGCACATCCTGATTGCTGCAGCATTTCTCCCGTCAGCGCCACATCATTGCTGTGCCCTGGAGAAAGACGTGCTCGGGAGAGCAGGCACTTGCCTGAAAGACCTCCTGGAAGTACAGAACAAGGAAGCTCTTCACACCTACATCTCAGGGACAGGACTCGCAAGAAGGACAGGCCAGCATCCTCACGCATGGGCACTAGGGACTAAGTCTGGACTCCTCCTGCTCCCTTCAGACTCCCTATATTGTCCAACCCTCCCCTTCTAGAGCACCACCTTCCTCCCTGGGGACTTCTTGTCCTACTGCTTCCTGGCCTCCATTGTCTGAAAAGCAGGGTCTGCTCTTACATCACCTCTTACATCGCGCAGCTCCTCAGAGCTGCCTTCTCCCTTCTTGCGCTGGGCAAGCCCTTCAGATTTGGGGACAGCTTCCTTTGCCGCTTTGCCCAGGTCTTGCTCATTTCAAAACCTGCAAACCAGAAGGAGACATCAGCTGGCAGACTCACCAAAAGCTGCTACACGCTTCCCACCCAACCACAAGACTTCAGCCCAGGGGGCACACAAGCATAATCTCTCCACGTTAATACACGCCACACTGCCAAGGCAAACAGCTGCCTCACACTCGTCCTTGAGCACAGGGTTACCCAAAGCCACTTCGCCAGGAGTCTCACCTCATTTGATGCACTCCAGCCTGGGCCTTTCTCCTCTCCTCTCCTCTCCTCTCCCGTCAGCTCCATGTCACGGATCAGCTTTGGCTGAACATGTCCTCGGGAAAGGAGGCGCTTGCCAGCAAGACCCTCTGGAAGTACAAAACAAGGAAGCTCTTCACACCTACATCGCTGGGATGGTTCCCACAAGAAGGATATGCTGGCCTGCTCACGCATTGGCTACTGCAGACTGAGCACAGATTCCTCCAACCTTGCAGGCCCCCCTTCTGTGTGCTCCTTGGCCCTCACACACTCCTCCTTGTGTCCAACCCTCCCTTTCTGGAGAGACACATTGTTCCCATGGGTCGTCCTGTCCCACTGCTTCCTTGGGGCCACATTCGGAAAGGGGGGCCAGCTGCCACATCTTGGTCGCCTGAGAGAGTCACTTTGGCGCCAAAACTTCCACACAAGGGGGCCACGCTCTTGGACCTCCACACTCTTCTCATCCACACCTTTTGGCCCTCTGTTGGCACACTCAACCAAAGGATATGGTTTCTGAACAGTTCTCTAGGAACTCCGACAGACCGGCTTCAAGTCCCATCTTCCCAAACAACAGGAAGGTTGGACACTGCTTAGCAGACTTTGCACCATCTGCCTTGGATGATTTCTCTCCTCAAACAGAAACCAACGGCCTCCATGACATACGTCAGCCCCTCCACTGCCCACGGCTCCAGGCAGAGCTGCTGGCTCACAGCACACATGCCTGCTCCCAGCTCTTTCCTCCACAAGAAGAGGCGGCACAAACACACCCCTCTGACACAACAGAACAGTCCGCAACTGTGGACAAGCAGCATGGCTCAGGGCAAAAATGCCTTTCAGCAGCACCAGAGGCTCTTGGGAGCAGGCGCTCTCCCTGCGGCTTCTTCCACAAGCACTCACTGCACATGGCAGGAGCAGGGAAAGAGATTCCCAAGAGGCACCTTCTACTCTACCCGGCATTGCACTGTCACCTGGGATCTAAGCCCCTCCACACAAGGACAGCGCTGAACCCCCCAAACCTCTCTCGCAACTCACATGGTACCTTACCTCCTCTGCCCCTTCACCTCTGCTCCCCACAGATGACGCCTTCTCCCTTCTTTCTCTGTGCCAGCTCTACAGATTTGGCTGATGGCTCTGCCTCAGCCTTGCCTGGGCACTGCTCATCTGCCAACCTGAAAAGCAGGACACAGAAATGAAACCTCCCATAGGAGTCTCACCAGAAACTGATACACGCTTCCAACCCAGCCAGGAGACCTAGAGTCCTTGGGGCACGTGGTCAGAACCTCTCAGCACTCCTACAGGCAACAGGGCAAAAGGAAACAGCTCCCTCGCACACGGGCAAGAGCACAGGGTGACCCAAAGCCAGTTCTTCAAGAGTCTCACCTCACTCGAGACACTCCAGCCCACACCTTCGTCCTCTTCTCTCCTGTCACCTCCACCTCGCTTATTTGGAGCTGACAAAGATGCCCTCAGGAGAGGAGGTGCTTGCCAGCAGGACTTCCTGGAAGTACAGAACACGGAAGCTCTTTACATCTGCATCTCCAAGACAGATCCCACAAGAAGGACAGGCCAGCATCCCCAGGCATGGGTGACTACGGTCTGAGCCCAGACTTCTCATCCCTTCTGCTCAAGACTTCCAAGGAGGCCCTTGGATCTTTACGGTTCCCCAGGTTGCCCCCCCGTCCCTTCTCTAGATGGACACGTTGCTCCCTGCCATTACCTCATCCCACTGCTTTCCCAGGTCCACATTCTCAGAAGGAGGACAGCTGTTACCTTACCTCGTAGGCCCCTCTGCTCCTCAGAGCTGCCTTCCCTTGCCTTCTCTTTCGTCAAAGCACAACAGATTGCCTGGCAGCTTCTTCCTCTCCTTTGCCCAGGCGCTGCTCATCTGCAAATCTGCAAATCAGAAGGACACCGAAATGAAACCTCATGCAAGAGGCTTTCCAAAAACTGCTACGCACTTCCCAGCAGAGCAAGGTGACTAACGTCCTTGGAGCATGTGCTCAGAACCTCCCAGCATTGATACAGGCAACATCACCAGCAAAAGGGCTGCCTCACACATGTCCCAGAGCACAGGGTGACACAAAGCCACTCCCACAAGACTCTCACCTCACTCGACACACACCAGCCCGTGCCTTGGTCCTCTCCTCACCCATCCCCTCCACAGCACTGGTCTGGATTGAAGGAAGATGTCCGGGGCAAACGATGCCCTTGACAGCAAGGCCCTCCTCGGGAACTACAAAACAACAAAGCTCTTCACACCTGCACTGCTGGCACAGTTCCCACAGGAAGGACACGCAATGTTACAGTATCTTTTCTCTCAGCCTGCTCAACCAAGGCTTTTTCGGAAGCTGCATCTTTAGGCACAAACCTGGAAACAAGATGGCAACACTGGTTTCAGTAAAGAGCAACACAGCCTCTTGCAGCCTCCACTAAGCAGCTGCAGAGATAGTGCGGAGCTACTGTCAACTCTCCACTTTGACAAAGCAGAAGACAGCACACATTAGCAATATATCTTAGGAAGCCCCAGAGCACAAAACATCAGTGCTGGGATGGGCACAAGAGCCTCCAGTCAGAGGGCTTGCCGAGATCTGGTGATGATCCACCTTTTCAGGGATGCTTCTTGAGGGAAGAAGCCAGGTCATCCCCAGGAAACTGGCCAGCCTTTCTGCTGGCACGGCTTTCTGGAAGAAGGAGGGCACGTGTCGGGGGAAGGGCCACCAAAAGCCTGCCCCCCACTTATACTTCCTCCTGATGCTAACGGACATGGGCTACTGGGCTGCATCTTTGCTCTGACCAAAGACAGCTTCCCTGAAGGGCTTCTCCAGCGCCAGGTCTCTCCTCAAGGCGAGACAAGAACTCTGCAGAGAACTCATGGGCTTGTAAACCAGGTTTAGCGCAAGCGACTAGAAAGCCCATGGAGAATTCTTTCCGCACATTTCCAAAAAAGTAGAGGGAGCCCTGAAAACATCTCAAGCTTACACTGTCGAAAGATTTTGCCACCTTCCCGGTCTTCCCAACTGCCTGGATAACACGTTCCAAAACATGCCGGACGACTCTCCTTTCTCGGCACACAAGCAGGCCGATGTTCTCGAAAATAAAGTGGAAATCTTCTCCTTTGGACAAGGCCCACACAAACAATTGCAGCGTCACTGCTATGCAGACGGACACCTTCCACTTAGAAACGTGGGTCCTCAGAGCGATCTGGGCATGGTTCACCTCCGCAGCTTCTAAATGCCCTGCACACAAACCACCAAGCAACAAAGTCACTTCAACAGCCCTTCAGCACACTCAAAGCACCTCGCAGCACAACAGCCCCTCGGGAGCCTTCTCACCCCTCACCCACCCCAACCACTCTCCAGGCAACAGCAAACCTCTCGCCTGGCGGGGCCGCAGCCCCGGCCCTCCCCACACACTGCTCTTCCGAGCAAACAGTAGGTGGCCTCACTGGAGCAGAAGAACCACCCCAAACACAGCCCCAACACCCTGTTGCCCCACAGCCACCAGCAAGGGCACCCCAGAGACCTCCTTGGCCTTGCGGAAAACTACCCCTCCCATCTCCCATTCGCCCCTGACTGCACCTCACTTACACTCCTCCTAACGACAAGCCGCCGGCAGAGACACCAGCAACACTGGCACTCGCCTTCCCAAGGAATCTGGCAGCCCAAATGGGCAGCAGCAACTTCGTTTCCCTGGGCTTTGAAGAAACACCTCCAAGAAACTGCTCTCACGCAGCAGGCACTGCAACGTGACACCCACAGACCTCCCACAGGTCTGCAGAGCTCTTAGCAGAGACCCCCGCCACAACACAAGGGGGAACCCAGCTTTGAAGCGCTCTTCCTACCAGGCCAGGGGCTCTCATCATAGCTGACATGGTGCTCCACCAGAAGCACCTCGTCCAGCTGAAGCACTAGTCCCCAAACTTTGCTCTCCCTTCTTGTCCACAGAACACAAATAACTTTCCATAATGCACATTACTCACGCCTGCTAGCCTCACAGTCTGAAAACGAGACAGCAAGAAAGGAACAAAGAGAGGTGTTCTGCAGACACAATAACTATGTGATGACTTGTCAGGGCATGCTAAGGGTGCTCTGGGGCCTCTCCACCCCTGATCTTCAAAGAGGCTGCAAAAGGGGGTGCTTTGGGGGAGAGCCTTGCACTCTGGAGTCTTCCCCTCTCCCTCCTCTTCACCTCCCACAAGCTGATGGGTGACACGCAAGCAGGGAAAACCCCCACAGCCTCAGGAGGCCCAGGGAGGGACAACACCTGGCATAAAACCTCCACAGTGCACCACGAGCTCTGTCGGGTCCTTCCACCCTGCCACAAGGGGCTAGAGAAGGCCCCCAGAAAGAAACCCCACACTCTGCTTCTCCAGCTGCACTTTGCTTTTGCTCTCCATTGAGGGAGAGGTTGCTCTGAGGCAAATCTGCCACCTGCAGCCTCCTCCCGGGGCATTTCTTTGGCTTTCAGAGGCTGGGAGGAATAGTGCTGCTCAATGGCTGCATGCAAGGGGCCACTCAGCACTCATCAGGGTTGGAGGGAGGACGAGGAGACAAGACTCACCTTGTCCAGCAGCAGCTGCACTTGGCGGTAGCACTCACACACGCTATCCCAAACTTCAGCGATGTCTGTCTGGGGAGCAAGAGAAAGATGTGCCATGCTTCAAGTCAACAAGCTCACCACCATCCTGCCCGGTCCAAACCAAGCAGACGCAGCCATCATCCACCACCACCACCACCACCACCACCACCATCTCCAAAAGCACCTGTGCAGGAGGCGGCTGCAGAGCCGAGACTCTTAACTGACTTCCAACTAGAAGCCCTCCACTGACCCCACCAGAGGGCTGGAGCTGAAATGAAGACACGAGAAGGGCTTTGGACAAGGGCATCCTCCCATCCACGATGGGAAGGCGTCTCCGACCTCAGAGCCTCTTCCTCCCTCTAGCCTGCAATTCTGGTACTGCAGCACAAGCAAACAAAGTGCTGTCTAAAGCACAACTCACACCAAGCTCATTTTTAGTCACTTCAGTAAGGCCAGCAACATTGAACCACTACCAGCCAGCTAAACTGCACCACAGAGGGCTGGGCATTCTTCAGCCAGCAGGGCCAGTTTCTCTCACCCCCACCCCCACCAACCATTTCAGTCATTACTAAGGAAACAAGGAAGCTCCTTTGCCAAAAACAAAGCAACAACAAATGCCAATTAGCAGCTAAGAGTCAACATCCTCCTATGTTGAAGCACCAGAACTGAGACCTTTACAGCCACCCAAGATGAACTCCAAGCACAGCGCAGGGACAAACTAAGAGATAACAAAGCATCAGTCAGGCTGCCAGAGCCATTAGGAGTACACAAGGAGAGCAAAAAGAAAGTGTTTTCATTTTCGAGCTCTTGAAATTAGACACAAAATACAACCCATACAAACACAAAGACAACGGCAGGACTCAGCTATAGGCAGCCAGGTCTTCACACTTAGCAGTCCCTAACTCCAGCAGGGAGAAGGAAAGGTTTGTTGAGGTACATAGTCCTATTTTCTGGGAACAAGTACAATTCTTCTCCAGGTACTCCCTAACACAATAGGCAAATAGCGTTCCCGCACCATGCAAGCAGAGGTCAAACCAATACAGCAAGACCTTGCCTTTGCTGAAATTCAGCTACCAAACTCACACACGCGTCAGGGGCACAATCGAGCGGCTGCGCCCTGTCTTACCACTGCAAGGGCATTAACAGGCAGCCCGACTAGACATGCGGCTCCCTGCTATTTGCATGTTGCACAACAAGTGCCAGCTACTCTTTGATTCCCCACAGACTTCACAGCCAGAGTCGACCAGCAGACCAGAGCCCTGCAATCCACACACACAGGTCTTCTCCAGAGAAACTCCCTGGGGATGCCACAATGGCGGCCCTGACTCCACTCGCCACATTGCTAACAGCAGCAGATGGCACAGGGCCGGCTGCACTCGGCGTTGGTAGCTTCCCCCCAGGAAAAAAGAGCAGCGTAGCTGCAAGCAAGACTTCAGGAAAATACTCCTGAAGCTGGAGCTAGGAAGGTCGCTCAGCCCACAAGGAAAGAGAAACACGGAATTTGTTTAAGACTAGCTCCTGACATTATGGCGCAGGAAAGCCGAGAGCATCCACCCGATTCACACACTTGGAGAAAGGGCCGTCTCTCCTAAGAAGCAGCAGCCTGCTACACAAGACTGCTTACAAACACAGGCACGACTGCTAGAAGCAATGGCCATTCACGAGTCTCTGCATGCTTGTTCTCCTTCCCTCCCTCAGGAATGGAGCATGACTCAAAACAGCAACTGTGCATGCAACAGCAGAACTAGTTCACACCTGACCGGGCTGTAAAAAAGAGCAACAGAGCACTGCCACACTGAAAGAGGCCCAAATAACTACAGCAAAGAGAGAAAGCCTCCCTGGTGGACAAGACAACTGCTCTTCCAGAAACGATTCCCCCCGGAACATCTTCCCTTGGGGAGTTCCTCTCTTTTCTACCTGGTCTCCTGAAGCAGTATCGTCTGGCTTTATGTACAAAAAGCAGCTTCTCAGTCTCTGCTTGCTCTGAAACACTTCCAAGTACGTACCATGATGCAAATTCTGCTGGCTGCTAGGATGGATGAGCAACAGGCTGGTACTCACGGCACTGCAGGAAGCTCCTTGCACACAGGAGGCGTTTTAGAGCCTTCTTCCTCATGGAGAGGGGAGAAAAAGCTAAAAAAAAACCCCACCCAAGCGCAGAGGCCGCCTGAGGGAGTTCAGGCAGCCCCCGTGGGCACTGACCCAACACCATCGCGGCCACCCCTGCCGCAGAGGACCGAGAAAGCCCGGGGTTAGTGGCGGCAGAGACACTGCAGCAGGCCGGGCTGGGGGCACCGGGCAGGCGGTGGCTGCCGGCAGGGCAGCGTGGGGCTCCGCGGGAGCCCGCCTGGCTCCATCCTGCCCAGGGCCCGGGTGGCACCGCAGCCCCGCTGCCCCAGGCCCTGAGCCCTCCCTGCCCAGCTGAGGGGTGGCAGCGCCCAGCAGGGAGCCCGGGGCCCAGCTCCAGCCCCAGCCCCAGCCCCAGCTCCAGCTCCAGCTGGGCCCAGCCAGAGAGCCAAGGGCAGGTGCCGAGCTGACAGGGCCTGGCCCCTGCAGCGGTGCTCCTCGGCGCTCCTGCGGGCCCCAGCTCCCTGGAGGCCAGGGCCCCGGGCTCAGGGGCCCCCAGCCCACCCACCTCGAGCCTGGCAATTCCCTGTTGTCCAAAAGGTGTTTTGGGATACACATTTTAGCTGCTGCGAACGCATTGCTCTCTTCATCATATGTGAGCAGAGGAGAAAGCAGCCTTTGTGTGAACCTGGCCCCGCGGGAAGAGTGGAAGGGAAGTCCTGAAGCAAGAAGCCCTGAAGCATCTTCCTAGCACACTGCAGCCCTGCTCTGCTGACATCTTCCACTTCAAAGGACTCCAAGAGCCAAAACCTGCTTTCAGCAGCCCCCACGGCTGCTGCAGCCTTTGCCCAGGGAACAAGTTTGGGGGAAAGTCCATTGCATAGTAGCTCGGTTTGAGTCCTTCTCTTGTCTCCCGGTAAAATACTCTTTGGCAGAGGAAAGAGACAGCATACCCACAGAACGGGTATTTATAGTAGGGACAATCCCAATTCAGCAGAGGCAGTTCTTCCTTTGCTGAAAAGCAAGGGCCCACTCTCGTTTGGGTTTGGAGATGGTTTCTCATCTATGATCCTGCTTCCATGCCCATTCGAGTCTTTGCACTTCTTTACTTAGTCATCAGTCAGGCGAGGCACCTGTTCTTCTTTTTCAGAGTAAAACTCTGACAATATGCATGCTAATCACGATTTCCCCATGCCTCAGCTCCCTGGCACAAGTAGCGGGAAGGAGCCCTTCCAGAGGTCGCTGTGCAGCTTAGTGGAGGATTTTGCATTCGTTTGGGGAGCGGGATCTACCTCTAAAGGGCACAATGTACTGAAGTGCTTAGAGAAACCTATTTTCTGCCTTATCTGTGCTCCTCGTCCTCCTGACTACAGTGTTGGGGTGAAAAGGACAGGGCATGGGAAATGTACCCACTTGTTGGTTGGGTCAGGCCTTACTCAGGCTTTAAATTTGTTGCAGTAGTGTGGCCAAACACCTGAGCATCCGTGTGAGAAAACGGATGAAATGCTCCATTTTTCAGTACCTTTCCCTGCACTTAGAAGGCCTGTAAAGCAGGGGAAGGTGCTGCTTCCCTGCAGGTATCCCCAGCAGCAGCTGCCTGGCCACTGCCCAGCCTGCTTTGAGGACTTCAGCAGTGAAATGAGCTGACAAAGGCAGGTGGCACAACGGGCTGATGCTGCCCACCTTGTTCGAGCTGTCACAGCAGGTCAAAGGCATTTTTACCCAAGCAGTGGATGAACGGTGTTGAGCCTGAGCCTTTTGACTCTAAGGATGGAGGGATAAAAGATTTGCTGCTTAGCAAAACAGGACCACACCAGGAGCCTTTCTGAAGGCGCTTCTTATGCCACTGGCTGATCCTTCAGATGCAGGGAGCATAGCAACACCTGCAGGGAGAGGAGATTTCTGCAGCATTTTTGTTCTAATGTTGGTACTGTAGAGAAAAGCTTGGGAATGAGGTCATCAGCCTATTGCAGACCTGATGCTTCCAGAGCCTCCTCTCACTAGCTCACACCCTTTTTTAGTTAGGGCATCCAGAGAGAGCCTGTTCATGTAACTGGCAGGCTTTGTTTTCACACCTTCTTATCTCTGTTGCTGCCTCCCTGTGAAATGCCTCCCCTGTGTTTGCCTCACACAGCAGCTGTGAGCAGAGGCAGGAGCCCAGGAGCCAGAGAGAGCTGATGGCTTTCAGCTGGAGGAGAGGGGCATGCAAAGGAAGAAGGCAGAGGAGCAGGTGGCAGGAAGGAAGGAAAGAACACTGGCAACAGCCACTTTCCCAGCACTTGGGCATGTGCACGCTCCAGCTGTGCAAATGCGGGGCTACATTTTCACTGCTGGCTGGGCTTTAGTGTCCTGGGGGCTCTAGCTACAAACTTGCTGCTCCTAAGGAAGCAGCAGCAATTAATCCTGCCTTCCCCTCCACAAGGTCCAGCTGCAACTAGCTCCAGCCCTGGCCCTGGAAGAGCCTGAGCCCAAGGCCAGGGCAGGCGCTGCCAGCAAAGGCTGTCAAAGCTGCAGGGGGGCCACAGATGAGTCCCTGCCCTCCCCACAGCACATGGCTGCTTCTGTCAGCAGCACCGGTGCTCCTCCTGTGCTTCCCAAGGCACCCATCGAGGCTGCTGCTCCTCAGGGAAAGCCCCCGGCACCTGGGAACACGAGGAATGTGCCAGCCTGGGCACCGCTGAGAGGCAAAGCACCCAGGTGCCCCCCAGGGCAGGCTGGCAGAGTGTCTCTGCCCCTCTGAGGAATGGGGGTACTGCTCTGGCCTCTCCGGCCTCGGGGCCCTGGGGCCATGCTGCTGCCCTTCCTGCCTCCCCTGACAGCCTCCAGCACGCAGTCGGAGCTGGCCGGCCCCAGCACCACCAGTCCAGCAGAATCAACGCCATCCCCCAGCTCCCGGCTCCTGAGAGCAGCAGCTGGTCAGGCCAACTGGGACAGACCAAAGGCCAGGCTGCTCAAGGTTACTATGCCAGTCGCAAGATGCTTACAGCCAGCCCTGCAGACCCTGCGGGACGAGCCATGTGCCAGCCCCAAGTGATGGCACCAGTGCTCAGCCCCCACGAGAATCAAACTGGCAGCTGATCTCAACTGCACTGGGAGAGCACAGTTACATTTAGTCACAGGTTTCTCCGCCTCTGCCTTTCGGTGGGGGCTGCTGGTACAGATGGGAGCAGTGGGGGTGTCTTCTCTCCGGCTGCTGGCAAGACCTTCCCCAGACCTTTCTTGCTTTGTGCTAGCCTTGGCCAGCTGGCGAGCGGCTTGGATGAGCAGCTTGGCCTCTGGCACGAGCCAGAGAAGCTTCCACTCTGTTTCTTGAGCGTAAGGCATCGCCTTGGCCTTGTGATTAAGGAGTTGCTTCTCCTCTGCTCCGGAGGGCATTGAACACTGGCTTCTGCTAGCATCTCTTGAGCTCTGTGAAAAATACAGAAGCGTTTTGCAAGAACTGCCCTTGTGCATACGTTCAGAGTTGTGCTCCAAGTCTTACACCATCTTATCAGACTTCTGAACATAGGCTGCCCAGTTACCAAAGCTTACGCCTCCTCAGGGTTAGATCTTCAAAGCAGAGGACTCTTTTTGCCTCACAGACTCATGGTCTGTTCTCTAGCCCTTTCCGAGCACATTTCTGTGGACTTCTAGGTCGAGCACAACAGCCTCAGAAGCAAAATTCCTCTTTTCCTTACAGGAAGAGGAGGTGATTGCAGGGCTGCCAAAAGGCAGAGTGGGTCAAACAACACTCACTTCAAAAATACTCTATAGGTGCATGCCTATTTTTGTTTCTTCCAAGGCAGTAAAGAGAAATGAACACAGTCCTCAGGAAGGCAATCCCTCCCTCAGTAAGGCAGGGACCACACTGGACTCTTCCCGTAAGCGCTCCATCTTACACTTGCATACATCCTAAGCAGATGCAAGACAGGGATTTGGGACACAAAATCCTAGATTAAAACAAGGTAATACTTGATTACTTATCTATTAAGAAAAGAAAAAAAAAAGCGTAGCTTTACCTTGCCAGTTTCTCTGCTAGGTGTCTTCTCATTTCCACATTCACCAAGTGGAGTTTTTCAGACCTTTCCAATTCTCCCTGAGCAAATGCCACTTGCAATGCGCTGTCTTGCTGCATGTTTTGTAGTCTAGCCAATTCCAATTCTAGCCCTCCAATTCTCCGCTCCAGCTGGTTTCTCAGTGAGGCATTATTGGCGTTTATTTCTTCTAATCTGCCTTGAGTGGCTGCCTGCATCTAAAGCAGAAAACGCAACTTCAAGAAACAGGAAGGAAAAGACAGTGCTCCCCCAACTCCACTTCACAGACCCGACTGAAAAAGCACAGCCTGACTCAACTAGGGAACCCTGCTGCCTCCCTACCAGCAACAATCAGGGAAGAAATCTGAAACTACTAAATGGGTTATGCTTGTTTCTTTGTTTCTTTGTTTGTTTCCTTCCCCCAGGAGGGCAGGAACCTTAGGGACTTGTTTTCTCAACAGCCTTGTCTGGAGAATGACACTGCAGGTCCTGTGACTCTGGCCACAGACACTCTCAGCAGTAACAGCCATTAGAGGACAAACATATCCCTTGGCGATTCAACCACCTACTGCAGATATGAACAGTCCGTCCCCCTCTGCATGCTTTGCCTTTCCACCTGGGATCTCCCTCTACTCAATACAGAGGCCAGAGGGATGATGCACACTAATGCCACCTCCTCACAATGCATCCTGAGGACAAAAAGGCAAGATGGCAACTCCCTCTGCAAACTGCCAACAGGAAGACTGCCTTGGGCAGGCTTTTTGACTGAAGGAGCTACAGGGGCTGCTGGAAGGCAATCAGAGAGTAGGTGTTTTCCCAGACATGCATATCACACAACACACACAGGAGCACTTTCACACAGCCATTTTCAGCGCTCCAACTTCCCTAAAAAAAAAAAAAGACAAAAAAAAAAAAGGGCGCTACAAGAGAACTAGATACCTAAAGCAAAAGACCTAAAAGACAATGACAACAACAACAAATGAATGCATTGTAGACTGCAGATGCAAATGGTGAATGAGTTTACCTGCAAGAAGAGATTGACTTCTTCCAGTTTTTGCCTTATCTTTTGGTAGGCTCTTTCTCCAATCTCTCTTTTATACTCCTCTATTTTGCAAAGATCTACCGCACTGCTCCGTAAGCATCGTTGGAGGCAAACCACCTCTTCTTGCAGCTCCAGATTTCTAGTTCCTAGCTGCAGAGATTTTGTGGATTCCCTCACCAGCTGCTGGAAGAGTTCACTGGCCTGTATCCAGGGGAAAAACAAACACAATTCATCAGAGAGGTCTAGAATCCCTCCATTCGGGGAAAATCCAGCAAACCTATCAGTCGAGACGATAGCTGACATCCACTGACTTGATATTTCAACCAAGAAAGAGGGATTTGTATCTCCATTTCTTTTGTTTCTTTACATCTTTCTCAGGAGTTCAGACAGGGTCGCTTCAGCTCCCATGCTTCCTCAGTTCTCCAGCAAGAGTTCACAACCCACTCCACAGCTCACCTGAACAGCACAGACTCCAAACCAGCAGCATTTCAGCCACGTGCTTGGGCTGAAAAGCACAAGGTCTCTTCTTCAGTGAGACTCCGCAGCCCTGAAAGCAGCTCCCTGAAAAGCCACTGCTGTCTGGCAAGAGCAGGGGGCAGGCAGCAGCAAAGAGAAAGGAGATCACTGCAATACGACCCAAGAGCCTGAACCTGAGAGCTCCTGCTCATGCTGTGTGTCTGAAGGGCAGGATCTCCTCTTATTGCAACCCGGAGCAGTTGCTCTTGTGATGTTTCAGATAAAAGCACACTCGGGCCTGGAAAACGACCAGGAGCTCCTTTTGAGGAAGGCTCAAGGAGTGGCTTCATTAGCTACACTACAGTGAGGAATGTCTCTAGACAAACCTCTCTGGCATTTGTGCTCAGAATATGTTGTTCTGTTCCAGCAGTGGAGGAAAAGAACAGCTTCGTAGATATTACTGTGTTTACAGAGTTGGTATACCTCGGCTTTTGTCCTGTCCAAGTCCTCTTGCAAGTGCAGTTTTTCTTCCTTGAGGTCATCGCACAAACGGGTAGAAACTCTAAGGGAAGTCTCTGACATCCGCTGCTTTCTGAGAGCCTCACTAAGTTCTCGCTGCAGCTGGCAGACTGTTCTCTAACGAAAGATTATAACACAAGGATGAAGAGAAAGGCAAGAATGTGAAATCTGCATTTCTACTTTCACTCACTAGTTCATATACTTAAGATCAGTTTTCAGATGTGCTACAAAGGTCAGAAATGTTGTCCCCCAGAAGATGGGCTCTGCACAGCTGGGCACCTCTCTCCTTCCTGAGAGAGGAAGGTAGCAACGCTTAGCTCAGATGTGCTGGAGGCGCAAAACATTATGTGAGCACTCTGCACGGGAGCATGCTTTGCAGCTTGCACAAAGTCAGTTCAGCTGATTTCCTAATTAGTCCTTCCCCTCACTGGCAGCATAGTCTTTCACAGCGCCGCAACAAAAGGACATGGTTGGAGAAGGCTGTAACTCAGAAGCTATGGGAGAGAAAGCTGAGGCCAGGGTAGTGGCTGAAGCTAACTTCTTGGGAGGTTGCCAGCCTCCTTAAGTGCCCCAAATGCATACATCAGCTAGTCCCTGCACAACACTCGGACTCCTCTATTGCAGTAACACTTCAGGCCACAGGCATTCCTTCTCTGTACAAACAGGAAAGAAAAACACTCTTTTCTTTGCTCAGGACTCAGCAACTCCTCCTCGCTCACTACTCTCTCGTCACACCTCCTCCCTTCCTTCTTTCCCACTCATCTCCAGGCACCTTCTCCTCCCTCTCCTCCTCTCACTCTACCCATCCTCAATATTTTCCTAAACATTCTCTCTCCTCCTTCCCCCACCCTACCTCTCTTTCTGCTTTGTTCCTCTTGCACACCAAGACTTGGTCTCTTAAATGAAGACACTTGGCGTTCAGTTCCTTGTTTCTTGCCTGCAGCAGGTACACTTCCTCTTCCGCTTCTGCTCTGCGTTTACTGAGAATGTTGTTCAGTCCATCCTGGACAGCACTCACAATTTTTTCTTGGGTGCTCCGATTCGGCACATCTCCCAGCTGCTGACGGAGCAAGCGATTCTCACTTTGGAGCTGGGCCACTTGTGCCCGCAGAGATTCCTCTTCCGCAAGGTGTTTGCTCACTTGATCTTTCTCACGTTGCAGAGCACGACCATGTTCCTTGGCCTGACACTGGGCTTGACGTAGTGCCCTCTGTGTCATTTCCAAAAATGATGTTTTTTTCCTAAGAGACTGTTTCAGTTGGTGAACTGTCTTCTCTAAGGTGGTAGCTTTACTTTCAGCCTCACTCAGCTGCTGAGACAAGCTCTTGCTGGTTTCCCGCAAATCAGAGAGCTCCTGATTGAGCTTGTCTTGCAAACAAAGACCCTGCTCACATTCCCTCCGAAACGTCTGCTCAGCCTCACGTTCTGCTGTCTGACAACTTCCCAGTTCCTGAACTTGAGCAGAGATCTCGTGCGAAGGCGATGAGTCCACCTGTGTCTCCAGCCTCTCTTGGCTCTCACTTGTCTGTTCAAATGCAAGCAATGAAAGTTGGCCAACTTAAGCAAATCCTCTGAAAACAGGAGGCAATGGCAAGCATTCTCTATAACCATACAAAGACTGGAGCTACCTGGACCTCGGATTAGAATGCAACACTAATCTACAGACTGCTTCTCTCAACATCAGTCATTCAACAGTGTTATTTTACATTGGTACAGACCACCAGTTCAAAATTCAACTAAAATGTGTGTTTTTACATACCTGCCTCCCAGGGGTTTCCCTGCTAGCCTTGAGGGCTTCTTCGTCATTTGGCGAAGACTTACGAAGAATGGCAGTGTCGGAGTCCCCATCTGTACAAGAAAAACACATCTTTTGGTGAGCAGTGTGAGCTAATACAATTCCTGAAGCCTACAGCGCTTCCTGAATCATCACATTTCAGAGAAAAATCTTAACACTAACACCCCCCCAACTCATCAAGTCCAAAAGAGAAAGCTATCAATGAGCAGATTTAACATGCAGCTGTTTTCTTACTCATCCATTTCCTCTAGCGCATATTCCTTGCTCATATACAAAGGAAATCACTGCAAGGGCTCCAGAACAAGCCAGCAAGCAGTCACAGCCTACAGAACTCTGCTTTCGAGGGACAATGCCAAATAGCCCATTTTTTAAAATGGGACTTGCTCCATACAGGATACCCATATTCAAAATACTGAAATGACCAGCTCCGATGGCGACTTCCGGTCTCCCTCAACTTCACCGGGCTGCATCTGTCAGATTGAGGTGATTTCTTCATCTTTATAGAAGCCTTGATTAATGCATGGATCATTATTTAAGCTGCCCAGCTCAGCTACAGAAAATACTACAGCGTTGCCAGCACACTCAAAAGACCTCCCTCGAAAAAGCCTCCGATTCCTCCGGGTACCAATAAATACGCCTTTGACGTACCTCGACCAGAAATTGCACAGGAAACCTTTGCTCCCAGCTTTCGCATTGACGCATAACTGCCACCTATTATCTAATGCACGTTCACCTAACGTGCTCTGCGTTCCTAAGGAAAGCTGCCAGTGCAGACACAGCAGGGATTTGGACAGCTATCATTTTCCACTGGGCAATTAAACAGTCCCATATTTGTCTTCCAACAAACAAGTCTCAAACAAGCCAGAGTAAGCAGGGTACTGTTGCGGAGACCAGAAAAATCACACCAAATGCAGGAGGACTAAAGGGCCCAAGGTAGGCGTCCCTTCTGGTCTCTCCAGAGCTCTTCCAAGTTCCTCCTCTCCCAAAGACTTCAAAGCCTCTTCCTGCTGCGTATCAGAGGGAATCAGAGGCGGGGGCTATGCTTTGCCTGTGCCAGCCAGCAACTGCAGAATTAGGTTCAAGAGCCTTCCCAAGAAGCTGTCAAGTTCCCTCTCACGGCACCCACGCCATCTTTGAAGAGATTCCACACAAGCAGGAAAGGATCCAGGGAGAAGAGGAAATCCTTCTAGAAAGACACTCCAAAGACGGCCTACTCTTCCTCCAAGTCCCTGACTCACACAACCTTCTCTTCGTACCCTATATGCATCACAAAATGCTCCAGAGGAGGGTTGGCCCTAACAACATATGTTCACCAACAGGATGATTCTGCAGTTGCCCAGGAACAGGGCAGGGCCGTTCTTTGGGGGGAAGCAACATTCTGCTGATCCGACCGTCCGCACAGAGCCCCCAGCAGCAGACCTCTTCCTGCGCTCTAGCAGGAGGAGTCACAAACCTCCGCCTGGATAAAGCTCCTGTTCCTAAGTGAAAGGCAGCAAAATGTGACTCTCGACTCACTTCTCACTTCTGGGAAATAACACACAAGTCAAGAAGAAAAGAAAAAATAGGGTGCAGTTTCTGTATCTTTGTAGGTTTTCAAAGACAGTAACAAACTGTGTATGAATACTGTCTGCTCTCCTCATTTGACACATACTGTAGCTTTCCATACAGTAGTCTTACCAAAAAAAAAAAAAAAAAAAAAAAAAAAGGCAGAATAAACCCCCCTACTAGAGGGTCTGAAAGGTAGAGTACAGAGAACACAGTCTGGGTAATTCTGAAATAGTAACTGTGTGAGGTATGTTCAGTGCTAGGCAAGCTCACGAGCGTAGCTCAAACTGCACACACTCACTGAAGGAGAAGATATTTTTTTAAGCCACCCTGATAATTCTTCTGGATCATAACCTCATACGGATTTTCAACACTTTTTTTTCCTCATAAAAAGTCAGAACTTAAAAACAACATTTAAAAAACATAAATACATCTAAGAAGTTATAGTAAGTGCAGTTTCCTATAATGCACGGATCCAGCTGTGCCTAACGCAGCACTGTCCCCTCGGGGAGGAGAATCCTGAAGCAACAAGACAGAAGCGTTTCTAAGCATCATGTCTCCGCAGCACCTCAGAGTCCCCACAAAAGCAGTTGGGACTGAGATGAGAAACAAGGCACCTCGGGAACCTGGGCCGAGCACGGCTGACACAATTCACACCAAGGCAAAGAGACCACCGCGCTCCGGGGCCATCCCAGCAGCAGCTGCCTGCCTGCTGCCTCCCCCGGCACTGCCTCGCTGCAGCAAGGCGGCTCCGACACTGACCTGGCGCTTTGGGGACGGGGTTTGCGCCAGCAGAGCCGGGCGCGCAGAGGGAAGAGCGCACACCCGAGCAACAGGGAGGCCCGCGCTTCCTCGCTGGGCCCCGCTTAGTGGTTTGCTCCCCCTCACCCCCCCCAGTTTTCTGACAGGAGCTGCAGCGCGGCCGGCTGCAGCCCCGCGGGGCCGTGTCACCCCCCGAGGGCCCTCGCAGCCCCCAGCTGCACGTCCCGGCCCCAACAGACGCGCCCAGGGCGCTCGTCCCCCGGGGCCGCCCCAGCGCGCGGCTGCAGCAGGACACCCCGCTGCCAGCAAAGGCCACGGCGCCTCTCCCCGGCCCCGCGGGCGGCCACGGCTCCCACCTCCTCTCTCCGCAGCAGCCGCCCCCCGCGGCAGCCCCGCGGCTCCTGCCCGCTGCGGGGCGCTGGGCACCGACGAGCCCGGGGCGCTGCCGGGAGCAGCATCCCCCGCCGGCAGAACCGCTCTGCCGGCGGGCAGCTGGCCCAGGCCCTCCGCCCGCAGCTCGGCGCCGCCGCCGCTCCCGGGGACGCCAGGCGCCCACGGCCCCTTCCTCCTCCGCAGGAGCCGCCGGATCTTCTCCATCCTCCGCCGGGGCGGGACACGACGATGGCGCCGCTTCGCCTCGGGGAGCCCCGAGAAGAGAAAAGCAGGGAGGGCGGCACCGGCACCGGCACCGGCACCCGCAACGGCAACGGAACCCGCAACGGCAACGGCACCGGCACCGGCCACCAGAGGTCGCGCGAGCACCACGCAGCTGCCCCCGGCCCGGCCAGGACGCTCGGGCGCGTCACAAGGGGCTGGGGGGGGCGGGGCGGGGCGGGGCGCCGCCGCCGTCTTCCGCTGCCGAGGGGGGCGGGGCGGTGGGTGTCGGGCTGGGCGCTGCGGCCGCGCGGGGGCAGCTGGGGACTGCGGCGTTTCTGTGGCGGCTCCTGCGGAGGCTCCTGCGCGGGGCCGGGGCCGGGGCCGGGGCCGGGGCCGGGGGGAAGCGCTGTTCGCGGTGGGGGGGGCCGGGGGCTGCCGGTGCGGAGGGGCTGCCGGGGTCTCCCGTGCGGCTCCTGCCCGGCGGGGCCTGGCGCGGGCCAGAGCCGGGTGCTGCGGGCTGTGTCCAGGCGGGTCTGCGAAACCTCCGCGGACAGACGCTGCCCGGCTGCCCTGGGCCACCCGCCCCCTGCCACTGTGCTCTAACTGAAGAGTCCCCACGGATTTGAGAGTCATGGCTGGCTGCTAGAAATGCTGATCTCTTCTAAAATGCGTAAAAGCCGGGGAAGGACACACAGGCAAGAACAGGGTGATAAGGTGTGAAAACAAAGCCTGCCAGTTACATGAACAGGCTCTCTCTGGATGCCCTAACTAAAAAAGGGTGTGAGCTAGTGAGAGGAGGCTCTGGAAGCATCAGGTCTGCAATAGGCTGATGACCTCATTCCCAAGCTTTTCTCTACAGTACCAACATTAGAACAAAAATGCTGCAGAAATCTCCTCTCCCTGCAGGTGTTGCTATGCTCCCTTCATCTGAAGGATCAGCCAGTGGCATAAGAAGCGCCTTCAGAAAGGCTCCTGGTGTGGTCCTGTTTTGCTAAGCAGCAAATCTTTTATCCCTCCATCCTTAGAGTCAAAAGGCTCAGGCTCCACACCGTTCATCCACTGCTTGGGTAAAAATGCCTTTGACCTGCTGTGACAGCTCGAACAAGGTGGGCAGCATCAGCCCGCTGTGCCACCTGCCTTTGTCAGCTCATTTCACTGCTGAAGTCCTCAAAGCAGGCTGGGCAGTGGCCAGGCAGCTGCTGCTGGGGATACCTGCAGGGAAGCAGCACCTTCCCCTGCTTTACAGGCCTTCTAAGTGCAGGGAAAGGTACTGAAAAATGGAGCATTTCATCCGTTTTCTCACACGGATGCTCAGGTGTCTGGCCACACTACTGCAACAAATTTAAAGCCTATGTAAGGCCTGACCCAACCAACAAGTGGGTATATTTCTCATGCCCTGTCCTTTTCACCCCAACACTGTAGTCAGGAGGACGAGGAGCACAGATAGGGCAGAAAATAGGTTTCTCTAAGCACTTCAGTACATTGTGCCCTTTAGAGGTAGATCCCGCTCCCCAAACGAATGCAAAATCCTCCACTAAGCTGCACAGCGAGCTCTGGAAGGGCTCCTTCCCGCTACTTGTGCCAGGGAGCTGAGGCATGGGGAAATCGTGATTAGGATGCATACTGTCAGAGTTTTACTCTGAAAAAGAAGAAGAACAGGTGCCTCGCCTGACTGATGACTAAGTAAAGAAGTGCAAAGACTCGAATGGGCATGGAAGCAGGATCATAGATGAGAAACCATCTCCAAACCCGAACGAGAGTGGGCCCTTGCTTTTCAGCAAAGGAAGAACTGCCTCTGCTGAATTGGGATTGTCTCTACTATAAATACCCGTTCTGTGGGTATACTGTCTCTTTCCTCTGCCAAAGAATATTTTACCGGGAGACAAGAGAAGGACTCAAACCGAGCTACTATGCAATGGACTTTCCCCCAAACTTGTTCCCTGGGCAAAGGCTGCAGCAGCCGTGGGGGCTGCTGAAAGCAGGTTTTTGGCTCTTGGAGTCCTTTGAAGTGGAAAATGCCAGCGGAACGGGGCTGCTCTGTGCTTTGAAGATGGGACTTGCCCCATGCAGGGAAAGGTTTGTGTTCTTTGCCCCCAGTAACCGGGATTGCTCTCTTGCTGCAGGACTTCCCTGCCACTCTTCCCGTGGGGCCAGGTTCACGCAAACGCTGCTTTCTCCTCTGCTCACATATCATGAAGAGAGCAATGGGCTCACAGCAGCTGAAATGTACATCCCAAAACACCTTTCTGACAACGGGGAATTCCAGGTCCTGTGATTTTTCCACGTGTTGGTTATACAGCTAGTTCCACTGATGCCAAAGGACCTAATGTCTTGTTTTAAACTCAGTCCATGTGTGATTTTCTTGGGAACACCTGGAAGAGCACGTGCGACCTGTTCTTCATTTGTCTAAGCATTACAATGTAAAATGTTGAAAAGTCATGAAAACACAGAGCCAGAGAAGTTGAGAGAGACAGAGGCAGGAAAGCCCCCTACAGTGAGAAAACCGGAGATGCTTCAGTCCTGCCAGTGTTTCTGATGCTCCCAGTGAATTCAAATGAGCATTTCTGGGACGGGCCCTTGAAATGGGACTAAGGTCCAGGAAAAGGCTTCAGAAGCCTGAGAATCTGTAAAAAGGGAGCGGGGAGCAAAGGCTGTGTCCCGGTGGCACAGAAAAATCTCTTGTTTTAGATCAGTTGCTGTGGCTGAAATTGAAACATGAGTCAAGTATGAGTAAACCAAGGCACCAAGGAAAAAAAGGATCCAGTTTAAAGAGGTCTTCATTGTCGTGGCCCGAAAGGAGTCGTTTAGGACGACCTCCCTCCCCTTGGGACCAACGACCAAGTTCGTGATGCTCTTGGACTGAATTAAGGTGAAACGACACCAGCCAACCAGTTTTATGATTTATTAACACAAAAGACATGGTTAGGAACGATAACTCAATGGCAATTACTTCAACTAGATAAACAAGTCCCATGCCGCACGTTTTGAACAGATCTCATCAACATTCATCAAAAGAGAGGAGAGAGAGAGAGAGAGAGAGAGATATCACCACCTGTGGATCCAGTGGCGTCCCATTGGTCCCCTTCACTCTGGGTGTCTCGGCGGTGGGGGGGGTCCCCCACTTAGCTTCTGGTGGTGCCCTTTTTATACAGTCCAAGTCCCCAAATCTCCACCCAGTTCCAAGAAACCTCATGCATATGCATGGTGGGCATTAGAGGCGTGGTCTGGTTCGGTGCAGCCTCACTGTGTCCCGGGTGGTCACAGGGAGACCATTTCAGGGGTCGCAGCACCTCAGTCTTGTTTCCACCAGAAACAGATAGCTTGCTTGTACAACAGAAAAACACCATCTCAGTCCTGTTTCCTCCGGGAACAGGTGGCTTGCTCGTACAATGGGAAAACACTGTCTCAATCCTGTTTCCACCGGGAACAAATGGAAATGGATGGCTTGCTCGTGGTTATGGTTTTCTGCAAAATCTGCAACGTGCACAGCAAGGCTCACATCTTAGGCACCAAGAAATGTATAAGGCAAAAGTTCACTCATCAGTCCGCCACACTCATCTGCAAACAGGAGAAGCCCTGTTTCCCTTGCTTAGTATGCACATAGCCTCTACTGTGAATAGTGATCCTTCTTAATAGAGCACCAGGCCCCAAACGCCTTGGCACTAGGCTTACAAGACGCCTGGAGGGTTAGGTGGCCCGGGGGTCTGTGTTTGTGTGGGGATGACGGCTTGAGTCTGGTCTAGCACTTGAAGGCAAGCAATGAGGGCTAGGGCTTAGCTTCAGATGCAGAGCAAGAGAGAGGGTGTGGGGGGGTAAGGATTCAGGCTGCAGCGTAGCAGTTTGGGCTTGGCCTTAGCGACTAGAGGAGGAGAAGGAGGGAAGGCGGAAGGGCAGGGCTTCAGCTTAGTGGTGAGGCTGCAGGTCTGGCCCTGCCAGAGGAGCTCTCGCAGGCCCTGTGCCAGCAGCATCCCCATTACCTGAAGCCTCCTGACCTCCCCAACACAGGTGCTGTCTCTTGGCCAAGAGCTCCGTGCCCTTCATGTGCTCCCACGCCGGCCTCCAGCTTCTGCCTGCTCACCTGAGGGCACACAGAGCACCTCCTCATCAGCACCCAAGCGCTGTCCCCCAAACCTGACCCCTTGAAATTGGCCCCAAGTGCCTTGAAACCGCTCCTGTTAGGGACGGCGATGCCTGCTACTGGTACAGTAGCAGCCTTGGTGAATAATTTGCGAGACCTAGCTTTGGTGGGTGGACCAGATTCTAAACGGGTAAGGGTGGCTCAGAAAGTTGGAGCAAAGAGACAGAGAGGAGCGACTAAGGTGAGCGGAAAGGTTACACAAAAGCAGATGTGGACTGACTTGCTGCAGGTGGGGATATTGCGGGATGAGATCAATGGCTTGCCAACTGCTGGTTTATTCAAGCATGGCAGCATTTGCCTGCCAATCAACAAAACCCACTGCCCCACCTGCACCCAGTGCTCCCCGGAAGCTGCCTGCTAAGAAACAATGAAGGGGAGGCAGGTCCCCCGAAATCCGAGCGTGAGTTGCAGCATATCATCTGAGGGACAGACGCCCATATGTACCCCTGCGAATTAGATGACACTCGGGAGGGGAAATAGCTGTGCTTGCTTTAGTAGATACAGGAGCAGAAGTTACAGTGCCACACAGTGCCCTAAACCCTGGAAAAGCAACAGGGCACTTCTGCGGTTTGGGTGGATCTGCCACCCCTGCTGTCGGGCCATAGTTCCTTTAGTGATTGGGAAAAACCCTCCCTTCTCCATTCCAGTCTTATTGGCACCCATTCATGCATATATTTTAGGAACTCATGTGTTACTAGGTTGAGATATACACACAATGCAAGGATTCTTCTCTTTTGCAAGGAGTCCCTCACTGCCACAAGCACGAGGAATCACTCTAATCAGAGGGTACCCAAACTGGGACCCCATAGATTTGCCTGTACCAACTACCGTTGTGTAAATAAAACAGGACAGAATACCAGGAGGAGAAACAGAAATTCAAGAAACAAAAGATGCTCTCTTACATGCACACATAATACACCCTGCCCTATCAGCCTTTAATAACCCCATATGGCCTGCGGAGAAGCCGGATGGCTCCTGGCGTACGATTGTGGATTACAGAGAATTGAATAAGGTGGTCCCACCCCTGATGGCAGTGGTCCCCAATATGGTGACTTTGTTAGAAGAAGTGGGTAAAAATTTGCAAGAATGGAAGGCTGAGGTGGATCTGGCAAACGCCTTTTTCTCTATTGCTATATCCCCAGCCTCGCAGGACCAATTTGCCTTCACTTGGAGTGGTAAGCAGTATACATTCCAAGTCCTTCCGCAGGGATATAGGCATAGCCCCACTATATGTCATCAAATGGTCGCTGCTGACCTCCCAACACCTCTCCCAGACTGTACTAGTCATCATTACATCAATGATATTTTGAGAACGGGACCATCTGAACATCAGGTGAAAGGGCAACTAATGGCACTGACGCATGCTTTCCAGGATAGGGGATGGGCTGTGAACCCCAGAAAGGTACAAGGATCAGATATTAGTGTTCAGTTTCTAGGAGTAGTGTGGATAGGACAAACGAAGGCCATTCCTGAAAAAGTGCGTAATACTATCCAGCAATGTTAGAGCCCATGTTGGAGTGGTGCAAGCTGCAATGCAATGGAAGTGCAGTGGTATGGGCCCTGCAGGACACAGAACAAACTACTCGACGCCATCGGGTCACTGCGCATACAGCCATCCCAATTCAAGCGTGGGTAAATGATGACACTGTTAGAGCCCATGTTGGAGTGGCCCAAGATGCAACGCAATGGAAGTGGAAACATTCTTTGCAAGCTCGACTGAAAGGAGGGAAGAAGGAGTTAAGCACCCCACATGCCACTTTACTGGGAGAAGTACAGTTTAAGCACATGCCCTTACTACCTGAACCGGAGGGTCTACCTCTTCCTACCTCCCCCCACCCACCCCTCCGGCAGAAGTGTCACCGGTACAAGAAGCTCCTCCCTTTGAGATGTTATCTTCTGAACAGCAGGAGTGGCCTTGGTTTTCTGATGGTAGTGCAGTGTATTCTTGGGCAGGAGAACGCATACGGCATTCTGTGGCATACAAGCCTGCTACGGACGCTACCTGTTTTGCCCCCAGAACAGGATATGCCAGTCAGTGGGCTGAGCTAAAAGCCACAGCTATAGCTTTAGATGAAGGAGATGCATGCTATCTTGATACAGATAGTTGGGTAGTGTACAAAGGCTTGCAAGCTTGGCTGCCAGCGTGGACCGCTGCACAATGGAAAATACATGATAGGGAACTTTGGGGAAGCTCCTTGCGGGGAAAAAAATGGAGTATTGTGCAGACAAAAGTTATTTCAGTACGACACGTTGATGCCCATCAAAGGCAAGAGCCTCTTGAAACGCAATATAATTCAGCGGTTGACCGAATGGCAACCCCCTCAGAACTGAAACAGGCCCGACAAGCGCACAAACGGTCAGGGCATCGGGGCCCTGTCAGCAGGAATGGGCAAAGGATTTGGGGATCACCTGGATTTTACACATCCCATACCATCCCCAAGCTAGTGGACGAATACAAAGAATGAATGGTTTACTGAAAGAGCAAGTTTGAAAACTCACCCCAACACAGACATTAAAGCGATGGGCAAGTGTATTGCCCCAGGCACTATGCATGCTTAACAAGAGACGTGTGGGAGTACTTCCTATGAGCGAGTGCAAATTAAACTAACATTGGCACCCCCCGCCCGAATATCAGTTACGGAAGGAGGGGTTGCCCCCCACATGCTTGCCTCACGAGAAGTAGAATTCTATGCATCCAAACCGTTATTAAGTGCCAAGCAGAAAAATATAAGCCTACACTTGCAGCTCGATTGTCCATCGCAGCATGTATGGCTATTCACACCTTTGCTATCCGTTCAAATAACCCCACTTCTACTAACTTCCTCTCCAGATTTCTCGTTCCAGGTATCCGCGCCAGTAAATATTGCACAAGGAAAACCGATACTGCAAAGAATTTTAGTCCGTAATGCTGCAGTACCTCACATTCAGCAAACACCTTCAACACCTTCCTTAGCTAATGTGTGGATATTAAATCCTCACAAGGAAAAACGACCTGGTACCATCCTGGCAGATGGGCCAGGAGCGACGGTCCTAGTGCTCCCTGATGGCGATACAATACCTTTTTAGCTCCCTGCTAACAGGTTATCCCCTCGGCATTTGTGAAGTATTGCTCGCATGTTGCATCCTGTGCTCCCCAACAAATGCGATCGACTTACAGGATCATCCCGCACCACATATAAATACATGGATCTGGCTAGTTCAGCGTTTGGCTAACTTATCTGCCTTTTGTATTGCGGGTGGACGGTCTCTTGATGATGTACTAACCACACGTCATATAGGAATACTAACCTCCCTTCAAATATTACCAAATTATACCTTCTTGAGAAATTTTGATATCCAGCTCACCCCCTTGAATTTACACGATCTGGGAACAGCCTCTACTAAATGAACACCTTGGAGGTATTCATTTTAGATTGCCAACGTGTCCAAAGCAGATCTATGTTTTTGCTTTGTCCATGCTACCATACCAAAGTATGATATGACCAATATGCAGTTGAAATGCAATGGTACTATGAATATAACCTTTAGGGTGGTTCCTTTTAGGCGGCACCACTGCTTACACTTATGTGCCAGCCAATACCACCGATGGCCCTTGCGCTATTACAAGACAACCCTGAGAAGCTCAGAAAGAATGTTTGAAGTAGGTAGATTTGGATAACTTCTATCTTAGATAGAATTTGCTTAGCATGAGTAGCCGCACACTTGCTTAGCATGAGTAGCTAAATTTGCTGAAGCCTTAGGCCGCGCTCCTAGTTCGGTAAGAAAGGGCCTCAGAGCTGGTGCAGGCTGGAAAGATAAGGGAGTTACAAGCAGTCTGCAAGTCTGCATTCCTGTGCCCCACTCTCCGAAAGGGAGGATGTCAAGGCTGAGAAATAAGGCCTGTTTGGGCGCCAGGACCTTGGGAAGCAAAGCCTCCTCTCACTGTTGAAACAGTGCTGATTAAGGGGTCTGGATTATGTCCTCTTCCTCAGGACCTTGGGAGATAACACCTACTGACCTAGCTGGGGCAGTGTTAATTGATCAGGACCTTGAGGAGAAGGGGTGGGATCCAGGGAATGAAGAAATCTCTAACCAATCAGTGTAAAAGGGAAAGTCGTAAATCTGGCAATTTGTGTGTATAAATGCTACTTGAAAAGTTGGGGGGGTGTGCTCGATTTGTGGGAAACCACCGAGCACCCAGGCTTGCGCAACTCTGAAATAAATAAACAAATGTCTCTCCTGAGTGTGTAATTATTGGCTTATTGCACACCGGGCAACGAATCCGCTTTTCGGACAACAGTTTTCTGGCGACCCAGGTGGGACTCTCGCTGTAAAGCCTTGCCCGGATCGTCTTGCCAGTTCCGGTGGGGAGACACTGCTCATCGGACTCCAGCGCGCACCGACCGTTTTGTTCGGGGACTCCGTGAGCACCCTCCCTGGTCGGAACAGGTAAGCGACTCAAAGGTGCAACGCAGTAATTATTAAGAGACATTGCATAAAGGGTATGATACAAGGGTAATTGGTTGTGGTAACCAAAGGAAAGCTTTGTACACGTTTGGACAGTGACGACTGGAGTGTACGAAAGCGTAATTGGTAAGAACGTTCTTTTAAGGGAATATGGGAACAGGACAATCTGTGGGGGTATCCTCCTGTTCTCCTTTAGGATGCGTCCTGAAACATTGGAGTAAGTTTGGTGGGAATCCTTTAACAAGGAGAAAATTAAAGGAATACTGTACTCAGTGGTGGCCAATGTATAAACTGGAGGATGAGGAAAAATGGCCAGAAATGGGAACGCTAAACTATAATACAATCTTGCAACTTATGTTGTTTTGCAGAAGACAGAACAAATGGGATGAGGTCCCATATGTAGATTTGTTCTTCTCTCTGAGAAATGATCATGAAACTAGAAAAAAATGTAAGCTGTTGATCTCTGACTCAAATGTGTTAATGATGATAGGAAACAGAGAAAATGCCTCGGTGTTGCTCTGCTTGTAGCATTGGGAAGAGATGTTTAAAAGTGGGTGATGAGGAAGAGGATGTACAATTATTGGTCTCTCCGGAAAGAGATCAAGACAGTGTCGATAGCAGAAATAAGGGAAGTGAGGCATGTAGCCCGATTGCAGGCAGAACTCGGGCTACTCGGGCTCAACAAAATCCCGCGATTCAGGTCCCGCTGCATCAAGCAGTCGGACCAGACAGGATGCCTGTGTATGTGAAGGTCCCTTTTTCAACTACAGATTTAATGAATTGGAAGGAGTCTGCCGGGTCGTTCCGAGAAAATCCACAAAAGATGTATCAATCCTTTAAAATGATAATTGAGAATCATAATCCAGATTGGCAGGATTTACAGGTGCTTTTAAATACTTTGCTTGCACCTGAGGAGAAAAGAATGGTATTAGACAAAGCTCAAGAGGAGAATGAAAGACAAAATGCTAGAGACGGACCAGACCATTTTATGCTGGCCCAGGAACCGGGTTGGGATCAAAACACAGGGGCAGGCAGGTTAATGACTAAACAGTACCAAGAGTTAATATTATATGGGGTAAAGCATGGAGTACCTAGGCCCAAAAATATTGCAAAACTGTATCAAGTCGCACAGGGTAAGAATGAGGATCCCTCTGCATTTTATGAGTGGTTATGTAAAACCGCCCGAAAATGGACAGACTTGGATCCCGAGGACGAAGAGAACAAGATGACTTTTACTACATTATTTGTAGGACAATCAGCACCAGATATAAGGAGAAAGCTTCAGAAAATAGATGGTATGTCGCGGATGTCAATATCGCAATTAATAGAAATTGCATATGAGGTGTACAATAATAGGGAAGAAGTGGAGAGAAAGGAAAAACAAAAGGAGAAACTGAAAGATAAGAGGCAAAATGCTGCAATCTTGGCAGCTGCATTTGCCCAGGCACAAACTCCCTCTCGGGGAAGGGCTTTTCAGAAAGGACAAGGACGTGGAAGAGGACATAGAGTAGGAGGGAATTTGGGAAATAGAATTCCACTGAGGAGAGATCAATGTGCAATTTGCAGGGGGAAGGGGCACTGGAAAAATGAGTGCCCGAAGAGACAAACAGATCATTGGAAACCTCAGTCTGCATCTGTTCCAGAGGCAGATTTGCTCATGACTGGTACAGAGGATTCAGACTGACGGGGACCGGGGGTTGAGGAATTGGATTCCCCAGCCGAACCCCTGGTTTCAGTAAAGCTGGGGAACGAAACAGTTAAATTTTTAGTAGACACTGGAGCAGCGTATTCAGTACTAAATAGCTGTAAGGGACCAATGAGTAAATTCTCTATGCCAGTAATTGGGGCCACGGGAAAGCGAGAGGTCAAACCTTTCATTCAGCCAATTAAATGTGAAATAGGAAATAGGGTGTTAACACATGAATTCTTATACATGCCAGAATGCCCATTACCCCTAATGGGGAGGGATTTACTGAATAAACTGGGGGCACAAATAACCTTTGATCAAAACAAAGTTAAGGTGCACATTCCACAAAGTAACTCCTGGAAGGCACAAGCATATATGTTGCAGAAAGCACTGGATTCCGAACAGGTGGAGGATGGACCAAGCGAAATTCCCTCTGAAGTAATGGACGCAGTAATCCCTTTTGTGTGCAAACGGAGAAACCTGGAAGAGCCAGATGTGCAGAACCGGTAAAGGTGGAATTAAAACAAGGAGTTAAACTGGTAAGGCGAAAACAGTATCCCGTGAAGTTAGAGGCCCGTGTTGGACTGGAGCCTATGATTAATAATTTCTTAAAGTATGGACTGTTGCGAGAATGTCAATCCGAGTACAATACTCCAATCCTGCCTGTAAAAAAACCACGTTCACAAGAATATCGTCTAGTACAGGATTTGCAAGCTATTAACCAGATAGTCATTGATGTGCACCCAGTGGTACCCAATCCATACACTTTGTTAACAACGATAAATGATTCAAATGTCTATTTTACAGTAGTGGACTTAAAAGATGCTTCCTTCTGTATCGCTTTGGAGGAACAAAGTCAACAATTATTTGCCTTTGAGTGGGAAAGTCCTACAACGAGACGCAAAATGCAGTTGTGCTGGACAGTACTCCCGCAAGGATTCAAGAACAGCCCCACAATTTTTGGTAATGTACTTGCAAAAGAATTAGAATTATGGCAAGATAAGAAAGAGACCACTACCTTATTACAGTATGTGGACGATATCTTACTGGGGGCAGACACTATTGAAGCAAGTAGAGAAAAAACCATCAGTTTATTAAATTTGGGGGGAACAGCGGGATACAGGGTGTCTCGGAAAAAAGTACAGATCATGAAGGAAAGCGTAATCTATCTAGGATTTGAAATATCCCAGGGGGAAAGAAAATTAGGAATCGAAAGGAAAGAAGCGATTTGTCAGATCGCCCCCCCAAAATCAAAAAGAGAACTCAGGGGATTTTTAGGAATGGCTGGGTGGTGTCGCCTGTGGATACCTAATTTTGGATTAATGGCAAAGCCTTTATATGAAGCTGTTAAGGGGCCAGGAGACTTGCTGGAGTGGACTCCAGAATGCTGAAAAGGATTTGATGAAATCAAGATTGCTGTCATGAGTGCCCCTGCATTAGGACTTCCGAACCTAACACAGCCATTTGAGCTGTACGTACATGAGAGAGGGCACCAGGCTTTGGGAGTGCTTGTACAGACTTTAGGAAATTGGAAAAGACCTGTGGCTTACTTTTCAAGACAGCTGGATAAAGTGAGTGCAGGGTGGCCAGGATGCCTCAGAGCAGTTGCAGCTGCTGTGCTGTTAATACAAGAGGCACGAAAATTGACGTTGGGACAAAAGGTGACTGTTTACGTGCCACATGCTGTTGCAGCAGTTTTAGAACAAAAAGGGCATCACTGGTTATCCCCGAGTAGGATGGTGCAGTACCAGGCAGTGATACTTGAGCAAGAAGATGTAACCATGAAGGTGTCTAATACCCTTAATCCGGCATCTTTATTACCACTTCATGAAGAGGGGAGGTTGGCTCATGACTGTCTGCAAACTATTGAGTGAGTATATTCCAGCCATCCAGATTTGAGAGATATTCCGTTGCAGAATCCAGACTGGGAATTATTTACCGATGGGAGCAGTTTTATAGTAAAGGGAGAAAGAAGGGCTGGATACGCTGTTGTCACTTTGGAAGGAGAAATCGAAGCAAGATCGCTACCAGCAAATACATCCGCCCAGAAAGCAGAACTGATTGCTTTAACCCGGGCTCTGGAATTATCAGAGGGAAAACGGACTAATGTGTTTACAGATTCAAAATACGCCTTTGGGGTTATACATGCCGATGGCGCAATTTGGAAAGAAAGAGGATTGCTATCTTCTCAAGGGAATCCTATAAAATACAGTAAGGAGATTATGGAACTACTCAAAGCAGTTAATAAACCCAAAGAAATAGCAGTAATGCATTGCAAAGCGCACCAGTCCGGACAGACTGACATAGTTAAAGGGAACAAAAGGGCCGATGAGGCTGCAAAAAGGGTAGCATTATCCGTGTCGGTGGCAGCATTAGTTCCAGAAAGAATGCTAAAAATGGAAATTCCAGTATATACTGAAAAAGAAAATAAATTAGCAGAAATACTGAAATGCATAAAAACTCCCGAAGGATGGTGGGTGACATCTACTGGACAATGTGTGGTAACTTTGCCGATAATGAAGAAGCTGATGAAGCAAATACATGATAGCACCCACATGGGAGCCGAGTCACTGGTTGAAACAGTTAAAAGATTTGCTGTGGGAGTCAGTATGCTAATAATTGCAAAGGGTATTACACAAAAATGTGAAATCTGTTTTAGAAATAATCCCAAGAGTCAGAAGAAGCGCCCCCCCAGGGGAAGTAAAAAGGGGCTTCATGCCTGGGGATTACTGGCAAATTGATTTTTCTGAATTACCAAAATGTAATGGATATAAATATTTGTTGGTAATTGTTGACACCTTTTCAGGATGGCCTGAGGCTTTCCCGTGTCGTACCAATAAAGCCAGGGAAGTAGTAAAAATGTTATTAAAAGAAATTATACCAAGATTTGGGGTACCAGAAGGGTTTTCTTCAGATAGGGGACCTCATTTTATAGCAGAAATAGTACAGGAGACCTCAAAAATGCTACAAATTAAATGGGACTTACATACCCCCTGGAGGCCACAATCCAGTGGAAAAGTGGAAAGAATGAATCAAACAATTAAGAGACAGGTAGGAAAATTGTGTCAGGAGACTCAGATGAAATGGACTGATGTTTTACCTCTGGCATTATTAAGAATCAGAATAACCCCAAGGGTTAGGCAGAAAGTTAGTCCATTTGAGATTCTGTATGGTAAACCTTACACTGTAAATCTAACTGGAAATGAAATTCAAATGCACGTTAAGGGCGATCAAATTTTAAGTGATTATCTCTTGTCTATGGCAAAGGTTCTTACTTCTCTCCGTAGGTACATCCAGTTAAGATCTCCTGTACTTTTAGATTCACCTGTACATTCATTCCAGCCGGGAGATCAAGTGTATCTTCGGACCTGGAAGGATGAGCCATTGGTAGAAAAGTGGAGAGGACCATATCTTGTACTGCTAACAACAAATACTGCTGTGAAACTGCAGGGAATTGATTCCTGGATCCACTACACCCGAGTGAAAGCAGTACCTCGAGAGACGTGGAAAGCTGAACAAGTTCATCCTTTCAAGTTAAAAATATATAAAGATATATGAGTTGTATTGGAAGCGAATTGGTTTTAAATTTAGATTGTATTCAGGGAAGAATTGCTTTAATCTGTTTGTTAGGAATAGGGTTAATATTGTTGTTAGGGTCTCTGTGTAAAAATGATGTTCTCCTTAATAACCAGGGGAGAAATGTGGTGGTTAGCTTTTCTAGGTTACCTGAGCCAAACAATTAAAGGGAATCAGGAAGGATTTTGGAGTCACAATCTCCATTTGGAAGTAATTATGAAATCTATGAAGATAGTTAACCAGAGGGATTGCTGGGTGTGTACCCACTTCCCTGAACATTCCAACAAGGGCTTCCCCCTAATTGGAGTGCCTCTTAATTTTTCCTTTCTGGAATTTATGAAACAGATAAGAAATGATAGTGATCAAACGAAATATGATGAAACAACCGAACAGGAATGGGAAGTCCAGAGTGTGACAGGAGATTATTATCAATGTATCCGAAGATGTAATAATAGTAATAGATGGTGGGAGAAAACTGTACCTTATGGAAAACAGCCGATCAACTGTACTGGAGCCATTAAGGCAGGGAGTTATGAAGATTGCTCTCGGATCCCTGCAATAGGTTATAAGTGGCCAAGTAAGGAACTAAATGGGTGGCGTGTTCCGAAAGGTAGTGGATGGTATTGGTTGTGTGGGAACAAGGAAGGAAAGTGCTACCTCCTAATTGGTCAGGGACGTGTACTTTAGGGGCAATAATCCCTTATGTTACTATAAGAAAAGAATTGAGTAATAAATATCAAAAATCCTGGCTAAGAACATTCATGAGGAGACAAAAGAGGGTCAATAATCCTTTAATAGAGCGACCTACTAGGTTTCAGTCATTCGTAAAGTGGCTGTTTCCACAATTGGGAGTGAGTGAACTTGAAAAAGCAATAGTAAATATTTCAGCAGTTATTGAAAAAATAGGGAACAAAACCTCTGATGCCATTGCAGCTTTACAAGAGGAGGTTTCAGAAATTGCTAAAATAAGTACCCAAAACAGAATGGCTCTAGATATGTTATTGGCATCTCAGGGAGGAGTATGTACAGTAATAAATACAAGTTGCTGTGTATATGTGGATCAAAGCGGGAGAATTTCTACCGATCTAAATGAAATCTGGAAGCAGACTGAAATCTTACATGGGGTTCAGAAAGATGATACTTCTTTCGGATTTGAAGAAACATGGAAATGGTTGACTTCCTGGTTCCCCGATGTGAGCTCATGGGTTAAAAAATGTTTAACAATTTTGGGAATGGTGCTAGTAGTTTTTGTATGCGTTTATGTAGTGATTCAATGCATTTCTAAGTGTTTTACAAAATTAATATGGGAAAGATTTTTAAAAGAGTGAGACTAATATGAAAATGATCATATAAGTCTCAAAGGGGGGAATTGTTACAAGACAACCCTGAGAAGCTCAGAAAGAATGTTTGAAGTAGGTAGATTTGGATAACTTCTATCTTAGATAGAATTTGCTTAGCATGAGTAGCCGCACACTTGCTTAGCATGAGTAGCTAAATTTGCTGAAGCCTTAGGCCGCGCTCCTAGTTCGGTAAGAAAGGGCCTCAGAGCTGGTGCAGGCTGGAAAGATAAGGGAGTTACAAGCAGTCTGCAAGTCTGCATTCCTGTGCCCCACTCTCCGAAAGGGAGGATGTCAAGGCTGAGAAATAAGGCCTGTTTGGGCGCCAGGACCTTGGGAAGCAAAGCCTCCTCTCACTGTTGAAACAGTGCTGATTAAGGGGTCTGGATTATGTCCTCTTCCTCAGGACCTTGGGAGATAACACCTACTGACCTAGCTGGGGCAGTGTTAATTGATCAGGACCTTGAGGAGAAGGGGTGGGATCCAGGGAATGAAGAAATCTCTAACCAATCAGTGTAAAAGGGAAAGTCGTAAATCTGGCAATTTGTGTGTATAAATGCTACTTGAAAAGTTGGGGGGGTGTGCTCGATTTGTGGGAAACCACCGAGCACCCAGGCTTGCGCAACTCTGAAATAAATAAACAAATGTCTCTCCTGAGTGTGTAATTATTGGCTTATTGCACACCGGGCAACGAATCCGCTTTTCGGACAACAGCGCTATTATGCTAAGCATCCTCCCTTTTATGACAGAACAAAAGAGGAAGCCACGGCATGTTTTGCATGCCACATGTGACCCCCACATGAATCTGTTTTCTCATGGAGAGGCTCTAGGATTCTTACGGAGCCCAACTGGTGTCCCGGGGTGGTAACCCCTAATTATAAACAAGTAGAACATGTCGCCTGTGCTTTAGCCCAAGGACTAAATTGGACATCTAAAGCCATCGCCTCTTGAAACAAATACGACAAAGCACTTTGCAAAATCCATTAGTAATTGACTACCTTCTGCTCCAACATAACCATGGATGCCATGATTTTGCTGGCATGTGCTGCTTCAACATTCCTGATGAATCAGCATCTATTGAAACTAACATCAACCATCTGCAAGATATTATTCAACACATTTGCCAAAATGATGGCGAAGCATGGCTAGCCAGCTGGTTCAGTTCTCTAACCAGGTGCTTAGGCCACCTTATCCAAGGAGGGCTTCTGTTTCTTTTTGGCCTTGTTTTATGTTATGTTATAGCATCATTTCTCTGTAAAATCCCTTGTCCACACCCATGACACCCTCATAAAGATTGGGACAGCCTGTGACTAGCACCTCATTGCGGGGGTGGAATGTAGGGAGTAATGCGGAAGAATGTCGAGGAGGCAGGCGATGGGAACTAGCCAGACTGTCCCAGGAGGAAAAAGAAGCAGTGTAATGTGTCTTGCACATCTTATCTGTTCCAACCCCTAGCTTGACATGCTTTAGCAGTTATAATATCACACGACCATTTCATGAGCATAATGTAATTCTGCTTATTGTGCATGTGCCTGTTGCATAAAAGCCTATTCATCCCCCCTCCCCGGGTTCCTCGCCATGGACAAACACTCAGCAGTGCCAGGAATTCTCCTGTCTTCTTATTGCCTCCAGGGGGGACAACACTGGGGAACGCCCGCATAGACACAGAAGTAGTAAAGGCCTTCTAAGGATCCTTGTGTGCATTGCATTTGTGTATCCGCCCCTGCCTGGGGCTAGGGCGATGACCCCGCCTTGCACCCACACCCACCATTACCTACAGCTGTAGGCACAATCTCTGATTCACACTGCCCAAGGATTGTCCTCACCTTTGACTCCCTTCTGCAGCAAATCCTCAAATAAAAGAGCAGTTTGCAGCGCACGCTAGGGCACAGAGTCCCGTGGGAAAGTTTAACTCGGAGGTATCAACTGCAGCTGGGAGTAGTGGGCTGCCCGGAGATCTTGTCCCCTCATGGGGAACCCATACTGGGTAAGCAGTGTCACCTCTAGTGCCTCATGCTACCCAAGCTATCACACTGCGGCCTTGGCTCCAATGTCCTACCAATGAGCACAGAAGGAGAAGGCACAAACCCCTGCCTGGAAGCAGCTGGTTCATCACCTTTCTTGCCACTGCTGCGTCAGCTTTTCCCCTCTCCTGTTCCTGGGTGGGCTTCACAGGTGCCACAGGCCTCTAGGTGGTATTCTAGGTGCAGTCTCAAGCTTGTACCTGGAAACAGCAACAACACATCAGTCTGAAGAGAGGGCACCAAAGTGTCCTTTGCATCTCACGTCAATAATGGGGACACAGGGTCACATGGGAGCTACTGTGAAGTCCATCCTTGCCCAAAGCAGAATATGCGGAACATGCCAGATGCTGGAGGACTGTATGAGGCAGCTGAATGCCATAATGAAGACCTCCAGTGCTTGGAGGGGCATTCGCTTCCTCATCAGCCTGTGCCAGGGCTTCCCTGTCCTTCCTGTGAGAAAGCTCATTTTGATGTAAATCCTCTGCACTGCTGTTGGAGACCAGCTCCCATCTCCCATGGGAGCCAGGGGCTAAGAAGCAAACATACTCACTCTGGAAAGACAATGGCATCACCAGAAAGGGTCTGAGAAGCAGCAGTTTTGCTGCCTGAGAGGACTGAATGCCTCGTCTCTGGCATCTGCAAAGGGGAGAGAAACATGTGAGATGATGCCAAGAAAATTATCTTGTTGCTCGCAAGAGCAGCAAACACTTCCAATGCTCAGAAATGCTGAAACTCTGAAATGCTGAAACAAAGAACTCTGTTCCTCACAGCAGCCCCTCAGTTAGCAGCCGGAGGGGAATACATGAGAAAGCATAATAACCCTGTCAGGCTTTTTGCAAGGCTGAGAAGCCAGGGACTCAGCCCGGAGACCAGGTGCTTCCTAATGCAGCAGTTGATGGAGGTAAGTACAAGAGAAGGCATTTCACTAGCTGGGGGTGCTGCTTGCTGCATTTTTCCTGCTGCCCTGAGTTGATGCCTTCTGAGGTGAGAACAAAGGCCTCACATGTGGGGTTAACCCCACAGTCTCTCCTAACGTTCAGACGGGTGCCTCAGCAGCATGGAAGAAGAGAGTGACACAGCCCTTCCTTTCCTTTTGCACAGCAGCTAACAACTGTGAGGGACAACCCTCTGGTGTGTGTTCAAGGGGCAGTTGAGGGTCCAGCTCTGGGACCCACTGGAACAAAGGCTGGAGAAAAGGCCCTGGCCCACACAACAGCCTGGAAAGACACCACGCACTTAGACAGAAGGAAGAGACAGAGCTGTGAACCAGGGCTGGCCTACAGCCGCCTTGCATCTCTGGCTTAGCCCTTGAGGAGCTTAGCTCAGACTGCTTTCATATCTCACTTGCCCCTGAAAGCTCAGGCCGAAGGACATGCTTGCACTAGAGACCTGGCGAAGGGCATATCCCAAAGATATCCCAAGGGGAAGCCAAAGTAGCAGCCTGTCTTCCTACCAGGAACACAGGCCTTATCATCGGTGAGGCCGTGAACCTCTGCAATAGGCATTGAAAGATGGAACACGGGTCTGTGAACAGTCAGAAGACCACGCTTCCCACCACCAACTTGTTCAGTGACAACACCAAAGGTCCCAAGCCGAATAATTCTGGCTCCCTGAAAACAGGAAGGAAGAAAAGAATTATGAGACTGTTAGGTGGAGAGGCTGATGACTGGTCAGCGCATGGTGATGGTGCTCAGTGCCCTGCCCACTCCTGCTGTACTGGAACGCTTTGAAGAAGCTCTGGAGAAGCTCTTTGGAAGAACCTTCCAGGCCCAGGGTGGCAGACCCACCTGCTTCAGCACCAGCTGCCGCACACACACCTCCCCAGGTAGCAAGGGTCTCTGGAAAGTACGTGAAAGACACGTCATGCTCCGGGAGGGCCAACTCACCACCATTCAGCACATGCCTAACCCAGGAGATGACAAGTGCAAGCGCATTCAAACAGCATCCCCCTCCCCAAACATACCCCATCCCTGACAGCAGCTGCAGAGCTGAGGTGGGGACAGGGGCTTTCATGTGGACCCAGGAGGGGTCTGGATCTGAAACAGAGGCATTAGGGCATGCAGATCCTGCCATGGGACATCCACAATGTGTTCCTGAGCTCAAAGCCTGCTCTGCTGCTCTGGAGGTACAAGGAGATCCAGCAGGAAGGAGCGGGAGGCAGTGGCTGGTCTCCCAGACAGCAAGCCACTGGGAGCTGAGGAAAAGTCCAAGGATTCATTTCCAGCACAGGTGTTTCTGGAAGCCTCTCCAGAGCCCAGCAGGAGCTGCAGGAGCCCTCAGCCTTCTTCAAACAGGTCTCCCGTCCTTCCAGATGCAGCTGTCACAGGGGGACCCCCTCCCTAGGGATTTTGGCAATGGATTGCCACGCAGCGAGAGGATGGTGCTGTGCCCAGTGTAGTCCGGGGCTCAGGCCATCCCGCAGGGTCTCCCCTGTGGGGCCAGGCATCTCCCACTGCTGCCAACAGCCCCGCCACATGTCTGCCAACAGCCGGGGACTGTCACTGGGCTGTGATGGGTCTGTGCCCATCGCCAGGGCCAGCCATGTGCCAGGCGCTCACCCCAGGGCAGCCATGTGCCCGTCCCCACTCTGGACCCGCTGTGTGCCAGGTCCTTGCCGGGGCCGGGCTGGTGCTGGGCACCCTGGGCCCAGGTAGGATGGGGAACTGCTCTGCCCCAGGAGGACGTGGGGCTGGCCCAGGCACGAGCTGGGCACCTTGGCCCGGAGGCGATCACTGCAGCCGTCACATACTGGCTCCAGCGGCCCGTCCCTGCCCAGGGCGGCAGGAGCAGGCAGCTGGGACAGGCCGGGCCGGGGTAGTGCGACATGGTGCCACGTGGGGCCGGGGCACGGGGCTGGGCCGGGGCGTCGCTGCTGTGGCGGCAGCGCCAAAGGTCGGGGTGGAGAGAAATACTGTGTCATGTCAGCGCTGCCGCACAGTCCTCCTGCAATAGGACCCAAAACCGCGTTGCTGCAAAATGCCAGGCAGAACTGTAACTTCATCAGCGTGCATGATCATGGGCCTTGGTCTTGAAGAAGGAAATGGAATGAGAAAAAGCATAAACCAAGGGTTCCTTCCCTCCCCAGGTAGCTTTTTCAGAAAACCGGCAGTTCCCCACTGTTACCTGGGATCAGCTCCCCAGCAGTCCAGCTTGCTGCAGAGTGGATCAAATGCCAGTGCCAGCACGACGGGGAGGACCGTGCTGGAGGGGTAAAATCAGTGGGAGGGAGAAGGAGGGGTTTTGTTTGTTTGTTTGTTTGTTTGTTTGTTTTTATGGCAGTATCAGGAGGGCAGGAGAGCCCAGGGCAGCCCTTGGCAGGGGCAGGGCCACGGTTGCCAGGCAACATGGGGGGGACAGGAGGCGGGAGGAGACCACGTGCCCTGCAGCCAATGGGGTGCGGCTGCCAGGCGATGCGGGGCCGGAAGCAGGAAGCCAGGTGCCCGGCAGCCAGCAGGGTGCCGTTGCCAGGGGAGAGGGGCGGGGCGCGGCCTGCCCTGGGGGAGGGAGTCCCAGGCCCTGGAGGCGGCTGGAGGCCGGCTGGGGCGGCCGTGGCGGGGCAGCGCGTGGGGCCAGGAGCGCCGGGGAGCCGGGCCCTGTGCGCCCCGGCCGCGCTGCACCAGCCTGCTGGGACGGGGGCCGTGCGCGTCACGAGGCCCCGCTCTCTGGGGCAGCCGTGCACCCCACGGAGGCGGCGGGTCCTGCCCTGACACAGCAGGGGCTGCTGGCCAGGCGGGGAGGCCTGGGCCTGGCGCGGCCCGAGGGGCTGGACCGGCTCTGCCTCCTCCCGGGGAGCCGCGTTGTCCCAGGATGTGCTGCGGCTCTGGCCCCAGCACGGCAGGTCTCCCTCTGTCCGGGCTCTCTGGGTACCGGTGTTGTCCGAAAAGCGGATTCGTTGCCCGGTGTGCAATAAGCCAATAATTGCACACTCAGGAGAGACATTTGCTTCTTTATTTCAGAGTTGCGCAAGCCTGGGTGCTCGGTGGTTTCCCACAAATCAAGCACACACCCCCACCCCGGCTTCTCAGGGAGCATTTATACAAACAAATTGCAAAGTTTGCAACTTTCCTTTTTACACTGATTGGTTAGTGATTTACACACAATTATAATTTTGCTTACACACCATTTTACTAGGATGCATGCTCAGGGGAGGGGTCTTCACCTGGGCACGGGTCTTTTGGACCTATGGGCGTGATTTTTTGTAGTATAATGAGGACAGTTCAGTTAGAGATACATGGACCTCCCATTCTTTTGCCAAATTGGCAATATGTACCTAGAAATAAAACATTTTGATGTAATGTTTCTTTTAGGGCTTTAGCAGTTCTAGGATGCCCTTGTTTAAAGAATGCTTCTTTTCAGAAAATAGAGATAGAGGTTATCCTAATCTGCCTAGTTAAAACCGAATGAACATTCTTTCTGAGCTTCGCAGGGTTGTCTTGTAACAGTTCCCCCTTTGAGACTTGTATGACCATTCTCATATTAGTCTCACCCTTTAAAAATTTTTCCCTTATTAGCTTTGTACAACATCTAGAAATGCATTGAATCTCTACATGGACACATACAAAAACTAATAACACCATTCCCAAAATTGTTAAATGCTTTTTAACCCATGAGCTTGCGTCAGGGAACCAGGAAGTCAACCATTTCCATGTTTCTTCAAATCCGAAAGAAAGCATCATCTTTCTGAACCCCATGTAAGATTTCAGTCTGCTTCCAGATTTCATTTAGATTGGTAGTAATTCTCCCGCTTTGATCCACAGCAACTAGTATTTATTACTGTACATACTCCTCCCTGAGATGCCAAGAACATATCTAGAGCCATTCTGTTTTGGGTGGTTATTTTAGCAATTTCTGAAACCTCCTCTTGTAAAGCTGCAATGGCATCAGAGGTTTTATTCCCTATTTGCTCAATAACTGCTGAAATATTTACTATTGCTTTTTCAAGTTCACTCACTCCCAATGGTGGAAACAGCCACCTTGCGAATGAATGAAACCTAGTAGGTCGCTCTATTAAAGGATTATTTTGTCTCCTCTTTTGTCTCCTCATGAATGTTCTTAACCAGGATTTTTGATTCTTGTTACTCAGTTCTTTTGTTACAGTAATATTAGGGATTATTGCCCCTAGAGTCCATGTCCCTGACCAATTAGGAGGTAGCACTTTTCGTGCCTTGTTCCCGCACAACCAATACCATCCACTACCTTTCGGAACACGCCACCCATTTAGTTCCTTACTTGGCCACTTATAACCTATTTCAGGGATCCGAGAGCAATCTTCATAACTCCCTGCCTTAATGGCTCCAGTACAGTTGATCGGCTGTTTTCCATAAGGTACAGTTTTATCCCACCATTTATTACTATTATTGCACCTTTGGATACATTGATAATAATCGCCTGTCACACTCTGGACTTGCCATTCCTGTTCTGTTGTTTCATCATGTTCCGTTTGATCACTAGCATTTCTTATCTGTTTTATAAATTCCATACAGGAAAAATTAAGAGGCACTCCAATTAGCGGGAAGCCCTTGTTGGAATGTTCAGGGAAGTGGGGACACACCCAACCATCCATCTGGTTAACTATCTTCATAGATTTCATAATTACTTCCAAATGAAGATTTTGACCCCCAAATCCTTCCTGATTCCCTTTGGCTCAGGTAACCTAGAAAAACTAACCACCACATTTCTCCCCTGTTGTTTGTTAAGGAGAACATCCTTTTTACACAGAGACCCTAACAACAATATTAACCCTATTCCTAACAAAGAGATTAAAGCAATTTTTCCCTGAATACAATCTAAATTTAAAACTGATTCACTTCTAACACAACTCATATATCTTTATATATTTTTAACTTGAAAGGTTGGACTCGTTCAGCTTTCCACATCTCTCGAGGTCCTGCTTTCACTCGGGTGGAGTGGATCCAGGAATCAATTCCCTGCAGTTTCACAGCAGTATTTGTTGTTAGTAGGACAAGATACGGTCCTCTCCATTTTTCTATCAACGGCTCATCCTTCCAGGTTCGAAGATACACTTGATCTCCAAGCTGGAATGAATGTACAGATGAATCTAAAAGTATGGGAGATCTTAACTGGATGTACCTACGGAGAGAAGGAAGAACCTTTGCCATAGACAAGAGATAGTCACTTAAAATTTGATCGCCCTTAGATGGACTAACTTTCTGCCTAACCCTTGGGGTTATTCTGATTCTTAATAATGCCAGAGGTAAAACATCAGTCCCTTTCATCTGAGTCTCCTGACACAATTTCCCTCTCTGTCTCTTAATTGCTTGATTCATTCTTTCCACTTTTCCACTGGATTGTGGCCTTCAGGGGGTATGTAAATCCCATTTAATTTGTAGTATTTTTGAGGTCTCCTGTACTATTTCTGCTATAAAATGAGGTCCCCTATCCAAAGACAATCCTTCTGGTACCCCAAATCTTGGTAGGATTTCTTTTAATACCATTTTCACTACCTCCCTTGCTTTATTGGTACGGCACGGGAAAGCCTCAGGCCATCCTGAAAAGGTGTCAACAATTACCAACAAATATTTATATCCATTACAGCTTGGTAATTCAGAAAAATCAATTTGCCAGGAATCCCCAGGCATGAAGCCCCTTTTTCCTTCCCCTGGGGGGCTTTGGGGGGGGGGGGGCGCTTCTTCTGAATCATGGGATTATTTCTAAGACAGATTTCACATTTTTGTGTAATTCCCTTTGCAATTAGTAACACACTAACTCCCACAGCAAATCTTTCAACTGTTTCAACCAATGCCTCGGCTCCCATGTGGGTACTATCATGTGTTTGCTTCATCAGCTTCTTCATTATCGCCAAAGTTACCACACCTTGTCCAGTAGAAGTTACCACCATCCTTTGGAAGTCTTTATGCATTGCAGTATTTCTGCTAATTTATTTTCTTTTTCAGTGTATACCGGAATTTCCATTTTTCACGTTCTCTCTGGAACTAATGCTGCCACCGACACGGATAATGCTACCCTTTTTGCAGCCTCATCGGCTCTTTTGTTCCCTTTAGCTACGTCAGTCTGCCCGGATTGGTGTGCTTTGCAATACATTACTGCTGTTTCTTTGGGTTTATTAACTGCTTCGAGTAGTTCCATAATCTCCTTACTGTATTTTATAGGATTCCCTTGAGAAGACAGCAATCCTCTTTCCTTCCCAATCGTGCCATGGGCATGTATAACCCCAAAGGCATATTTGGAATCTGTGAACACATTGGTCCGTTTCCCTTCTGATAATTCCAGAGCCGAAGTTAAAGCAATCAGTCCTGCTTTCTGGGTGGATGGATTTGCTGGTAGCGATCTTGCTTCGATTTCTTCTTCCAAGGTGACAACAGCATACCCAGCCCTTCTTTCTCCCTTTAGGATAAAACTGCTCCCATCGGTAAATAATTCCCAGTCTGGATTCTGCAATGGAATACCTCTGAAATCTGGACGGCTGGAATATACTCGCTCAGTAGTTTGCAGGCAGTCTTGAGCCAACTTCCCCTCTTCATGAAGTGGTTATAAAGATGCCGGATTAAGGGTATTAGACACTTTCATGGTTACATCTTCTTGCTCAAGTATTACTGCTTGGTACTGCACCATCCTACCTGGGGATAACCAATGGTGCCCCTTCTGTTCTAAAACTGCTGCAACAGCATGTGGCACATAAGCAGTCACCTTTCGTCCCAATGTCAATTTTCGTGCTTCTTGTATTAACATCACAGCAGCTGCAACTGCTCGCAGGCATCCTGGCCACCTGCACTCACTTTATCCAATTGTTTGGAAAAGTAAGCCACAGGTCTTTTCCAATTTTTGGAAGTCCTAATGCGGGAGCACTCATGAGAGCAATCTTGATTTCATCAAATCCTTTTCGGCACTCTGCAGTCCACTCCAGCAAGTCTCCTGGCCCCTTAACAGCTTCATATAAAGGCTCTGCCATTAATCCAAAATTAGGTATCCACAGGCCACACCACCCAGCCATTCCTAAAAATCCCCTGAGTTCTCTTTTTGATTTTGGGGGGGCGATCTGACAAATCGCTTCTTTCCTTTCGATTCCTAATTTTCTTTCCCCCTGGGATATTTCAAATCCTAGATAGATTATGCTTTCCTTCATGATCTGAACTTTTTTCTGAGACACCCTATATCCTGCTGTTCCCCCCAAATTTAATAAACTGATGGTTGTTTCTCTACATTCTTCAGTCATGTCTGCCCCCAACAAGATAGCGTCCACATACTGTAATAAGGTAGTGGTCTCTTTCTTACCTTGCCATAATTCTAATTCTTTTGCAAGTACATTGCCAAAAATTGTGGGGCTGTTCTTGAATCCTTGCGGGAGTACTGTCCAGCACAACTGCATTTTGCGTCTCGTTGTAGGACTTTCCCACTCAAAGGCAAATAATTGTTGACTTTGTTCCTCCAAAGCGATACAGAAGGAAGTATCTTTTAAGTCCAGTACTGTAAAATAGACATTTGGATCATTTATCATCGTTAACAAAGTGTATGGATTGGGTACCACTGGGTGCACATCAATGACTATCTGGTTAATAGCTTGCAAATCCTGTACTAGATGGTATTCTTGTGAATGTGTTTTTTTAACAGGCAGGATTGGAGTATTGTACTCGGACTGACATTCTCGCAGCAGTCCATACTTTAAGAAATTATTAATTATAGGCTCCAGTCCAACACGGGCCTCTAACTTCATGGGATACTGTTTTCACGCTACTGATTCAGTTCCTTGTTTTAATTCCACCTTTACCGGTTCTACACATTTGGCTCTTCCAGGTTTCTCCATCGCCCACGCAAAAGGGACTACTGCGTCCATTACTGCGGAGGGAATTTTGCTTGGTCCACTCTCCACCTGTTTGGAATCCAGTGCTTTCTGTAACATATATGCTTGTGTCTTCCAGGCGTTATTTGGTGGAATGTGCACCTGAACTTTGTTCTTATCAAAGGTTATTTGTGCCCCCACTTTATTCAGTAAATCCCTCCCCATTAGGGGTAATGGGCATTCTGGCATATATAAGAATGCATGTGTTAACACTCTATTTCCTATTTTACATTTAATTGGCTGAAAGAAAGGTTTGACCTCTTGCTTTCCTGTGGCCCCAATTAGTGGCACAGAGAATTTACTCACTGGTGCCTTACAGCTGTTTCATACTGAATATGTTGCTCCAGTGTCTACTAAAAAATTGTTTCCTTCCCCAGCTTTACTGAAACTAGGGCTTCGGCTGGGGAATCCAATTTCTCAACCCCCGGTTCCCATCAGTCTGAATCTTCTGCACCAGTCGTGAGCAAACCTGCCTCTGGAACAGATACAGATACAGACTGAGGTTTCCAATAATCTGATTGTTTCTTCGGGCACGCATTTTTCCAGTGCCCCTTCTCCCTACAAATTGCACATTGATCTCTCCTCAGTGAAATTCTATTTCCCAAATTCCCTCCTACTCTATGTCCTCTTCCACGTCCTTATCCTTTCAGAAAACCCCTTCCCCGAGAGGAAGTTTGTGCCTGGGCAAATGCAGCTGCCAAGATTGCAGCATTTTGCCTCTTATCTTTCAGTTTCTCCTTTTGTTTTTCCTTTCCCTCTACTTCTTCCCTGTTATTGTACACCTGATATGCAATTTCTATTAACTGTGGTATTGACATCCGTGACATACCATCTATTTTCTGAAGCTTTCTCCTTATACCTGGTGCTGATTGTCCTACAAATAATGTAGTAAAAGTCATCTTGTTCTCTTTTTGGGCCTAGGTACTGCATGCTTTACCCCATATAACATTAACTGTTGGTGCTGTTTAGTCATTAACCTGCCTGCCCCTGTATTTTGATCCCAGTCCGGTTCTTGGGCCGGCATAAAGCGCTCCGGCCATCTCTAGCATTTTGTCTTTCATTTTCCTCTCGAGCTTTGTCTAATACCATTCTCTTCTGCTCAGGTGCAAGCAAAGTATTTAAAAGCACCTGTAAATCCTGCCAGTCTGCATTATGACTCTCAATTATCATTTTAAAGGATTGATACATCTTTTCTGGATTTTCTCGGTACGACCCGGCAGACTCCTTCCAATTCATTAAATCTGTAGTTGAAAAGGGGACCTTCACATATACAGGCATTCCATCTGGTCCTACTGCTTGACGCAGTGGGGCCTGAATCACAGGATTTTGTGGAGCCTGAGTAGCCCGAGTTCTGCCTGCAATCGGGCTACATGCCTCACTTCCCTTATCTCTGGCATCAACACGATCTTGATCTCTTTCTGGAGGAACCAATAATTGTACATCCTCTTCCTCATCACCCACTTTTAAACATCTCTTCCCAATACTACAAGCAGAGCAACACCGAGGTATTTTCTCTTTGTCTTTCATCATCGTTAACACATTTGAGTCAGAGACCAATAGCTTACATTATTTTTCTTGTTTCATATTACCCTTAAAAGAACGTTCTTACCAATTACACTTTTGTACACTGGAGTCCAAAGAGCAGCATCTCCCCGCCGGGAACTGGCAAGACGATCCAGGCAAGGCTTTACAGTGAGGGTCCCACTTGGGTCGCCAGAAAGCTGTTCTCCAAAAAGCAGATTCGTTGCCCGGTGTGCAATAAGCCAATAATTACACACTCAGGAGAGACTTCTGCTTCTTTATTTCAGAGTTGCGCAAGCCTGGCTGCTCGGTGCTTTCCCACAGATCAAGCACACACCCCCACCCCGGCTTCTCAAGGAGCATTTATACAAACAAATTGCAAAGTTTGCAACTTTCCCTTTTACACTGATTGGTTAGTGATTTACATACAATTACAATTTTGCTTACACACCATTTTACTAGGACGCATGCTCAGGGGAGGGGTCTTCACCTGGGCACGGGTCTTTTGGACCTATGGGCGTGATTTTTTGTAGTATAATGAGGACAGGTCAGTTAGAGATACATGGACCTCCAATTCTTTTGCCAATTTGATTTAATGTTTCTTTTAGGGCTTTAGCAGTTCTAGGATGCCCTTGATTCAAGAATGCTTCTTTTCAGAAGATAGAGATAGGGGTTATCCTAATCTGCCTAGTTTAAACAGCATGAACATTCTTTCTGAGCTTCCAGGGTTGTCTTGTAACACCGGCACTGTCGACGCACGGCCCCAGTGCCCCCAGCACCAGCCCTGGGACCTCCTCCACGCACACCCTGCCCACAGCACAGAGAGCCCTGCCCCAGGGATGGGGAGAGACGGAGCTGGGTGAGGAGATGGGATGGCCTGGGCTGGTCAGGCGCAGGGCACGGCCACACACATGGCCTGGCCAGCCACCTCCTGACACGCAACCGGCCCCTTTTATCCCCTTTTCCCTCTGTCTCCCCACACTTGTTCCTCCCCAAACTTGATCACCTCACCCAGTGGCCTCTCACTAAAAAAACACTTGAGCACTTTCAAGTGAATTTACCTGTTTGATTTACTGAGCAGTCCCCCATTACATGCTGTTGGGGAATTACTTGCACTATATGTTTATATGTAGCTGATTTCCGTTTGAATGTGTTTGTGCTGAATGCAGAATCAAGTAACATTCAGGTGTCATTACTAAGGGGTGGCAAAATACTATGCCAAAGTAGTTCTCAGTCTGGAAGCTTTTTCTTCTGTGTCTATTGTGGCACTAATGGTAGTTAACATTCTGTATTTTGAAAGGTGGAGAGAGAAATCATAAAATAGATGTCTAGACACATCCCATATAATTGGCCCAGATTCTCAGCAGGGCTGTCCACCTTGTCTTATGCTGTAGAAATGTTGATACAAATCATTCCTTGCATTTTTGGTAGGGTTTAAGCTGCAAGAGTGAGGGAGCTGGGACATGAATCTCCCACACCAGGACAGTCTGTCTGTGAGGATGTTATGGGGGACGGTGTGGAAAGCCTTACTAAAGTCAAGACAAGTAGTACCCACTGCTCTGCCCTCATCCGACAAGCTAGTTGTTTTCTCGCAGAAAGCTCTCAGGTTGGTGATATGCTGAGTATTGCCAGTCAGCTGCTTGTTGAAATCTGTGTGGAAATGGCTTCCTGGAGAATTTTCTCCATCATCTTCTCAAGAGTCAAGGAGGGTATTTGGCCTCTAGTGAGGGCATCAGAGGATGTGGGCTCATGTCTGTTGCCTTGCAGCATCACGGTGGAGCTGTGGAGGAGACCGGGGAGAAGCATGCATGAGTTTCAGGTCCGGAAGCACTTAGCAGAGAAATTCAGGGCAGCAGGAAACAACAGCCATGGGACTGACTCCTGGCTTTGCTGGTCCTGGGTCTCAAGGACCTCTTGTGGAAGTGAGAAATGCAGACAGTAAAAGCTGCCCGGGCAAAAGCTTGTGTTCTAACAGGTAGTTCTTGGTCAAATTTCTCTGTAGATCACCCACGCTATCTTGGAGGTGGTGCAGGCTCCTTGCTTGCTGAGTGTCCTTCCCTTCCCTCAACTAACCCTATTGGGAAAAGTGTCCGGGAGGAACAGTGCAGTGGCTAGGTCCCTCGAGATGGGGAAGGCCGTGGCCTGGCTCTCAGTTTGGGGTAATTGGTGCAGCCCAGGGCATGGGGACCTGGTCGTTTCGGCAGGGCCAAAACTGATGTGTTTGGTCACACATGAGGAGGTGGGACTGGTTGGTACAAGACACCCACAGCTGGAGATTTGGCTGCAGCGTGGTCATTCCTGCCCTTAAAATCTATCCCACCAGCTGGGGAGCCCCATCAGGTGCCTTCCTCATAGCACTGTGCTCTGCCCACATCCCTGCTCCTCAAGGGTTAGAGAAAATTGCTGCTGGCTGTTTCCTGCAAGTCCTTCTTCACAAAATGCTGGTTAGAAGAGCTGTCTTGGGCATTTAGCATCGAGGAAGTCTAGGGACCCTGAGTTTTCTCCTGCTGTCAGCGGGTTTGGGGCATGACAAAGGATGAAAATGCCCGTTTTCTGTTAGCTTTACAGACTTGAAGGCTATGAAGCATCCTTTCAGGGGCAGTTTACCTCTCCTTTGGTGGAGTTTAGGATGAGCAAACGAACACCCCTTAAGGTAGATGAGCTTTTCTGGCTCTGCAAAAGACCGTTTTTCCCTAAACTTCTGTGACTGCAGATTTTTGTTTTCTTGTTTTCCACCAGGCTTTCCATTGAAGGAAGGAAGGGTTCAGAGGGGGGTTATTAAGAACCTGCTGCTTGGGATGTCTCCTTCTGTGGGAAGATCCTAGAAGAAAGTGTCGCTGTAGAGACTTGAGTGGATCCTCCTTTGTACGAAGCTTCTTGGGAGCTGCACCTCCCCTGCCTGCTGACTCCTTCCCTGAGCTGCTGCCAGGGACGTTATGGTCCCTCTGAACTAGCCTGTCCTAGTCCTCACCAGTGGTCCAAACTAGTCTGTTGTGGTCCTTGCCACTGGTCCTTCTGCGGGAGGAAACCCAGATGGGTGTTTGATCAGTGCCCCCTTTCCAAGGCCGCCCCCTGGCCCCAGATAGAACCTGCTTCTGAGCTAACTCGACCTCGGCAGATCTCCTGAACTGTACCCTGATGCTAGTGGACGTGTTGCTTTATTGTAGCTGATGAGGGACCCGCTGGTCAAGGAGAGGAAGCTCCTTAAGCCACTCTTAATGTACCTTAGTGGAGAAATCACACGACCAAGTCAGCACCGTGGGGCAGATGGCAGTGAGGGCCTGGGCAACATGGTCGAGGGAGCACCCAAGAAGGTGCGATGAACTTTTCTCCCCTCGACCCATGGTCCCTTACTAGAAAGCTCCTGGTGGAGAGCTGCACGGGGCTTAAAGAGTCTGGAGAAACTAGCAAAGGCAAAGGTGAGTGTTTCCTAAGGCCATGCCCCTTTCTGTGACATCAGGGGGGTTGGACAGGGGAAATTTGGTGCAATAAGTGGATCTCTGGACTGAGATTTTCTCTGGCCTTATTTCTAGCAACTTTAACCCTTGGCAGCAATGTAAAGAACAGCCATTAGAGGCAGGAACAGGGAGAAGCTCGTGCACATCTTTTGCTTTGCAGCTGCAAAAGGCACAAAAGACTAAAAGGTACAGCCAAAAGAAGTAAGGGAACGAACGTATCTGAAGACATCCTTTAAGCCTCCATGGCCACACAGCTATGCTTTTCGACACTGAACTATGACACCAGCATTACGTAAATCTGGTTCACATAGCAGTTCTCTCATCTGCCTCTCCCCTGCAGGGACTCTGGCTTCAGGAGATTCCTTCTGGACAGATTTTCCTCCTTTCTGCACAGAGCTCCCCGCAGCTGGTGGCAGCACACTGCAAATACACCACACAGGCAGTTTGCAGGAGTCTGTTCTCCAGGCTGTGCTCATGAGCCAAGCCCGTCAGGAGCATGGGGTTCCGCAATCTGTTTCTCCAACAGCCTCACCTCACTGCACGCTCTGCACATCCTGATTGCTGCAGCATTTCTCCCGTCAGCGCCACATCATTGCTGTGCCCTGGAGAAAGACGTGCTCGGGAGAGCAGGCACTTGCCTGAAAGACCTCCTGGAAGTACAGAACAAGGAAGCTCTTCACAACTGCATCTCAGGGACAGGGCTCGCAAGAAGGACAGGCCAGCATCCTCACGCATGGGCACTAGGGACTAAGTCTGGACTCCTCCTGCTCGCTTCAGACTCCCTATATTGTCCAACCCTCCTCTTCTAGAGCACCACCTTCCTCCCTGGGGACTTCTTGTCCTACTGCTTCCTGGCCTCCAGAGTCTGAAAAGCAGGGTCTGCTCTTACATCACCTCTTACATCGCGCAGCTCCTCAGAGCTGCCTTCTCCCTTCTTGCACTGGGCAAGCCCTTCAGATTTGGGGACAGCTTCCTTTGCCGCTTTGCCCAGGTCTTGCTCATTTCAAAACCTGCAAACCAGAAGGAGACATCAGCTGGCAGACTCACCAAAAGCTGCTACACGCTTCCCACCCAACCACAAGACTTCAGCCCAGGGGGCACACAAGCATAATCTCTCCACGTTAATACACGCCACACTGCCAAGGCAAACAGCTGCCTCACACTCATCCTCGAGCACAGGGTTACCCAAAGCCACTTTGCCAGGAGTCTCACCTCATTTGATGCACTCCAGCCTGGGCCTTTCTCCTCTCCTCTCCTCTCCTCTCCTCTCCTCTCCTCTCCCGTCAGCTCCATGTCACGGATCAGCTTTGGCTGAACATGTCCTTGGGAAAGGAGGCGCTTGCCAGCAAGACCCTCTGGAAGTACAAAACAAGGAAGCTCTTCACACCTACATCGCTGGGATGGTTCCCACAAGAAGGATATGCTGGCCTGCTCACGCATTGGCTACTGCAGACTGAGCACAGATTCCTCCAACCTTGCAGGCCCCCCTTCTGTGTGCTCCTTGGCCCTCACACACTCCTCCTTGTGTCCAACCCTCCCTTTCTGGAGAGACACATTGTTCCCATGGGTCGTCCTGTCCCACTGCTTCCTTGGGGCCACATTCGGAAAGGGGGGCCAGCTGCCACATCTTGGTCGCCTGAGAGAGTCACTTTGGCGCCAAAACTTCCACACAAGGGGGGCACGCTCTTGGACCTCCACACTCTTCTCATCCACACCTGTTGGCCCTCTGTTGGCACACTCAACCAAAGGATATGGTTTCTGAACAGTTCTCCAGGAACTCAGACAGACCGGCTTCAAGTCCCATCTTCCCAAACAACAGGAAGGTTGGACACTGCTTAGCAGACTTTGCACCATCTGCCTTGGATGATTTCTCTCCTCAAACAGAAACCAACAGCCTCCAGGACATACGTCAGCCCCTCCACTGCCCACGGCTCCAGGCAGAGCTGCTGGCTCACAGCACACATGCCTGCTCCCAGCTCTTTCCTCCACAAGAAGAGGCGGCACAAACACACCCCTCTAACACAACAGAACAGTCCGCAACTGTGGACAAGCAGCACGGCTCAGGGCAAAAATGCCTTTCAGCAGCACCAGTGGCTCTTGGGAGCAGGCGCTCTCCCTGCGGCTTCTTCCACAAGCACTCACTGCACATGGCAGGAGCAGGGAAAGAGATTCCCAAGAGGCACCTTCTACTCTACCCGGCATTGCACTGTCACCTGGGATCTAAGCCCCTCCACACAAGGACAGCGCTGAACCCCCCAAACCTCTCTCACAACTCACATGGTACCTTACCTCCTCTGCCCCTTTACCTCTGCTCCCCACAGATGACGCCTTCTCCCTTCTTTCTCTGTGCCAGCTCTACAGATTTGGCTGATGGCTCTGCCTCAGCCTTGCCTGGGCACTGCTCATCTGCCAACCTGAAAAGCAGGACACAGAAATGAAACCTCCCATAGGAGTCTCACCAGAAACTGATACACGCTTCCAACCCAGCCAGGAGACCTAGAGTCCTTGGGGCACGTGGTCAGAACCTCTCAGCACTCCTACAGGCAACAGGGCAAAAGGAAACAGCTCCCTCGCACACGGGCAAGAGCACAGGGTGACCCAAAGCCAGTTCTTCAAGAGTCTCACCTCACTCGAGACACTCCAGCCCACACCTTCGTCCTCTTCTCTCCTGTCACCTCCACCTCGCTTATTTGGAGCTGACAAAGATGCCCTCAGGAGAGGAGGTGCTCGCCAGCAGAGGACTTCCTGGAAGTACAGAACACGGAAGCTCTTTACATCTGCATCTCCAAGACAGATCCCACAAGAAGGACAGGCCAGCCTCCCCAGGCATGGGTGACTACGGTCTGAGCCCAGACTTCTCATCCCTTCTGCTCAAGACTTCCAAGGAGGCCCTTGGATCTTTACGGTTCCCCAGGTTGCCCCCCCCGTCCCTTCTCTAGATGGACACGTTGCTCCCTGCCATTACCTCATCCCACTGCTTTCCCAGGTCCACATTCTCAGAAGGAGGACAGCTGTTACCTTACCTCGTAGGCCCCTCTGCTCCTCAGAGCTGCCTTCCCTTCCCTTCTCTTCCGTGGAAGCTCAACAGATTGCCTGGCAGCTTCTTCCTCTCCTTTGCCCAGGCACTGCTCATCTGCAAATCTGCAAATCAGAAGGACACCGAAATGAAACCTCATGCAAGAGGCTTTCCAAAAACTGCTACACACTTCCCAGCAGAGCAAGGTGACTAACGTCCTTGGAGCATGTGCTCAGAACCTCCCAGCATTGATACAGGAAACATCACCAGCAAAAGGGCTGCCTCACACATGTCCCAGAGCACACTTACACTCCTCCTAACAACAAGCCGCCGGCAGAGACACCAGCAACACTGGCACTCGCCTTCCCAAGGAATCTGGCAGCCCAAATGGGCAGCAGCAACTTCGTTTCCCTGGGCTTTGCAGAAACACCTCCAAGAAACTGCTCTCACGCAGCAGGCACTGCAACGTGACACCCACAGACCTCCCACAGGTCTGCAGAGCTCTTAGCAGAGACCCCCACCACAACACAAGGGGGAGTCCAGCTTTGAAGCGCTCTTCCTACCAGGCCAGGGGCTCTCATCATAGCTGACATGGTGCTCCACCAGAAGCACCTCGTCCAGCTGAAGCACTAGTCTCCAAACTCCAAACAAGCAGGGAAAACCCCCACAGCCTCAGGATGCCCAGGGAGGCACAACACCTGGCATAAAACCTCCACAGTGCACCACGAGCTCTGTCGGGTCCTTCTACCCTGGCAAAGGAGCTAGAGAAGGCCCCCAGAAAGAAACCCCACACTCTGCTTCTCCAGCTGCGCTTTGCTTTTGCTCTCCATTGAGGGAGAGGTTTCTCTGAGGCAAATCTGCCACCTGCAGCCTCCTCCCAGGGCATTTCTTCGGCTTTCAGAGGCTGGGAGGAATAGTGCTGCTCAATGGCTGCATGCAAGGGGCCACTCAGCACTCATCAGGGTTGGAGGGAGGATGAGGAGACAAGACTCACCTTGTCCAGCAGCAGCTGCACTTGGTGGTAGCACTCACACACGCTATCCCAAACTTCAGCGATGTCTGTCTGGGGAGCAAGAGAAAGATGTGCCATGCTTCAAGTCAACAAGCTCACCACCATCCTGCCTGGTCCAAACCAAACAGATGCAGCCATCATCCACCACCACCACCACCACCACCATCTCCAAAAGCACCTGTGCAGGAGGCGGCTGCAGAGCCGAGACTCTTAACTGACTTCCAACTAGAAGCCCTCCACTGACCCCACCAGAAGGCTGGAGCTGAAATGAAGACACGAGAAGGGCTTTGGACAAGGGCATCCTCCCATCCACGATGGGAAGGCGTCTCCGACCTCGGAGCCTCTTCCTCCCTCTAGCTTGCAATTCTGGTATTGCAGCACAAGCAAACAAAGTGCTGTCTAAAGCACAACTCACACCAAGCTCATTTTTAGTCACTTCAGTAAGGCCAGCAACATTGAACCACTACCAGCCAGCTAAACTGCACCACAGAGGGCTGGGCATTCTTCGGCCAGCAGGGCCAGTTTCTCTCACCCCCACCCCCGCCGACCATTTCAGTCATTACTAAGGAAACAAGGAAGCTCCTTTGCCAAAAACAAAGCAACAACAAATGCCAATTAGCAGCTAAGAGTCAACATCCTCCTATGTTGAAGCACCAGAACTGAGACCTTTACAGCCACCCAAGATGAACTCCAAGCACAGCGCAGGGACAAACTAAGAGATAACAAAGCATCAGTCAGGCTGCCAGAGCCATTAGGAGTACACAAGGAGAGCAAAAAGAAAGTGTTTTCATTTTCGAGCTCTTGAAATTAGACACAAAATACAACCCATACAAACACAAAGACAACAGCAGGACTCAGCTATAGGCAGCCAGGTCTCCACACTTAGCAGTCCCTAACTCCAGCAGGGAGAAGGAAAGGTTTGTTGAGGTACATAGTCCTATTTTCTGGGAACAAGTACAATTCTTCTCCAGGTACTCCCTAACACAATAGGCAAATAGCGTTCCCGCACCATGCAAGCAGAGGTCAAACCAATACAGCAAGACCTTGCCTTTGCTGAAATTCAGCTACCAAACTCACACACGTCAGGGGCACAATCGAGCGGCTGCGCCCTGTCTTACCACTGCAAGGGCATTAACAGGCAGCCCGACTAGACATGCGGCTCCCTGCTATTTGCATGTTACACAACAAGCGCCAGCTACTCTTTGATTCCCCACAGACTTCACAGCCAGAGTCGACCAGCAGACCAGAGCCCTGCAATCCACACACACAGGTCTTCTCCAGAGAAACTCCCTGGGGACGCCACAAAGGCGGCCCTGACTCCACTTGCCACATTGCTAACAGCAGCAGATGGCATAGGGCCGGCTGCACTCGGCGTTGGTAGCTTCCCCCCAGGAAAAAAGAGCAGCGTAGCTGCAAGCAAGACTTCAGGAAAATACTCCTGAAGCTGGAGCTAGGAAGGTCGCTCAGCCCACAAGGAAAGAGAAACACGGAATTTGTTTAAGACTAGCTCCTGTCATTATGGCGCAGGAAAGCCGAGAGCATCCACCCGATTCACACACTTGGAGAAAGGGCCGTCTCTCCTAAGAAGCAGCAGCCTGTTACACAAGACTGCTTACAAACACAGGCACGACTGCTAGAAGCAACGGCCATTCACGAGTCTCTGCATGCTTGTTCTCCTTCCCTCCCTCAGGAATGGAGCATGACTCAAAACAGCAACTGTGCATGCAACAGCAGAACTACTTCACACCTGACCGGGCTGTAAAAAAGAGCAACAGAGCACTGCCACACTGAAAGAGGCCCAAATAACTACAACAGAGAGAGAAAGCCTCCCTGGTGGACAAGACTGCTGACTCCCAACTGCTCTTCCAGAAACGATTCCCCCCGGAACATCTTCCCTTGGGGAGTTCCTCTCTTTTCTACCTGGTCTCCTGAAGCAGTATCGTCTGGCTTTACATACAAAAAGCAGCTTCTCAGTCTCTGCTTGCTCTGAAACACTTCCGAGTACGTACCATGATGCAAATTCTGCTGGCTGCTAGGATGGATGAGCAACAGGCTGCTACTCACGGCACTGCAGGAAGCTCCTTGCACACAGGAGGCGTTTTAGAGCCTTCTTCCTCGTGGAGAGGGGAGAAAAAGCTAAAAAAAAACCCCACCCAAGCGCAGAGGCCGCCTGAGGGAGCTCAGGCAGCCCCGTGGGCACTGACCCAACACCATCGCGGCCACCCCCGCCGCAGAGGACCGAGAAAGCCCGGGGTTAGTGGCGGCAGAGACACTGCAGCAGGCCGGGCTGGGGGCACCGGACAGGCGGTGGCTGCCGGCAGGGCAGCGTGGGGCTCCGCGGGAGCCCACCTGGCTCCATCCTGCCCAGGGCCCGGGTGGCACCGCAGCCCCGCTGCCCCAGGCCCTGAGCCCTCCCTGCCCAGCTGAGGGGTGGCAGCGCCCAGCAGGGAGCCCGGGGCCAAGCTCCAGCCCCAGCCCCAGCTCCAGCTCCAGCTGGGCCTAGCCAGAGAGCCGAGCACAGGTGCCGAGCTGACGGGGCCTGGCCCCTGCAGCAGTGCTCCTCGGCGCTCCTGCGGGCCCCAGCTCCCTGGAGGCCAGGGCCCCGGGCTCAGGGGCCCCCAGCCCACCCACCTCGAGCCTGGCAATTCCATGTTGTCCAAAAGGTGTTTTGGGATACACATTTTAGCTGCTGCGAGCGCATTGCTCTCTTCATCATATGTAAGCAGAGGACAAATCAGCCTTTGTGTGAACCTGGCCCAGCGGGAAGAGTGGAAGGGAAGTCCTGAAGCAAGAAGCCCTGAAGCATCTTCCTAGCACACTGCAGCCCTGCTCCGCTGACATCTTCCACTTCAAAGGACTCCAAGAGCCAAAACCTGCTTTCAGCAGCCCCCGTTGCTGCTGCAGCCTTTGCCCAGGGAACAAGTTTGGGGGAAAGTCCATTGCATAGTAGCTCGGTTTGAGTCCTTCTCTTGTCTCCTGGTAAAATACTCTTTGGCAGAGGAAAGAGACAGCATACCCACAGAACGGGTATTTATAGTAGAGACAATCCCAATTCAGCAGAGGCAGTTCTTCCTTTGCTGAAAAGCAAGGGCCCACTCTCGTTCGGGTTTGGAGATGGTTTCTCATCTATGATCCTGCTGCCGTGCCCATTCGAGTCTTTGCACTTCTTTACTTAGTCATCAGTCAGGCGAGGCACCTGTTCTTCTTCTTTTTCAGAGTAAAACTCTGACAATATGCATCCTAATCATGATTTCCCCATGCCTCAGCTCCCTGGCACAAGTAGCGGGAAGGAGCCCTTCCAGAGCTCGCTGTGCAGCTTAGTGGAGGATTTTGCATTTGTTTGGGGAGCGGGATCTACCTCTAAAGGGCACAATGTACTGAAGTGCTTAGAGAAACCTATTTTCTGCCCTATCTGTGCTCCTCGTCCTCCTGACTACAGTGTTGGGGTGAAAAGGACAGGGTATGAGAAATATACCCACTTGTTGGTTGGGTCAGGCCTTACACAGGCTTTAAATTTGTTGCAGTAGTGTGGCCAGACACCTGAGCATCCGTGTGAGAAAACGGATGAAATGCTCCATTTTTCAGTACCTTTCCCTGCACTTAGAAGGCCTGTAAAGCAGGGGAAGGTGCTGCTTCCCTGCAGGTATCCCCAGCAGCAGCTGCCTGGCCACTGCCCAGCCTGCTTTGAGGACTTCAGCAGTGAAATGAGCTGACAAAGGCAGGTGGCACAGCGGGCCGATGCTGCCCACCTTGTTCGAGCTGTCACAGCAGGTCAAAGGCATTTTTACCCAAGCAGTGGATGAACGGTGTTGAGCCTGAGCCTTTTGACTCTAAGGATGGAGGGATAAAAGGTTTGCTGCTTAGCAAAACAGGACCACACCAGGAGCCTTTCTGAAGGCGCTTCTTATGCCACTGGCTGATCCTTCAGATGCAGGGAGCATAGCAACACCTGCAGGGAGAGGAGATTTCTGCAGCATTTTTGTTCTAATGTTGGTACTGTAGAGAAAAGCTTGGGAATGAGGTCATCAGCCTATTGCAGACCTGATGCTTCCAGAGCCTCCTCTCACTAGCTCACACCCTTTTTTAGTTAGGGCATCCAGAGAGAGCCTGTTCATGTAACTGGCAGGCTTTGTTTTCACACCTTCTTATCTCTGTTGCTGCCTCCCTGTGAAATGCCTCCCCTGTGTTTGCCTCACACAGCAGCTGTGAGCAGAGGCAGGGGCCCAGGAGCCAGAGAGAGCTGATGGCTTTCAGCTGGAGGAGAGGGGCATGCAAAGGAAGAAGGCAGAGGAGCAGGTGGCAGGCAGGAAGGAAAGAACACTGGCAACAGCCACTTTCCCAGCACTTGGGCATGTGCACGCTCCAGCTGTGCAAATGCGGGGCTACATTTTCACTGCTGGCTGGGCTTTAGTGTCCTGGGGGCTCTAGCTACAAACTTGCTGCTCCTAAGGAAGCAGCAGCAATTAATCCTGCCTTCCCCTCCACAAGGTCCAGCTGCAACTAGCTCCAGCCCTGGCCCTGGAAGAGCCTGAGCCCAAGGCCAGGGCAGGCGCTGCCAGCAAAGGCTGTCAAAGCTGCAGGGGGGCCACAGATGAGTCCCTGCCCTCCCCACAGCACATGGCTGCTTCTGTCAGCAGCACCGGTGCTCCTCCTGTGCTTCCCAAGGCACCCATCGAGGCTGCTGCTCCTCAGGGAAAGCCCCCGGCACCTGGGAACACGAGGAATGTGCCAGCCTGGGCACCGCTGAGAGGCAAAGCACCCAGGTGCCCCCCAGGGCAGGCTGGCAGAGTGTCTCTGCCCCTCTGAGGAATGGGGGTACTGCTCTGGCCTCTCCAGCCTCGGGGCCCTGGGGCCATGCTGCTGCCCTTCCCGCCTCCCCTCACAGCCTCCAGCACGCAGTCGGAGCTGGCCGGCCCCAGCACCACCAGTCCAGCAGAATCGATGCCATCCCCCAGCTCCCGGCTCCTGAGAGCAGCAGCTGGTCAGGCCAAGCGGGACAGACCAAAGGCCAGGCTGCTCAAGGTTACTATGCCAGTCGCAAGATGCTTACAGCCGGCCCTGCAGACCCTGCGGGACGAGCCATGTGCCAGCCCCAAGTGATGGCACCAGTGCTCAGCCCCCACGAGAATCAAACTGGCAGCTGATCTCAACTGCACTGGGAGAGCACAGTTACATTTAGTCACAGGTTTCTCCGCCTCTGCCTTTCGGTGGGGGCTGCTGGTACAGATGGGAGCAGTGGGGGTGTCTTCTCTCCGGCTGCTGGCAAGACCTTCCCCAGACCTTTCTTGCTTTGTGCTAGCCTTGGCCAGCTGGCGAGCGGCTTGGATGAGCAGCTTGGCCTCTGGCACGAGCCAGAGAAGCTTCCACTCTGTTTCTTGAGTGTAAGGCATCGCCTTGGCCTTGTGATTAAGGAGTTGCTTCTCCTCTGCTCCGGAGGGCATTGAACACTGGCTTCTGCTAGCATCTCTTGAGCTCTGTGAAAAATACAGAAGCGTTTTGCAAGACCTGCCCTTGTGCATACGTTCAGAGTTGTGCTCCAAGTCTTACACCATCTTATCAGACTTCTGAACATAGGCTGCCCAGTTACCAAAGCTTACGCCTCCTCAGGGTTAGATCTTCAAAGCAGAGGACTCTTTTTGCCTCACAGACTCATGGTCTGTTCTCTAGCCCTTTCCGAGCACATTTCTGTGGACTTCTAGGTCGAGCACAACAGCCTCAGAAGCAAAATTCCTCTTTTCCTTACAGGAAGAGGAGGTGATTGCAGGGCTGCCAAAAGGCAGAGTGGGTCAAACAACACTCACTTCAAAAATACTCTATAGGTGCATGCCTATTTTTGTTTCTTCCAAGGCAGTAAAGAGAAATGAACACAGTCCTCAGGAAGGCAATCCCTCCCTCAGTAAGGCAGGGACCACACTGGACTCTTCCCGTAAGCGCTCCATCTTACACTTGCATACATCCTAAGCAGATGCAAGACAGGGATTTGGGACACAAAATCCTAGATTAAAACAAGGTAATACTTGATTACTTATCTATTAAGAAAAGAAAAAAAAAAGCGTAGCTTTACCTTGCCAGTTTCTCTGCTAGGTGTCTTCTCATTTCCACATTCACCAAGTGGAGTTTTTCAGACCTTTCCAATTCTGCCTGAGCAAATGCCACTTGCAATGCGCTGTCTTGCTGCATGTTTTGTAGTCTAGCCAATTCCAATTCTAGCCCTCCAATTCTCCGCTCCAGCTGGTTTCTCAGTGAGGCATTATTGGCGTTTATTTCTTCTAATCTGCCTTGAGTGGCTGCCTGCATCTAAAGCAGAAAACGCAACTTCAAGAAACAGGAAGGAAAAGACAGTGCTCCCCCAACTCCACTTCACAGACCCGACTGAAAAAGCACAGCCTGACTCAACTAGGGAACCCTGCTGCCTCCCTACCAGCAACAATCAGGGAAGAAATCTGAAACTACTAAATGGGTTATGCTTGTTTCTTTGTTTCTTTGTTTGTTTCCTTCCCCCAGGAGGGCAGGAACCTTAGGGACTTGTTTTCTCAACAGCCTTGTCTGGAGAATGACACTGCAGGTCCTGTGACTCTGGCCACAGACACTCTCAGCAGTAACAGCCATTAGAGGACAAACATATCCCTTGGCGATTCAACCACCTACTGCAGATATGAACAGTCCGTCCCCCTCTGCATGCTTTGCCTTTCCACCTGGGATCTCCCTCTACTCAATACAGAGGCCAGAGGGATGATGCACACTAATGCCACCTCCTCACAATGCATCCTGAGGACAAAAAGGCAAGATGGCAACTCCCTCTGCAAACTGCCAACAGGAAGACTGCCTTGGGCAGGCTTTTTGACTGAAGGAGCTACAGGGGCTGCTGGAAGGCAATCAGAGAGTAGGTGTTTTCCCAGACATGCATATCACACAACACACACAGGAGCACTTTCACACAGCCATTTTCAGCGCTCCAACTTCCCTAAAAAAAAAAAAAGACAAAAAAAAAAAGGGCGCTACAAGAGAACTAGATACCTAAAGCAAAAGACCTAAAAGACAATGACAACAACAACAAATGAATGCATTGTAGACTGCAGATGCAAATGGTGAATGAGTTTACCTGCAAGAAGAGATTGACTTCTTCCAGTTTTTGCCTTATCTTTTGGTAGGCTCTTTCTCCAATCTCTCTTTTATACTCCTCTATTTTGCAAAGATCTACCGCACTGCTCCGTAAGCATCGTTGGAGGCAAACCACCTCTTCTTGCAGCTCCAGATTTCTAGTTCCTAGCTGCAGAGATTTTGTGGATTCCCTCACCAGCTGCTGGAAGAGTTCACTGGCCTGTATCCAGGGGAAAAACAAACACAATTCATCAGAGAGGTCTAGAATCCCTCCATTCGGGGAAAATCCAGCAAACCTATCAGTCGAGACGATAGCTGACATCCACTGACTTGATATTTCAACCAAGAAAGAGGGATTTGTATCTCCATTTCTTTTGTTTCTTTACATCTTTCTCAGGAGTTTGGACAGGGTCGCTTCAGCTCCCATGCTTCCTCAGTTCTCCAGCAAGAGTTCACAACCCACTCCACAGCTCACCTGAACAGCACAGACTCCAAACCAGCAGCATTTCAGCCACGTGCTTGGGCTGAAAAGCACAAGGTCTCTTCTTCAGTGAGACTCCGCAGCCCTGAAAGCAGCTCCCTGAAAAGCCACTGCTGTCTGGCAAGAGCAGGGGGCAGGCAGCAGCAAAGAGAAAGGAGATCACTGCAATACGACCCAAGAGCCTGAACCTGAGAGCTCCTGCTCATGCTGTGTGTCTGAAGGGCAGGATCTCCTCTTATTGCAACCTGGAGCAGTTGCTCTTGTGATGTTTCAGATAAAAGCACACTCGGGCCTGGAAAACGACCAGGAGCTCCTTTTGAGGAAGGCTCAAGGAGTGGCTTCATTAGCTACACTACAATGAGGAATGTCTCTAGACAAACCTCTCTGGCATTTGTGCTCAGAATATGTTGTTCTGTTCCAGCAGTGGAGGAAAAGAACAGCTTCGTAGATATTACTGTGTTTACAGAGTTGGTATACCTCGGCTTTTGTCCTGTCCAAGTCCTCTTGCAAGTGCAGTTTTTCTTCCTTGAGGTCATCGCACAAACGGGTAGAAACTCTAAGGGAAGTCTCTGACATCCGCTGCTTTCTGAGAGCCTCACTAAGTTCTCGCTGCAGCTGGCAGACTGTTCTCTAACGAAAGATTATAACACAAGGATGAAGAGAAAGGCAAGAATGTGAAATCTGCATTTCTACTTTCACTCACTAGTTCATATACTTAAGATCAGTTTTCAGATGTGCTACAAAGGTCAGAAATGTTGTCCCCCAGAAGATGGGCTCTGCACAGCTGGGCACCTCTCTCCTTCCTGAGAGAGGAAGGTAGCAACGCTTAGCTCAGATGTGCTGGAGGCGCAAAACATTATGTGAGCACTCTGCACGGGAGCATGCTTTGCAGCTTGCACAAAGTCAGTTCAGCTGATTTCCTAATTAGTCCTTCCCCTCACTGGCAGCATAGTCTTTCACAGCGCCGCAACAAAAGGACATGGTTGGAGAAGGCTGTAACTCAGAAGCTATGGGAGAGAAAGCTGAGGCCAGGGTAGTGGCTGAAGCTAACTTCTTGGGAGGTTGCCAGCCTCCTTAAGTGCCCCAAATGCATACATCAGCTAGTCCCTGCACAACACTCGGACTCCTCTATTGCAGTAACACTTCAGGCCACAGGCATTCCTTCTCTGTACAAACAGGAAAGAAAAACACTCTTTTCTTTGCTCAGGACTCAGCAACTCCTCCTCGCTCACTACTCTCTCGTCACACCTCCTCCCTTCCTTCTTTCCCACTCATCTCCAGGCACCTTCTCCTCCCTCTCCTCCTCTCACTCTGCCCATCCTCAATATTTTCCTAAACATTCTCTCTCCTCCTTCCCCCACCCTACCTCTCTTTCTGCTTTGTTCCTCTTGCACACCAAGACTTGGTCTCTTAAATGAAGACACTTGGCGTTCAGTTCCTTGTTTCTTGCCTGCAGCAGGTACACTTCCTCTTCCGCTTCTGCTCTGCGTTTACTGAGAATGTTGTTCAGTCCATCCTGGACAGCACTCACAATTTTTTCTTGGGTGCTCCGATTCGGCACATCTCCCAGCTGCTGACGGAGCAAGCGATTCTCACTTTGGAGCTGGGCCACTTGTGCCCGCAGAGATTCCTCTTCCGCAAGGTGTTTGCTCACTTCATCTTTCTCACGTTGCAGAGCACTACCATGTTCCTTGGCCTGACACTGGGCTCGACGTAGTGCCCTCTGTGTCATTTCCAAAAATGATGTTTTTTTCCTAAGAGACTGTTTCAGTTGGTGAACTGTCTTCTCTAAGGTGGTAGCTTTACTTTCAGCCTCACTCAGCTGCTGAGACAAGCTCTTGCTGGTTTCCCGCAAATCAGAGAGCTCCTGATTGAGCTTGTCTTGCAAACAAAGACCCTGCTCACATTCCCTCCGAAACGTCTGCTCAGCCTCACGTTCTGCTGTCTGACAACTTCCCAGTTCCTGAACTTGAGCAGAGATCTCGTGCAAAGGCGATGAGTCCACCTGTGTCTCCAGCCTCTCTTGGCTCTCACTTGTCTGTTCAAATGCAAGCAATGAAAGTTGGCCAACTTAAGCAAATCCTCTGAAAACAGGAGGCAATGGCAAGCATTCTCTATAACCATACAAAGACTGGAGCTACCTGGACCTCGGATTAGAATGCAACACTAATCTACAGACTGCTTCTCTCAACATCAGTCATTCAACAGTGTTATTTTACATTGGTACAGACCACCAGTTCAAAATTCAACTAAAATGTGTGTTTTTACATACCTGCCTCCCAGGGGTTTCCCTGCTAGCCTTGAGGGCTTCTTCGTCATTTGGCGAAGACTTACGAAGAATGGCAGAGTCGGAGTCCCCATCTGTACAAGAAAAACACATCTTCTGGTGAGCAGTGTGAGCTAATACAATTCCTGAAGCCTAGAGCGCTTCCTGAATCATCACATTTCAGAGAAAAATCTTAACACTAACAGCCCCCCAACTCATCAAGTCCAAAAGAGAAAGCTATCAATGAGCAGATTTAACATGCAGCTGTTTTCTTACTCATCCATTTCCTCTAGCGCATATTCCTTGCTCATATACAAAGGAAATCACTGCAAGGGCTCCAGAACAAGCCAGCAAGCAGTCACAGCCTACAGAACTCTGCTTTCGAGGGACAATGCCAAATAGCCCATTTTTTAAAATGGGACTTGCTCCATACATGATACCCATATTCAAAATACTGAAATGACCAGCTCCGATGGCGACTTCCGGTCTCCCTCAACTTCACCAGGCTGCATCTGTCAGATTGAGGTGATTTCTTCATCTTTATAGAAGCCTTGATTAATGCATGGATCATTATTTAAGCTGCCCAGCTCAGCTACAGAAAATACTACAGCGTTGCCAGCACACTCAAAAGACCTCCCTCGAAAAAGCCTCCGATTCCTCTGGGTACCAATAAATACGCCTTTGACATACCTCGACCAGAAATTGCACAGGAAACCTTTGCTCCCAGCTTTTGCATTGACGCATAACTGCCACCTATTATCTAATGCACATTCACCTAACGTGCTCTGCGTTCCTAAGGAAAGCTGCCAGTGCAGACACAGCAGGGATTTGGACAGCTATCATTTTCCACTGGGCAATTAAACAGTCCCATATTTGTCTTCCAACAAACGAGTCTCAAACAAGCCAGAGTAAGCAGGGTACTGTTGCGGAGACCAGAAAAATCACACCAAATGCAGGAGGACTAAAGGGCCCAAGGTAGGCGTCCCTTCTGGTCTCTCCAGAGCTCTTCCAAGTTCCTCCTCTCCCAAAGACTTCAAAGCCTCTTCCTGCTGCGTATCAGAGGGAATCAGAGGCGGGGGCTATGCTTTGCCTGTGCCAGCCAGCAACTGCAGAATTAGGTTCAAGAGCCTTCCCAAGAAGCTGTCAAGTTCCCTCTCACGGCACCCACGCCATCTTTGAAGAGATTCCACACAAGCAGGAAAGGATCCAGGGAGAAGAGGAAATCCTTCTAGAAAGACACTCCAAAGACGGCCTACTCTTCCTCCAAGTCCCTGACTCACACAACCTTCTCTTCATACCCTATATGCATCACAAAACGCTCCAGAGGAGGGTTGGCCCTAACAACATATGTTCACCAACAGGATGATTCTGCAGCTGCCCAGGAACAGGGCAGGGCTGTTCTTTGGGGGGAAGCAACATTCTGCTGATCCGACCGTCCGCACAGAGCCCCCAGCAGCAGACCTCTTCCTGCGCTCTAGCAGGAGGAGTCACAAACCTCCGCCTGGATAAAGCTCCTGTTCCTAAGTGAAAGGCAGCAAAATGAGACTCTCGACTCACTTCTCACTTCTGGGAAATAACACACAAGTCAAGAAGAAAAGAAAAAATAGGGCGCAGTTTCTGTATCTTTGTAGGTTTTCAAAGACAGTAACAAACTGTGTATGAATACTGTCTGCTCTCCTCATTTGACACATACTGTAGCTTTCCATACAGTAGTCTTACAAAAAAAAAAAAAAAAAAAAGGCAGAATAAACCCCCCTACTAGAGGGTCTGAAAGGTAGAGTACAGAGAACACAGTCTGGGTAATTCTGAAATAGTAATTGTGTGAGATATGTTCAGTGCTAGGCAAGCTCACGAGCGTAGCTCAAACTGCACACACTCACTGAAGGAGAAGATATTTTTTTAAGCCACCCTGATAATTCTTCTGGATCATAACCTCATACGGATTTTCAGCACTTTTTTTTTTCCTCATAAAAAGTCAGAACTTAAAAACAACATTTAAAAAACATAAATACATCTAAGAAGTTATAGTAAGTGCCGTTTCCTATAATGCACGGATCCAGCTGTGCCTAACGCAGCACTGTCCCCTCGGGGAGGAGAATCCTGAAGCAACAAGACAGAAGCGTTTCTAAGCATCATGTCTCCGCAGCACCTCAGAGTCCCCACAAAAGCAGTTGGGACTGAGATGAGAAACAAGGCACCTCGGGAACCTGGGCCGAGCACGGCTGACACAATTCACACCAAGGCAAAGAGACCACCGCGCTCCGGGGCCATCCCGGCAGCAGCTGCCTGCCTGCTGCCTCCCCCGGCACTGCCTCGCTGCAGCAAGGCGGCTCCGACACTGACCTGGCGCTTTGGGGACGGGGTTTGCGCCAGCAGAGCCGGGCGCGCAGAGGGAAGAGCGCACACCCGAGCAACAGGGAGGCCCGCGCTTCCTCGCTGGGCCCCGCTTAGTGGTTTGCTCCCCCTCACCCCCCCCAGTTTTCTGACAGGAGCTGCAGCGCGGCCGGCTGCAGCCCCGCGGGGCCGTGTCACCCCCCGAGGGCCCTCGCAGCCCCCAGCTGCACGTCCCGGCCCCAACAGACGCGCCCAGGGCGCTCGTCCCCCGGGGCCGCCCCAGCGCGCGGCTGCAGCAGGACACCCCGCTGCCAGCAAAGGCCACGGCGCCTCTCCCCGGCCCCGCGGGCGGCCACGGCTCCCACCTCCTCTCTCCGCAGCAGCCACCCCCCGCGGCAGCCCCGCGGCTCCTGCCCGCTGCGGGGCGCCGGGCACCGACGCGCCCGGGGCGCTGCCGGGAGCAGCATCCCCCGCCGGCAGAACCGCTCTACCGGCGGGCAGCTGGCCCAGGCCCTCCGCCCGCAGCTCGGCGCCGCCGCCGCTTCCGGGGCCACCGGGCACCCGCGGCCCCTTCCTCCTCCGCAGGAGCCGCCGGATCTTCTCCATCCTCCGCCGGGGCGGGACACGACGATGGCGCCGCTTCGCCTCGGGGAGCCCCGAGAACCTCAAGGGCACCGGCACCCGCAACGGCAACGGCAACGGCAACGGCAACAGAACCCGCAACGGCACCGGCACCGGCACCGGCCGCCAGAGGTCGCGCGAGCACCACGCAGCTGCCCCCGGCCCGGCCAGGACGCTCGGGGGCGTCACAAGGGGCTGGGGGGGGCGGGGCGGGGCGGGGCGCCGCCGCCGTCTTCCGCTGCCGAGGGGGGCGGGGCGGTGGGTGTCGGGCTGGGCGCTGCGGCTGCGCGGGGGCAGCTGGGGACTGCGGCGTTTCTGTGGCGGCTCCTGCGGAGGCTCCTGCGCGGGGCCGGGGCCGGGGCCGGGGCCGGGGGGAAGCGCTGTTCGCGGTGGGGGGGGCCGGGGGCTGCCGGTGCGGAGGGGCTGCCGGGGTCTCCCGTGCGGCTCCTGCCCGGTGGGGCCTGGCGCGGGCCAGAGCCGGGTGCTGCGGGCTGTGTCCAGGCGGGTCTGCGAAACCTCCGCGGACAGACGCTGCCCGGCTGCCCTGGGCCACCCGCCCCCTGCCACTGTGCTCTAACTGAAGAGTCCCCACGGATTTGAGAGTCATGGCTGGCTGCTAGAAATGCTGATCTCTTCTAAAATGCGTAAAAGCCGGGGAAGGACACACAGGCAAGAACAGGGTGATAAGGTGTGAAAACAAAGCCTGCCAGTTACATGAACAGGCTCTCTCTGGATGCCCTAACTAAAAAAGGGTGTGAGCTAGTGAGAGGAGGCTCTGGAAGCATCAGGTCTGCAATAGGCTGATGACCTCATTCCCAAGCTTTTCTCTACAGTACAAACATTAGAACAAAAATGCTGCAGAAATCTCCTCTCCCTGCAGGTGTTGCTATGCTCCCTGCATCTGAAGGATCAGCCAGTGGCATAAGAAGCGCCTTCAGAAAGGCTCCTGGTGTGGTCCTGTTTTGCTAAGCAGCAAACCTTTTATCCCTCCATCCTTAGAGTCAAAAGGCTCAGGCTCCACACCGTTCATCCACTGCTTGGGTAAAAATGCCTTTGACCTGCTGTGACAGCTCGAACAAGGTGGGCAGCATCAGCCCGCTGTGCCACCTGCCTTTGTCAGCTCATTTCACTGCTGAAGTCCTCAAAGCAGGCTGGGCAGTGGCCAGGCAGCTGCTGCTGGGGATACCTGCAGGGAAGCAGCACCTTCCCCTGCTTTACAGGCCTTCTAAGTGCAGGGAAAGGTACTGAAAAATGGAGCATTTCATCCGTTTTCTCACACGGATGCTCAGGTGTCTGGCCACACTACTGCAACAAATTTAAAGCCTATGTAAGGCCTGACCCAACCAACAAGTGGGTACATTTCTCATGCCATGTCCTTTTCACCCCAACACTGTAGTCAGGAGGACGAGGAGCACAGATAGGGCAGAAAAGTGCAAAGACTGGAATGGGCACGGAAGCAGGATCATAGATGAAAAACCATCTCCAAACCCAAACGAGAGTGGGCCCTTGCTTTTCAGCAAAGGAAGAACTGCCTCTGCTGAATGGGGATTGTCTCTACTATAAATACCCGTTCTGTGGGTATACTGTCTCTTTCCTCTGCCAAAGACTATATTACCAGGAGACAAGAGAAGGACTCAAACCGAGCTACTATCCAATGGACTTTCCCCCAAACTTGTTCCCTGGGCAAAGGCTGCAGCAGCAACGGGGGCTGCTGAAAGCAGGTTTTTGGCTCTTGGAGTCCTTTGAAGTGGAAAATGCCAGCGGAACGGGGCTGCTCTGTGCTTTGAAGATGGGACTTGCCCCATGCAGGGAAAGGTTTGTGTTCTTTGCTCCCACTAAGCGGGATTGCTCTCTTGCTTCAGGACTTCCCTGCCACTCTTCCCGTGGGGCCAGGTTCACGCAAACGCTGCTTTCTCCTCTGCTCACGTATCATGAAGAGAGCAATGGGCTCACAGCAGCTGAAATGTACATCCCAAAACACCTTTCTGACAACGGGGAATTCCAGGTCCTGTGATTTTTCCACGTGTTGGTTATACAGCTAGTTCCACTGATGCCAAGGGACCTAATGTCTTGTTTTAAACTCAGTCCATGTGTGATTTTCTTGGGAACACCTGGAAGAGCACGTGCGACCTGTTCTTCATTTGTCTAAGCATTACAATGTAAAATGTTGAAAAGTCATGAAAACACAGAGCCAGAGAAGTTGAGAGAGACAGAGGCAGGAAAGCCCCCTACAGTGAGAAAACCGGAGATGCTTCAGTCCTGCCAGTGTTTCTGATGCTCCCAGTGAATTCAAATGAGCATTTCTGGGACGGGCCTTTGAAATGATACTAAGGTCCAGGAAAAGGCTTCAGAAGCCTGAGAATCTGTAAAAAGGGAGCGGGGAGCAAAGGCTGTGTCCCGGTGGCACAGAAAAATCTCTTGTTTTAGATCAGTTGCTGTGGCTGAAATTGAAACATGAGTCAAGTATGAGTAAACCAAGGCACCAAGGAAAAAAAGGATCCAGTTTAAAGAGGTCTTCATTATCGCAGCCCGAAAGGAGTCGTTTAGGACGACCTCCCTCCCCTTGGGACCAACGACCAAGTTCGTGATGCTCTTGGACTGACTTAAGGTGAAACGACACCAGCCAACCAGTTTTATGATTTATTAACACAAAAGACATGGTTAGGAACGATAACGCAATGGCAATTACTTCAACTAGATAAACAAGTCCCATGCCGCACGTTTTGAACACATCTCATCAACATTCATCAAAAGAGAGGCAAGAGAGAGAGAGAGAGAGAGAGATATCACCACCTGTGGATCCAGTGGCGTCCCGTTGGTCCCCTTCACTCTGGGTGTCTCGGCGGTGGGGGGGGTCCCCCACTTAGCTTCTGGTGGTGCCCTTTTTATACAGTCCAAGTCCCCAAATCTCCGCCCAGTTCCAGGAAACCTCATGCATATGCATGGTGGGCATTAGAGGCGTGGTCTGGTTCGGTGCAGCCTCGCTGTGTCCCGGGTGGTCGCAGGGAGACCATTTCGGGGGTCGCAGCACCTCAGTCTTGTTTCCACCAGAAACAGATAGCTTGCTCGTACAATGGAAAAACACCATCTCAGTCCTGTTTCCTCCGGGAACAAATGGAAATGGATGGCTTGCTCGTGGTTATGGTTTCCTGCAAGATCTGCAACGTGCGCAGCAAGGCTCGCATCTTAGGTGCCAAGAAATGTATAAGGCAAAAGTTCACTCATCAGTCCGCCACACTCATCTGCAAACAGGAGAAGCCCTGTTTCCCTTGCTTAGTATGCACATAGCCTCTACTGTGAATAGTGATCCTTCTTAATAGAGCACCAGGCCCCAAATGCCTTGGCACTAGGCTTACAAGATGCCTGTAGGGTTAGGACCAGTGCGGGAGCAGCAGAGGGCTTAGGCTTGAGACATCAGCGGGGAGGTTGCGCTTTGCAGTTGGTGGGCTTCTGGAAAGCTTGTGGGAGATGGCTGCGCGCTGGGCTTCATGTTTCTGCTGAGCATTTTGGGAATGGGCTGACTCTGTGGCCCGGGGGTCTGTGTTTGTGTGGGGATGACGGCTTAAGCCTGCTCCAGCACTGGAAGGCAAGTGATGCGGGCTAGGGCTTAGCTTCAGACCCAGGGTAAGAGAGCGGGTGGTGGTGGTGGGGGGGTAAGGAGTCAGGCTGCAGCGTAGCAGTTTGGGCTTGGCCTTAGCGACCAGAGGAGGGGAAGGAGGGAAGGCGGAAGGGCAGGGCTTCAGCTTAGTGGTGAGGCTGCAGGTCTGGCCCTGCCAGAGGAGCTCTCGCAGGCCCTGTGCCAGCGGCATCCCCATTACCTGAAGCCTCCTGACCTCCCCAACATAGGTGTTGTCTCTTGGCCAAGAGCTCCATGCCCTTCATGTGCTCACACACCGGCCTCCAGCTTCTGCCTGCTCACCTGAGGGCACACAGAGCACCTCCTCATCAGCACCCGAGTGCTGTCCCCCCAAACCTGACCCTGCCTCTGCAAGCCCCCAACCCCTCTGCCCTCCTGGCATGACCCTGCCCTTCCCTGCAGCACCTCACCATGCCAGCCTGCTGCTCCCCACCAAGCAGCTTCCTGCACCACAAGTGACCTCACAACCGAGAGCCCAGCCCTCACACCACCACTCGCAGCTCCCCCTCGCCTGCCTCTGCCCTCTGCTCTCAGCTCCATGCACTTGCACTCTCAGACTAAACACCAGCCCTGCCATGCCTCTGCCTCTGCCTCCCAGGCCCCAAACACCTTGGCGCTAGGCTTACAAGACGCCTGGAGGGTTCGGGCCTTTGGGGCAGCAGCATAGGGCTTAGGCTTCAGGCGTCAGCGGGGAGGTTGCGCTTTGCAGTTGGTGGTGGGCTTTGGGAAAGCGTGTGGGTGATGGCTGAGTGCTGGGCTTCATGTTTCTGCTGAGCGTTTTCAGAATGGGCGAATTCTGTGGTCTGGGGGTGTGTGTTTGTGTGGGGGTGAGGCCTAGAGCCTGGTCTAGCACTTGAAGGCAAGCGATGAGGGCTAGGCCATATCTTCAGACACAGGTTAAGGGAGAGGGCAGAGGGCAGGGATTCAGGCTGCAGCACAGCACTTTGCATTTAGCCTTAGTGACTAGAGGAGGGGAAGGAGGGAAGGCGGAAGGGTAGGGCTTCAGCTTAGTGGTTAGGCTTCAGGTATGGCCCTGCCAGAGGAGCTCTCACAGGCCCTGTGCCAGCAGCATCCCCATTACCTGGAGCCTCCTGACCTCCCCAACACGCGTCCTGTCTCTTGGCCAGGAGATCCATGGCCTTCATGCGCTCATACCACGTATGGCCTAATGCAGAAGAATGTGAAGGAGACAGGCTGTGGAAAGTAGCCAGACCATCCTAGGAGGAAAAAGAAACAGTGTAAACTCTCCTGCACATGTTTTCCATTACAACTCCTAGCTTGGCATGCTTTATCGGTATATTATCACGTAACCATTTCACGATCATAACATAATTGTGTTTATTGCACATAAGTCTGTTGCATAAAAACCTATTAGTTCCCCCTCTCCGTGTCCCTCACCATGGTCAAATACTCAGCGGCCTCTGGGACTCTCCTGTCTTTTTATTGCCTCGATCTGGATAACACTGGGGAACCCCTGCATAAACACAGAGGTAAGAATTGCCTTCTGATGATCCTTGTGTTCATTTTATTCCTGTATCCATCCCTGCCCGGAGCTAGGGTGGTGCCCCCACCTTGCCCCCACAATTGGCGTAGTCTGCAGGATAGACGTGGTGTAAGAAGGTGAAGGGGGAAGGCGAGAGCCAGAGGGAAGTTGCTCGCCCTCGACCACCTGGATGGCCCCAGACTGAGCACCGGGGGCCGGTAGCCGCATTAGTTGCTATGTTGGCGATCCCAGAGAACTGGCCGGAGCTGGCAAAAGGGGAAGATGTCACCCCGAAGGCAGCTGAATCTGCTTTGCGAGCTATGCCTTTTCGAGCTGCCTCAGACGCCTCTTGAAAGTTAGCAGTACGGCTTGGCTGGGCATTGCTAACGGGTACCAGAGCCCTAGATAATGACGTAGTATCCTTGCAGCAGCAAGTGAAAGAGTTGGAAAAGCAGGTAGGGGATTTGCGAGATGCAAAGGCGATAGCCCAAGAAGTGACTACAGCACAAGCTGAGAAAAGCCAAGATTTAGCAAGATGGAGCAGCTAGCTTTGCGGATGGCTAATAAGCACTGCGGGCGTTATGGAAAGGTGCCCGCTCCTGCTTCTCAGGTGCGGGTGATTATAGCTCGACCTTCCTGGGATCCAGGGGAGTGGGATGGTAATATTTGGAGTACCTCATCTGACTCAGAAATTGAGTCTGATATTGAGCAAGAAGCCGCTAACGCTCAGGTGCAGCCGCTTGTTCAGATGCGGGGGGAGCGACACATAAATAGGGATACCGTAGAGCAGTCAAGGACTTATACGCCAAAGGAATTACGTGAGTTTTTGACTACATTTCAGCAACAACCAAGGGAGTTATTACTAGCGTGGATGGTGAGAGCCTGGGACAATGGGGCTGGATCATTAACGTTGTTAAGGGAAGAACTGAATTTAATGAGCCCGCTGTCCACAGATGCTCAAGTGCAGTATTATGTCTCCCAATGTAACGTTTGCATGAGATAGCGCCGGTAACTCTATAGTTGCTCCTCTGCTCTACCAGTGGTTATGTGCCGCAGTGGTAGCGGCTTACCCATCTACAGGTGAGCTGGGTGCCACGGTGGGGGCATGGCGTTTCATGGAAGAAGGAATAAATGTTGCGACAGTTGGGGGTGGCCATTGGACGAGCGGATGATAAGGGTCCAGATGGCGTAGAAATAACTTGGCAAATGAAAATGCGGCTATTGAAATTGGCCCCAAGTGCCTTGAAACCGCTCCTGTTAGGGACGGCAATGCCTGCTACTGGTACAGTAGCAGCCTTGGTGAATAATTTGCGAGACCTAGCTTTGGTGGGTGGACCAGATTCTAAACGGGTAAGGGTGGCTCAGAAAGTTGGAGCAAAGAGACAGGGAGGAGCGACTAAGGTGAGCGGAAAGGTTACACAAAAGCAGATGTGGACTGACTTGCTGCAGGCGGGGATATTGCGGGATGAGATCAATGGCTTGCCCACTGCTGGTTTATTCAAGCATGGCAGCATTTGCCTGCCAATCAACAAAACCCACTGCCCCACCTGCACCCAGTGCTCCCTGGAAGCTGCCTGCTAAGAAACAATGAAGGGGAGGCAGGTCCCCCGAAATCCGAGCGTGAGTTGCAGCATATCATCTGAGGGACAGGCGCCCATATGTACCCCTGCGAATTAGATGACACTCGGGAGGGGAAATAGCTGTGCTTGCTTTAGTAGATACAGGAGCAGAAGTTACAGTGCCACACAGTGCCCTAAACCCTGGAAAAGCAACAGGGCACTTCTGCGGTTTGGGTGGATCTGCCACCCCTGCTGTCGGGCAATAGTTCCTTTAGTGATTGGGAAAAACCCTCCCTTCTCCATTCCAGTCTTATTGGCACCCATTCATGCATATATTTTAGGAACTCATGTGTTACTAGGTTGAGACCTACACACAATGCAAGGATTCTTCTCTTTTGCAAGGAGTCCCTCACTGCCACAAGCACGAGGAATCACTCTAATCAGAGGGTACCCAAACTGGGACCCCATAGATTTGCCTGTACCAACTACCATTGTGTAAATAAAACAGGACAGAATACCAGGAGGAGAAACAGAAATTCAAGAAACAAAAGATGCTCTCTTACATGCACACATAATACACCCTGCCCTATCGGCCTTTAATAACCCCATATGGCCTGCGGAGAAGACAGATGGCTCCTGGCGTACGATTGTGGATTACAGAGAATTGAATAAGGTGGTCCCACCCCTGATGGCAGTGGTCCCCAATATGGTGACTTTGTTAGAAGAAGTGGGTAAAAATTTGCAAGAATGGAAGGCTGAGGTGGATCTGGCAAACGCCTTTTTCTCTATTGCTATATCCCCAGCCTCGCAGGACCAATTTGCCTTCACTTGGAGTGGTAAGCAGTATACATTCCAAGTCCTTCCGCAGGGATATAGGCATAGCCCCACTATATGTCATCAAATGGTCGCTGCTGACCTCCCAACACCTCTCCCAGAATGTACTAGTCATCATTACATCAATGATATTTTGAGAACGGGACCATCTGAACATCAGGTGAAAGGGCAACTAATGGCACTGACGCATGCTTTCCAGGACAGAGGATGGGCTGTGAACCCCAAAAAGGTACAAGGATCAGATATTAGTGTTCAATTTCTAGGAGTAGTGTGGAGAGGACAAACAAAGGCCATTCCTGAAAAAGTGCGTAATACTATCCAGCAATGCCTTGTCCCTACGACGATAAAACAGCTGCAAGCTTTCCTAGGTCTCCCGAGGACTCTGGTGAACTTTTATACCTCATTTAGCATACTTGATGCGGCCCTTGCAGCGTTTAACAAAGAAAAGCAGTCAGTGGCAGTGGACCAAAGAGCACCAGCAGGCTTTTGATTTGTGCATGGAAGCGGTGGTCCAACACTCTGAGTTATTTACACCCTATGAAGGACAATGTTTTGAATTGGAAATTACAGTTATGGGAGATACAGTAACTTGGGGGTTATGACAGCAATGTACTCATGCACAGTGTGAGCCCATAGGGTTCTGGTCCCACTCATCACAAGGAGCTACAGCAGATTACACCGCCCTTAGAAAAACAACTCCTAGCAGTGGTATGGGCCCTGCAGGACACAGAACAAACTACTCGACGCCATCGTGTCACTGCGCATGCAGCCATCCCAATTCAAGCGTGGGTAAATGATGACACTGTTAGAGCCCATGTTGGAGTGGCCCAAGATGCAACGCAATGGAAGTGGAAACATTCTTTGCAAGTTCGACTGAAAGGAGGGAAGAAGGAGTTAAGCACCCCACATGCCACTTTACTGGGAGAAGTACAGTTTAAGCACATGCCCTTACTACCTGAACCGGAGGGTCTACCTCTTCCTGCCTCCCCCCACCCACCCCCCCGGCAGAAGTGTCACCGATACAAGAAGCTCCTCCCTTTGAGATGTTATCTTCTGAACAGCAGGAGTGGCCTTGGTTTTCCGATGGTAGTGCAGTGTATTCTTGGGCAGGAGAACGCGTATGGCATTCTATGGCATACAACCCTGCCATGGACACTATCTGTTTTGCCCCCGGAACAGGATACGCCAGTCAGTGGGCTGAACTAAAAGCCACGGCTATAGCTTTAGATGAAGGAGATGCACGCTATCTCGATACAGATAGTTGGGTAGTGTACAAAGGCTTGCAAGCTTGGCTGCCAACATGGACCGCTGCGCAATGGAAAATACATGATAGGGAACTTTGGGGAAGCTCCTTGCGGGAAAAAAATTGGAGTATTGAGCAGACAAAAGTTATTTCAGTACAACACGCTGATGCCCATCAAAGGCAAGAGCCTCTTGAAATGCAATATAATTCAGCGGCTGACTGAATGGCAACCCCCTCAGAACTGAAACAGGCCCGACAAGCGCACAAACGGTCAGGGCATCGGGGCCCTGTCACCGCTTGAGCTTGGGACTTGTCGCGACGTTACCCCATGCTAGCGCTACACTGCTGTAAGACTGCACGTGCTAATTGTTCCCCCTGTATGAAGGTAGTAAAAGGACCTCTAACTAGGACATACGGTCGTGTTAAATGAGGCGAACAACCATTTACAACCTGGCAAGTAGATTCTATAGGCCCATTGCCCCCTTCACAGGGACAAAAGTATATTCGAACTGCCGCAGACACCTACACAAGTCTGATGTGCACACATCCCACCTCTCATGCGAATCAATCCGCCACTGTACGAGGTTTAGAGCAACTGATGTATACCAATGGGATACCTAAAGAAATACAGTGTGATCAAGGTACCCACTTTGTGGGACATGTAGTGCAGGAATGGGCAAAGGATTTGGGGATCACCTGGATTTTACACATCCCATACCATCCCCAAGCTAGTGGACGAATACAAAGAATGAATGGTTTACTGAAAGAGCAAGTTCGAAAACTCACCCCAACACAGACATTAAAGCGATGGTCAAGTGTATTGCCCCAGGCACTATGCATGCTTAACAAGAGACCTGTGGGAGTACTTACTCCCTATGAGCGAGTGCAAATTAAACTAACATTGGCACCCCCCGCCCGAATATCAATTATGGAAGGAGGGGTTGCCCCCCACATGCTTGCCTCACGAGAAGTAGAATTCTATGCATCCAAACCGTTATTAAGTGCCAAGCAGAAAAATATAAGCCTACACTTGCAGCTCGATTGTCCATCGCAGCTTGTATGGCTATTCACACCTTTGCTATCCATTCAAATAACCCCACCTCTACTAACTTCCTCTCCAGATTTATCATTCCAGGTATCTGCACCTGCGCCAGTAAATATTTCACAAGGAAAACCAATACTGCAAAGAATTTTAGTCCGTAATGCTGGAGTGCCTCACATTCAGCAAACACCTTCAACACATTCCTTAGCTAATGTGTGGATATTAAATCCTCACAAGGAAAAACGACCTGGTACCATCCTGGCAGATGGGCCAGGAGCGATGGTCCTAGTGCTCCCTGATGGCGATACAATACCTTTTTAGCTCCCTGCTAACAGGTTATCCCCTCGGCATTTGTAAAGTATTGCTCGCATGTTGCATCCTGTGCTCCCCAACAAATGCGATCGACTTACAGGATCATCCCGCACCACATATAAATACATGGATCTGGCTAGCTCAGCGTTTGGCTAACTTATCTGCCTTTTGTATTGCGGGTGGACGGTCTCTTGATGATGTACTAACCACACGTTATATAGGAATACTAACCTCCCTTCAAATATTACCAAATTATACCTTCTTGAGAAATTTTGATATCCAGCTCACCCCCTTGAATTTACACGATCTGGGAACAGCCTCTACTAAATGAACACCTTGGAGGTATTCATTTCAGATTGCCAGCATGTCCAAAGCAGATCTATGTTTTTGCTTTGTCCATGCTACCACACCAAAGTATGATATGACCAATATGCAGTTGAAATGCAATAATACTATGAATATAACCTTTAGGGTGGTTCCTTTTAGGCGGCACCACTGCTTACACTTATGTGCCAGCCAATACCACCGATGGCCCTTGCGCTATTGCGCTAAGCATCCTCCCTTTTATGACAGAACAAAAGAGGAAGCCACGGCATGTTTTGCATGCCACATGTGACCCCCACATGAATCTGTTTTCTCATGGAGAGGCTCTAGGATTGTTACGGAGCCCAACTGGTGTCCCGGGGTGGTAACCCCTAATTATAAACAAGTCGCCTGTGCTTTAGCCCAAGGACTAAATTGGACATCTAAAGCCATCGCCTCTTGAAACAAAGGCTTCAGTGCAATACGACAAAGCACTTTGCAAAATCCATTAGTAATTGACTACCTTCTGCTCCAACATAACCATGGATGCCATGATTTTGCTGGCATGTGCTGCTTCAACATTCCTGATGAATCAGCATCTATTGAAACTAACATCAACCATCTGCAAGATATTATTCAACACATTTGCCAAAATGATGGCGAAGCATGGCTAGCCAACTGGTTCAGTTCTCTAACCAGGTGCTTAGGCCACCTCATCCAAGGAGGGCTTCTGTTTCTTTTTGGCCTTGGTTTATGTTATGTTATAGCATCATTTCTCTGTAAAATCCCTTGTCCACACCCATGACACCCTCATAAAGATTGGGACAGCCTGTGACTAGCACCTCATTGCGGGGGTGGAATGTAGGGAGTAATGTGGAAGAATGTTGAGGAGGCAGGCGATGGGAACTAGCCAGACTGTCGCCTGCAAATACACAGAAGTAGTAAAGGCCTTCTAAGGATCCTTGTGTGCATTGCATTTGTGTATCCGCCCCTGCCTGGGGCTAGGGCGATGACCCCGCCTTGCACCCACACCCACCATTACTTACAGCTCTAGGCACAATCTCTGATTCACACTGCCCAAGGATTGTCCTCATCTTTGACTCCCTTCTGCAGCAAATCCTCAAACAAAAGAGCAGTTTGCAGTGCACGCTAGGGCACGGAATCCCGTGGGAAAGTTTAACTCGGAGGTATCAACTGCAGCTGGGAGTAGTGGGCTGCCCGGAGATCTTGTCCCCTCATGGGGAACCCATACTGGGTAAGCAGTGTCACCTCTAGTGCCTCATGCTACCCAAGCTATCACACTGCGGCCTTGGCTCCAATGTCCTACCAATGAGCACAGAAGGAGAAGGCACAAACCCCTGCCTGGAAGCAGCTGGTTCATTACCTTTCTTGCCACTGCTGCGTCAGCTTTTCCCCTCTCCTGTTCCTGGGTGGGCTTCACAGGTGCCACAGGCCTCTAGGTGGTATTCTAGGTGCAGTCTCAAGCTTGTACCTGGAAACAGCAACAACACATCAGTCTGAAGAGAGGGCACCAAAGTGTCCTTTGCATCTCACGTCAATAATGGGGACACAGGGTCACATGGGAGCTACTGTGAAGTCCATCCTTGCCCAAAGCAGAATATGCAGAACATGCCAGATGCTGGAGGACTGTATGAGGCAGCTGAATGCCATAATGAAGACCTCCAGTGCTTGGAGGGGCATTCGCTTCCTCATCAGCCTGTGCCAGGGCTTCCCTGTCCTTCCTGTGAGAAAGCTCATTTTGATGTAAATCCTCTGCACTGCTGTTGGAGACCAGCTCCCATCTCCCATGGGAGCCAGGGGCTAAGAAGCAAACATACTCACTCTGGAAAGACAATGGCATCACCAGAAAGGGTCTGAGAAGCAGCAGTTTTGCTGCCTGAGAGGACTGAATCCCTCGTCTCTGGCATCTGCAAAGGGGAGAGAAACAAAAGGGGCGTGCTCCCATCTGGGCTTTGGTCTGCCTGTTCTTCGGCTTCCAGTCATGGATTCAAATATGATCCTAAAACAGAAAGGCACTAAGCGCTGGTTTTCTGGAAGAAGGGAAGTCTCAGGGCAAAACACACAATAGGTGTTATCTTTTCTTTGAAATTTTCCATGAGCACATGGGAAGGGGATCCTGGGCTGCAGGGAACTTTGGGTTGACCCACTACAGAAATTCCCAGGGTCTTCTATGTCCCCGAGTCCCCTGAATGCTAGAGAAGAACAGTCCAGGGAGGTGGCATTGCTCTAGGCCAGGACTGTCCCTGTGACCGGAGAGGTCCTGGCAGGCCAATAGAAATGCATCCACTTGTACTTTGCTAGGATTTCAAAAGAGCAAGAGGTAGAACTGGAGAAATGGAAAACTTACCCCAAGAAGAGCTTCTGCCAGCTGTTCAGTCCCATTCGGCTTTTGCAGGATGCAGCTCTGCAGGTCTCGGGCTGCAGAAAAAGCCTGGGATCTCTCCGTGAGGCTGGGGATGACAGTCATCTTTTCTGCAGAAGATGTGCTGCTGTTGATGAGGTCGCCAGATAAAGGAGTTAGGGAGGAGGAAGTAAGCAGAGGAGGAAGTAAGCAGACCGCGTGGCATCCGACAAGATGAGCGAGAGGTAGATAGGATATTCTCAGAGACCCTACAGCTTCAAGAATCTCAACCCTCCCATAGTAGTGGAGGTGCAGGCGGGCTCCGTGCCATGTGGAACGCTAAGTCGTAACTCTGTAGAAGATGAAGGCTGGATCATTCAGTATATTCCAGGTTGGAAGAGATTTAGCTGTGCCACATCACATGAATACAAGGAAGAAGGAAAACACAAGGACTGCACTACAGCCCTTTGGTTCTTTCCGGCCACCCACAGAGGCCTGTCCCTGAGAGGAGCCAGACTAATGTTGCCATCACAGAGATGGAATCCTTTGAAAAGAAAGGCCAGCTCCAAACACAGCTCTCAGCTCCTGCTGCCCCGCAGGCCTCACCCATGTCCACTACATCTGCAGTGCTGGCAGCGCTGACCAGCAATCACAGTAAAGCTGGCCTCTGATGGGTTCTGAGGCACACTCTGGTCCCCATCTCTCTTTCAAAGCTCTCTACATCTGGCTCACTTCTAAGCAGAAGGAGAATGCAAGAGGCAGCATGAATGCTGGTGTTTGCCTTGACAAGGTCTGGTGTGGCAAGAAACATGGACCAAAGCTTTTCACTAGATCTGAGCAGAAGAGGAATCCCCAGGACATTGGGCATGTAGCCAGCTCTTAAAGCAAGTCAGAGAGAGAAGTATAATTGCATTGTGCCCTATGATGTCATGATGATAATAATAATAATAAAAAAAGGTTGAAGCTGTTTTCAGGACCCGGTGGAGGAATTCTAAATTTCTACCAGTCACATCTGAACAGCACTTGTGCACATCCCAAAGATATCCCAAGGGGAAGCCAAAGTAGCAGCCTGTCTTCCTACCAGGAAGGTGAGGCCGTGAACCTCTGCAATAGGCACTGAAAGATGGAACACGGGTCTGTGAACAGTCAGAAGACCACGCTTCCCACCACCAACTTGTTCAGTGACAACACCAAAGGTCCCAAGCCGAATAATTCTGGCTCTCTGAAAACAGGAAGGAAGAAAAGAATTATGAGACTGTTAGGTGGAGAGGCTGATGACTGGTCAGCGCATGGTGATGGTGCTCAGTGCCCTGCCCATTCCTGCTGTACTGGAACGCTTTGAAGAAGCTCTGGAGAAGCTCTTTGGAAGAACCATCCAGGCCCAGGGTGGCAGACCCACCTGCTTCAGCACCAGCTGCCGCACACACACCTCCCCAGGTAGCAAGGGTCTCTGGAAAGTACGTGAAAGACACGTCATGCTCCGGGAGGGCCAACTCACCACCGTTCAGCACATGCCTAACCCAGGAGATGACAAGTGCAAGCGCATTCAAACAGCATCCCCCTCCCCAAACATACCCCATCCCTGACAGCAGCTGCAGAGCTGAGGTGGGGACAGGGGCTTTCATGTGGACCCAGGAGGGGTCTGGATCTGAAACAGAGGCATTAGGGCATGCAGATCCTGCCATGGGACATCCACAATGTGTTCCTGAGCTCAAAGCCTGCTCTGCTGCTCTGGAGGTACAAGGAGATCCAGCAGGAAGGAGCGGGAGGCAGTGGCTGGTCTCCCAGACAGCAAGCCACTGGGAGCTGAGGAAAAGTCCAAGGATTCATTTCCAGCACAGGTGTTTCTGGAAGCCTCTCCAGAGCCCAGCAGGAGCTGCAGGAGCCCTCAGCCTTCTTCAAACAGGTCTCCCATCCTTCCAGATGCAGCTGTCACAGGGGGACCCCCTCCCTAGGGATTTTGGCAATGGATTGCCACGCAGCGAGAGGATGGTGCTGTGCCCAATGTAGTCCGGGGCTCAGGCCATCCCGCAGGGTCTCCCCTGTGGGGCCAGGCATCTCCCACTGCTGCCAACAGCCCCGCCACATGTCTGCCAACAGCCGGGGACTGTCACTGGGCTGTGATGGGTCTGTGCCCATCGCCAGGGCCAGCCATGTGCCAGGCGCTCTCCCCAGGGCAGCCATGTGCCCGTCCCCACTCTGGACCCGCTGTGTGCCAGGTCCTTGCCGGGGCCGGGCTGGTGCTGGGCACCCTGGGCCCAGGTAGAATGGGGAACTGCTCTGCCCCAGGAGGACGTGGGGCTGGCCCAGGCAAGGGCTGGGCACCTTGGCCCGGAGGCGATCACTGCAGCCGTCACATACTGGCTCCAGCGGCCCGTCCCTGCCCAGGGCGGCAAGAGCAGGCAGCTGGGACAGGCCGGGCCGGGGTAGTGCGACATGGTGCCACGTGGGGCCGGGGCACGGGGCCGGGCCGGGGCGTCGCTGCTGTGGTGGCAGCGCCAAAGGTCGGGGTGGAGAGAAATACTGTGTCATGTCAGCGCTGCCGCACAGTCCTCCTGCAATAGGACCCAAAACCGCGTTGCTGCAAAATGCCAGGCAGAACTGTAACTTGATCAGCGTGCATGATCATGGGCCTTGGTCTTGAAGAAGGAAATGGAATTAGAAAAAGCATAAAGCATAAACCAAGGGTTCCTTCCCTCCCCAGGTAGCTTTTTCAGAAAACCGGCAGTTCCCCACTGTTACCTGGGATCAGCTCCCCAGCAGTCCAGCTTGCTGCAGAGTGGATCAAATGCCAGTGCCAGCACGACGGGGAGGACCGTACTGGAGGGGTAAAATCAGTGGGAGGGAGAAGGAGGGGTTTTGTTTGTTTGTTTGTTTGTTTGTTTGTTTTTATGGCAGTATCAGGAGGGCAGGAGAGCCCAGGGCAGCCCTTGGCAGGGGCAGGGCCATGGTTGCCAGGCAACATGGGGGGGACAGGAGGCGGGAGGAGACCACGTGCCCTGCAGCCAATGGGGTGCGGCTGCCAGGCGATGCGGGGCCGGAAGCAGGAAGCCAGGTGCCCGGCAGCCAGCAGGGTGCCGTTGCCAGGGGAGAGGGGCGGGGCGCGGCCTGCCCTGGGGGAGGGAGTCCCAGGCCCTGGAGGCGGCTGGAGGCCGGCTTGGGCGGCCATGGCGGGGCAGCGCGTGGGGCCAGGAGCGCCGGGGAGCCGGGCCCTGTGTGCCCCGGCCGCGCTGCACCAGCCTGCTGGGATGGGGGCCGTGCGCGTCACGAGGCCCCGCTCTCCAGGGCAGCCGTGCACCCCACGGAGGCGGCGGGTTCTGCCCTGACACAGCAGGGGCTGCTGGCCAGGCGGGGAGGCCTGGGCCTGGCGCGGCCCGAGGGGCTGGACCGGCTCTGCCTCCTCCCGGGGAGCCGCGTTGTCCCAGGATGTGCTGCGGCTCTGGCCCCAGCACGGCAGGTCTCCCTCTGTCCAGGCTCTCTGGGTACCGGTGTTGTCCGAAAAGCGGATTCGTTGCCCGGTGTGCAATAAACCAATAATTGCACACTCAGGAGAGACATTTGCTTCTTTATTTCAGAGTTGCACAAGCCTGGCTGCTCGGTGGTTTCCCACAAATCAAGCACACACACACCCCCAGCCCGGCTTCTCAAGGAGCATTTATACAAACAAATTGCCAGGTTTGCAACTTTCCTTTTTACACTGATTGGTTAGTGATTTACACACAATTATAACTCTGCTTTCACACCATTTTACTAGGACGCATGCTCAGGGGAGGGGTCTTCACCGGGCACGGGTCTTTTGGACCTATGGGTGTGATGTTTTGCAGTATAATGAGGACAGTTCAGTCAGGGATACATGGACCTCCCATTCTTTTGCCAAATTGGCAATATGTACCTAGAAATAAAACATTTTGATGTAATGTTTCTTTTAGGGCTTTAGCAGTTCTAGGATGCCCTTGTTTAAAGAATGCTTCTTTTCAGAAAATAGAGATAGAGGTTATCCTAATCTGCCTAGTTAAAACCGAATGAACATTCTTTCTGAGCTTCGCAGGGTTGTCTTGTAACAGTTCCCCCTTTGAGACTTGTATGACCATTCTCATATTAGTCTCACCCTTTAAAAATTTTTCCCTTATTAGCTTTGTACAACATCTAGAAATGCATTGAATCTCTACATAGACACATACAAAAACTAATAACAGCATTCCCAAAATTGTTAAATGCTTTTTAACCCATGAGCTTGCGTCAGGGAACCAGGAAGTCAACCATTTCCATGTTTCTTCAAATCCGAAAGAAAGCATCATCTTTCTGAACCCCATGTAAGATTTCAGTCTGCTTCCAGATTTCATTTAGATTGGTAGTAATTCTCCCGCTTTGATCCACAGCAACTAGTATTTATTACTGTACATACTCCTCCCTGAGATGCCAAGAACATATCTAGAGCCATTCTGTTTTGGGTGGTTATTTTAGCAATTTCTGAAACCTCCTCTTGTAAAGCTGCAATGGCATCAGAGGTTTTATTCCCTATTTGCTCAATAACTGCTGAAATATTTACTATTGCTTTTTCAAGTTCACTCACTCCCAATGGTGGAAACAGCCACCTTGCGAATGAATGAAACCTAGTAGGTCGCTCTATTAAAGGATTATTTTGTCTCCTCTTTTGTCTCCTCATGAATGTTCTTAACCAGGATTTTTGATTCTTGTTACTCAGTTCTTTTGTTACAGTAATATTAGGGATTATTGCCCCTAGAGTCCATGTCCCTGACCAATTAGGAGGTAGCACTTTTCGTGCCTTGTTCCCGCACAACCAATACCATCCACTACCTTTCGGAACACGCCACCCATTTAGTTCCTTACTTGGCCACTTATAACCTATTTCAGGGATCCGAGAGCAATCTTCAAAACTCCCTGCCTTAATGGCTCCAGTACAGTTGATCGGCTGTTTTCCATAAGGTACAGTTTTATCCCACCATTTATTACTATTATTGCACCTTTGGATACATTGATAATAATCGCCTGTCACACTCTGGACTTGCCATTCCTGTTCTGTTGTTTCATCATGTTCCGTTTGATCACTAGCATTTCTTATCTGTTTTATAAATTCCATACAGGAAAAATTAAGAGGCACTCCAATTAGCGGGAAGCCCTTGTTGGAATGTTCAGGGAAGTGGGGACACACCCAACCATCCATCTGGTTAACTATCTTCATAGATTTCATAATTACTTCCAAATGAAGATTTTGACCCCCAAATCCTTCCTGATTCCCTTTGGCTCAGGTAACCTAGAAAAACTAACCACCACATTTCTCCCCTGTTGTTTGTTAAGGAGAACATCCTTTTTACACAGAGACCCTAACAACAATATTAACCCTATTCCTAACAAAGAGATTAAAGCAATTTTTCCCTGAATACAATCTAAATTTAAAACTGATTCACTTCTAACACAACTCATATATCTTTATATATTTTTAACTTGAAAGGTTGGACTCGTTCAGCTTTCCACATCTCTCGAGGTCCTGCTTTCACTCGGGTGGAGTGGATCCAGGAATCAATTCCCTGCAGTTTCACAGCAGTATTTGTTGTTAGTAGGACAAGATACGGTCCTCTCCATTTTTCTATCAACGGCTCATCCTTCCAGGTTCGAAGATACACTTGATCTCCAAGCTGGAATGAATGTACAGATGAATCTAAAAGTATGGGAGATCTTAACTGGATGTACCTACGGAGAGAAGTAAGAACCTTTGCCATAGACAAGAGATAGTCACTTAAAATTTGATCGCCCTTAGATGGACTAACTTTCTGCCTAACCCTTGGGGTTATTCTGATTCTTAATAATGCCAGAGGTAAAACATCAGTCCCTTTCATCTGAGTCTCCTGACACAATTTCCCTCTCTGTCTCTTAATTGCTTGATTCATTCTTTCCACTTTTCCACTGGATTGTGGCCTTCAGGGGGTATGTAAATCCCATTTAATTTGTAGTATTTTTGAGGTCTCCTGTACTATTTCTGCTATAAAATGAGGTCCCCTATCCAAAGACAATCCTTCTGGTACCCCAAATCTTGGTAGGATTTCTTTTAATACCATTTTCACTACCTCCCTTGCTTTATTGGTACGGCACGGGAAAGCCTCAGGCCATCCTGAAAAGGTGGCAACAATTACCAACAAATATTTATATCCATTACAGCTTGGTAATTCAGAAAAATCAATTTGCCAGGAATCCCCAGGCATGAAGCCCCTTTTTCCTTCCCCTGGGGGGCTTTGGGGGGGGGGGCGCTTCTTCTGAATCATGGGATTATTTCTAAGACAGATTTCACATTTTTGTGTAATTCCCTTTGCAATTAGTAACACACTAACTCCCACAGCAAATCTTTCAACTGTTTCAACCAATGCCTCGGCTCCCATGTGGGTACTATCATGTGTTTGCTTCATCAGCTTCTTCATTATCGCCAAAGTTACCACACCTTGTCCAGTAGATGTTACCACCATCCTTTGGAAGTCTTTATGCATTGCAGTATTTCTGCTAATTTATTTTCTTTTTCAGTGTATACCGGAATTTCCATTTTTCACGTTCTCTCTGGAACTAATGCTGCCACCGACACGGATAATGCTACCCTTTTTGCAGCCTCATCGGCTCTTTTGTTCCCTTTAGCTACGTCAGTCTGCCCGGATTGGTGTGCTTTGCAATACATTACTGCTGTTTCTTTGGGTTTATTAACTGCTTCGAGTAGTTCCATAATCTCCTTACTGTATTTTATAGGATTCCCTTGAGAAGACAGCAATCCTCTTTCCTTCCCAATTGTGCCATGGGCATGTATAACCCCAAAGGCATATTTGGAATCTGTGAACACATTGGTCCGTTTCCCTTCTGATAATTCCAGAGCCGAAGTTAAAGCAATCAGTCCTGCTTTCTGGGTGGATGGATTTGCTGGTAGCGATCTTGCTTCGATTTCTTCTTCCAAGGTGACAACAGCATACCCAGCCCTTCTTTCTCCCTTTAGGATAAAACTGCTCCCATCGGTAAATAATTCCCAGTCTGCATTCTGCAATGGAATACCTCTGAAATCTGGACGGCTGGAATATACTCGCTCAGTAGTTTGCAGGCAGTCTTGAGCCAACTTCCCCTCTTCATGAAGTGGTTATAAAGATGCCGGATTAAGGGTATTAGACACTTTCATGGTTACATCTTCTTGCTCAAGTATTACTGCTTGGTACTGCACCATCCTACCTGGGGATAACCAATGGTGCCCCTTCTGTTCTAAAACTGCTGCAACAGCATGTGGCACATAAGCAGTCACCTTTCGTCCCAATGTCAATTTTCGTGCTTCTTGTATTAACATCACAGCAGCTGCAACTGCTCGCAGGCATCCTGGCCACCTGCACTCACTTTATCCAATTGTTTGGAAAAGTAAGCCACAGGTCTTTTCCAATTTTTGGAAGTCCTAATGCGGGAGCACTCATGAGAGCAATCTTGATTTCATCAAATCCTTTTCGGCACTCTGCAGTCCACTCCAGCAAGTCTCCTGGCCCCTTAACAGCTTCATATAAAGGCTCTGCCATTAATCCAAAATTAGGTATCCACAGGCCACACCACCCAGCCATTCCTAAAAATCCCCTGAGTTCTCTTTTTGATTTTGGGGGGGCGATCTGACAAATCGCTTCTTTCCTTTCGATTCCTAATTTTCTTTCCCCCTGGGATATTTCAAATCCTAGATAGATTATGCTTTCCTTCATGATCTGTACTTTTTTCTGAGACACCCTATATCCTGCTGTTCCCCCCAAATTTAATAAACTGATGGTTGTTTCTCTACATTCTTCAGTCGTGTCTGCCCCCAACAAGATAGCGTCCACATACTGTAATAAGGTAGTGGTCTCTTTCTTACCTTGCCATAATTCTAATTCTTTTGCAAGTACATTGCCAAAAATTGTGGGGCTGTTCTTGAATCCTTGCGGGAGTACTGTCCAGCACAACTGCATTTTGCGTCTCGTTGTAGGACTTTCCCACTCAAAGGCAAATAATTGTTGACTTTGTTCCTCCAAAGCGATACAGAAGGAAGCATCTTTTAAGTCCACTACTGTAAAATAGACATTTGGATCATTTATCATCGTTAACAAAGTGTATGGATTGGGTACCACTGGGTGCACATCAATGACTATCTGGTTAATAGCTTGCAAATCCTGTACTAGATGGTATTCTTGTGAATGTGTTTTTTTAACAGGCAGGATTGGAGTATTGTACTCGGACTGACATTCTCGCAGCAGTCCATACTTTAAGAAATTATTAATTATAGGCTCAGGTCCAACACGGGCCTCTAACTTCATGGGATACTGTTTTCACGCTACTGATTCAGTTCCTTGTTTTAATTCCACCTTTACCGGTTCTACACATTTGGCTCTTCCAGGTTTCTCCATCGCCCACGCAAAAGGGACTACTGCGTCCATTACTGCGGAGGGAATTTTGCTTGGTCCACTCTCCACCTGTTTGGAATCCAGTGCTTTCTGTAACATATATGCTTGTGTCTTCCAGGCGTTATTTGGTGGAATGTGCACCTGAACTTTGTTCTTATCAAAGGTTATTTGTGCCCCCACTTTATTCAGTAAATCCCTCCCCATTAGGGGTAATGGGCATTCTGGCATGTATAAGAATGCATGTGTTAACACTCTATTTCCTATTTTACATTTAATTGGCTGAAAGAAAGGTTTGACCTCTTGCTTTCCTGTGGCCCCAATTAGTGGCACAGAGAATTTACTCATTGGTGCCTTACAGCTGTTTCATACTGAATATGTTGCTCCAGTGTCTACTAAAAAATTGTTTCCTTCCCCAGCTTTACTGAAACTAGGGCTTCGGCTGGGGAATCCAATTTCTCAACCCCCGGTTCCCATCAGTCTGAATCTTCTGCACCAGTCGTGAGCAAACCTGCCTCTGGAACAGATACAGATACAGACTGAGGTTTCCAATAATCTGATTGTTTCTTCGGGCACGCATTTTTCCAGTGCCCCTTCTCCCTACAAATTGCACATTGATCTCTCCTCAGTGAAATTCTATTTCCCAAATTCCCTCCTACTCTATGTCCTCTTCCACGTCCTTATCCTTTCAGAAAACCCCTTCCCCGAGAGGAAGTTTGTGCCTGGGCAAATGCAGCTGCCAAGATTGCAGCATTTTGCCTCTTATCTTTCAGTTTCTCCTTTTGTTTTTCCTTTCCCTCTACTTCTTCCCTGTTATTGTACACCTGATATGCAATTTCTATTAACTGTGGTATTGACATCCGTGACATACCATCTATTTTCTGAAGCTTTCTCCTTATACCTGGTGCTGATTGTCCTACAAATAATGTAGTAAAAGTCATCTTGTTCTCTTTTTGGGCCTAGGTACTGCATGCTTTACCCCATATAACATTAACTGTTGGTGCTGTTTAGTCATTAACCTGCCTGCCCCTGTATTTTGATCCCAGTCCGGTTCTTGGGCCGGCATAAAGCGCTCCGGCCATCTCTAGCATTTTGTCTTTCATTTTCCTCTCGAGCTTTGTCTAATACCATTCTCTTCTGCTCAGGTGCAAGCAAAGTATTTAAAAGCACCTGTAAATCCTGCCAGTCTGCATTATGACTCTCAATTATCATTTTAAAGGATTGATACATCTTTTCTGGATTTTCTCGGTACGACCCGGCAGACTCCTTCCAATTCATTAAATCTGTAGTTGAAAAGGGGACCTTCACATATACAGGCATTCCATCTGGTCCTACTGCTTGACGCAGTGGGGCCTGAATCACAGGATTTTGTGGAGCCCGAGTAGCCCGAGTTCTGCCTGCAATCGGGCTACATGCCTCACTTCCCTTATCTCTGGCATCAACACGATCTTGATCTCTTTCTGGAGGAACCAATAATTGTACATCCTCTTCCTCATCACCCACTTTTAAACATCTCTTCCCAATACTACAAGCAGAGCAACACCGAGGTATTTTCTCTTTGTCTTTCATCATCGTTAACACATTTGAGTCAGAGACCAATAGCTTACATTATTTTTCTTGTTTCATATTACCCTTAAAAGAACGTTCTTACCAATTACACTTTTGTACACTGGAGTCCAAAGAGCAGCATCTCCCCGCCGGGAACTGGCAAGACGATCCAGGCAAGGCTTTACAGTGAGGGTCCCACTTGGGTCGCCAGAAAGCTGTTCTCCAAAAAGCAGATTCGTTGCCCGGTGTGCAATAAGCCAATAATTACACACTCAGGAGAGACTTCTGCTTCTTTATTTCAGAGTTGCGCAAGCCTGGCTGCTCGGTGCTTTCCCACAGATCAAGCACACACCCCCACCCCGGCTTCTCAAGGAGCATTTATACAAACAAATTGCAAAGTTTGCAACTTTCCCTTTTACACTGATTGGTTAGTGATTTACATACAATTACAATTTTGCTTACACACCATTTTACTAGGACGCATGCTCAGGGGAGGGGTCTTCACCTGGGCATGGGTCTTTTGGACCTATGGGCGTGATTTTTTGTAGTATAATGAGGACAGGTCAGTTAGAGATACATGGACCTCCAATTCTTTTGCCAATTTGATTTAATGTTTCTTTTAGGGCTTTAGCAGTTCTAGGATGCCCTTGATTCAAGAATGCTTCTTTTCAGAAGATAGAGATAGGGGTTATCCTAATCTGCCTAGTTTAAACAGCATGAACATTCTTTCTGAGCTTCCAGGGTTGTCTTGTAACACCGGCACTGTCGACGCACGGCCCCAGTGCCCCCAGCACCAGCCCTGGGACCTCCTCCACGCACACCCTGCCCACAGCACAGAGAGCCCTGCCCCAGGGATGGGGAGAGACGGAGCTGGGTGAGGAGATGGGATGGCCTGGGCTGGTCAGGCGCAGGGCACGGCCACACACATGGCCTGGCCAGCCACCTCCTGACACGCAACCGGCCCCTTTTATCCCCTTTTCCCTCTGTCTCCCCACACTTGTTCCTCCCCAAACTTGATCACCTCACCCAGTGGCCTCTCACTAAAAAAACACTTGAGCACTTTCAAGTGAATTTACCTGTTTGATTTACTGAGCAGTCCCCCATTACATGCTGTTGGGGAATTACTTGCACTATATGTTTATATGTAGCTGATTTCCGTTTGAATGTGTTTGTGCTGAATGCACAGAATCAAGTAACATTCAGGTGTCATTACTAAGGGGTGGCAAAATACTATGCCAAAGTAGTTCTCAGTCTGGAAGCTTTTTCTTCTGTGTCTATTGTGGCACTAATGGTAGTTAACATTCTGTATTTTGAAAGGTGGAGAGAGAAATCATAAAATAGATGTCTAGACACATCCCATATAATTGGCCCAGATTCTCAGCAGGGCTGTCCACCTTGTCTTATGCTGTAGAAATGTTGATACAAATCATTCCTTGCATTTTTGGTAGGGTTTAAGCTGCAAGAGTGAGGGAGCTGGGACATGAATCTCCCACACCAGGACAGTCTGTCTGTGAGGATGTTATGGGGGACGGTGTGGAAAGCCTTACTAAAGTCAAGACAAGTAGTACCCACTGCTCTGCCCTCATCCGACAAGCTAGTTGTTTTCTCGCAGAAAGCTCTCAGGTTGGTGATATGCTGAGTATTGCCAGTCAGCTGCTTGTTGAAATCTGTGTGGAAATGGCTTCCTGGAGAATTTTCTCCATCATCTTCTCAAGAGTCAAGGAGGGTATTTGGCCTCTAGTGAGGGCATCAGAGGATGTGGGCTCATGTCTGTTGCCTTGCAGCATCACGGTGGAGCTGTGGAGGAGACCGGGGAGAAGCATGCATGAGTTTCAGGTCCGGAAGCACTTAGCAGAGAAATTCAGGGCAGCAGGAAACAACAGCCATGGGACTGACTCCTGGCTTTGCTGGTCCTGGGTCTCAAGGACCTCTTGTGGAAGTGAGAAATGCAGACAGTAAAAGCTGCCCGGGCAAAAGCTTGTGTTCTAACAGGTAGTTCTTGGTCAAATTTCTCTGTAGATCACCCACGCTATCTTGGAGGTGGTGCAGGCTCCTTGCTTGCTGAGTGTCCTTCCCTTCCCTCAACTAACCCTATTGGGAAAAGTGTCCGGGAGGAACAGTGCAGTGGCTAGGTCCCTCGAGATGGGGAAGGCCGTGGCCTGGCTCTCAGTTTGGGGTAATTGGTGCAGCCCAGGGCATGGGGACCTGGTCGTTTCGGCAGGGCCAAAACTGATGTGTTTGGTCACACATGAGGAGGTGGGACTGGTTGGTACAAGACACCCACAGCTGGAGATTTGGCTGCAGCGTGGTCATTCCTGCCCTTAAAATCTATCCCACCAGCTGGGGAGCCCCATCAGGTGCCTTCCTCATAGCACTGTGCTCTGCCCACATCCCTGCTCCTCAAGGGTTAGAGAAAATTGCTGCTGGCTGTTTCCTGCAAGTCCTTCTTCACAAAATGCTGGTTAGAAGAGCTGTCTTGGGCATTTAGCATCGAGGAAGTCTAGGGACCCTGAGTTTTCTCCTGCTGTCAGCGGGTTTGGGGCATGACAAAGGATGAAAATGCCCGTTTTCTGTTAGCTTTACAGACTTGAAGGCTATGAAGCATCCTTTCAGGGGCAGTTTACCTCTCCTTTGGTGGAGTTTAGGATGAGCAAACGAACACCCCTTAAGGTAGATGAGCTTTTCTGGCTCTGCAAAAGACCGTTTTTCCCTAAACTTCTGTGACTGCAGATTTTTGTTTTCTTGTTTTCCACCAGGCTTTCCATTGAAGGAAGGAAGGGTTCAGAGGGGGGTTATTAAGAACCTGCTGCTTGGGATGTCTCCTTCTGTGGGAAGATCCTAGAAGAAAGTGTCGCTGTAGAGACTTGAGTGGATCCTCCTTTGTACGAAGCTTCTTGGGAGCTGCACCTCCCCTGCCTGCTGACTCCTTCCCTGAGCTGCTGCCAGGGACGTTATGGTCCCTCTGAACTAGCCTGTCCTAGTCCTCACCAGTGGTCCAAACTAGTCTGTTGTGGTCCTTGCCACTGGTCCTTCTGCGGGAGGAAACCCAGATGGGTGTTTGATCAGTGCCCCCTTTCCAAGGCCGCCCCCTGGCCCCAGATAGAACCTGCTTCTGAGCTAACTCGACCTCGGCAGATCTCCTGAACTGTACCCTGATGCTAGTGGACGTGTTGCTTTATTGTAGCTGATGAGGGACCCGCTGGTCAAGGAGAGGAAGCTCCTTAAGCCACTCTTAATGTACCTTAGTGGAGAAATCACACGACCAAGTCAGCACCGTGGGGCAGATGGCAGTGAGGGCCTGGGCAACATGGTCGAGGGAGCACCCAAGAAGGTGCGATGAACTTTTCTCCCCTCGACCCATGGTCCCTTACTAGAAAGCTCCTGGTGGAGAGCTGCACGGGGCTTAAAGAGTCTGGAGAAACTAGCAAAGGCAAAGGTGAGTGTTTCCTAAGGCCATGCCCCTTTCTGTGACATCAGGGGGGTTGGACAGGGGAAATTTGGTGCAATAAGTGGATCTCTGGACTGAGATTTTCTCTGGCCTTATTTCTAGCAACTTTAACCCTTGGCAGCAATGTAAAGAACAGCCATTAGAGGCAGGAACAGGGAGAAGCTCGTGCACATCTTTTGCTTTGCAGCTGCAAAAGGCACAAAAGACTAAAAGGTACAGCCAAAAGAAGTAAGGGAACGAACGTATCTGAAGACATCCTTTAAGCCTCCATGGCCACACAGCTATGCTTTTCGACACTGAACTATGACACCAGCATTACGTAAATCTGGTTCACATAGCAGTTCTCTCATCTGCCTCTCCCCTGCAGGGACTCTGGCTTCAGGAGATTCCTTCTGGACAGATTTTCCTCCTTTCTGCACAGAGCTCCCCGCAGCTGGTGGCAGCACACTGCAAATACACCACACAGGCAGTTTGCAGGAGTCTGTTCTCCAGGCTGTGCTCATGAGCCAAGCCCGTCAGGAGCATGGGGTTCCGCAATCTGTTTCTCCAACAGCCTCACCTCACTGCACGCTCTGCACATCCTGATTGCTGCAGCATTTCTCCCGTCAGCGCCACATCATTGCTGTGCCCTGGAGAAAGACGTGCTCGGGAGAGCAGGCACTTGCCTGAAAGACCTCCTGGAAGTACAGAACAAGGAAGCTCTTCACAACTGCATCTCAGGGACAGGGCTCGCAAGAAGGACAGGCCAGCATCCTCACGCATGGGCACTAGGGACTAAGTCTGGACTCCTCCTGCTCGCTTCAGACTCCCTATATTGTCCAACCCTCCTCTTCTAGAGCACCACCTTCCTCCCTGGGGACTTCTTGTCCTACTGCTTCCTGGCCTCCAGAGTCTGAAAAGCAGGGTCTGCTCTTACATCACCTCTTACATCGCGCAGCTCCTCAGAGCTGCCTTCTCCCTTCTTGCACTGGGCAAGCCCTTCAGATTTGGGGACAGCTTCCTTTGCCGCTTTGCCCAGGTCTTGCTCATTTCAAAACCTGCAAACCAGAAGGAGACATCAGCTGGCAGACTCACCAAAAGCTGCTACACGCTTCCCACCCAACCACAAGACTTCAGCCCAGGGGGCACACAAGCATAATCTCTCCACGTTAATACACGCCACACTGCCAAGGCAAACAGCTGCCTCACACTCATCCTCGAGCACAGGGTTACCCAAAGCCACTTTGCCAGGAGTCTCACCTCATTTGATGCACTCCAGCCTGGGCCTTTCTCCTCTCCTCTCCTCTCCTCTCCTCTCCTCTCCCGTCAGCTCCATGTCACGGATCAGCTTTGGCTGAACATGTCCTTGGGAAAGGAGGCGCTTGCCAGCAAGACCCTCTGGAAGTACAAAACAAGGAAGCTCTTCACACCTACATCGCTGGGATGGTTCCCACAAGAAGGATATGCTGGCCTGCTCACGCATTGGCTACTGCAGACTGAGCACAGATTCCTCCAACCTTGCAGGCCCCCCTTCTGTGTGCTCCTTGGCCCTCACACACTCCTCCTTGTGTCCAACCCTCCCTTTCTGGAGAGACACATTGTTCCCATGGGTCGTCCTGTCCCACTGCTTCCTTGGGGCCACATTCGGAAAGGGGGGCCAGCTGCCACATCTTGGTCGCCTGAGAGAGTCACTTTGGCGCCAGTACTTCCACACAAGGGGGGCACGCTCTTGGACCTCCACACTCTTCTCATCCACACCTGTTGGCCCTCTGTTGGCACACTCAACCAAAGGATATGGTTTCTGAACAGTTCTCCAGGAACTCAGACAGACCGGCTTCAAGTCCCATCTTCCCAAACAACAGGAAGGTTGGACACTGCTTAGCAGACTTTGCACCATCTGCCTTGGATGATTTCTCTCCTCAAACAGAAACCAACAGCCTCCAGGACATACGTCAGCCCCTCCACTGCCCACGGCTCCAGGCAGAGCTGCTGGCTCACAGCACACATGCCTGCTCCCAGCTCTTTCCTCCACAAGAAGAGGCGGCACAAACACACCCCTCTAACACAACAGAACAGTCCGCAACTGTGGACAAGCAGCACGGCTCAGGGCAAAAATGCCTTTCAGCAGCACCAGTGGCTCTTGGGAGCAGGCGCTCTCCCTGCGGCTTCTTCCACAAGCACTCACTGCACATGGCAGGAGCAGGGAAAGAGATTCCCAAGAGGCACCTTCTACTCTACCCGGCATTGCACTGTCACCTGGGATCTAAGCCCCTCCACACAAGGACAGCGCTGAACCCCCCAAACCTCTCTCACAACTCACATGGTACCTTACCTCCTCTGCCCCTTTACCTCTGCTCCCCACAGATGACGCCTTCTCCCTTCTTTCTCTGTGCCAGCTCTACAGATTTGGCTGATGGCTCTGCCTCAGCCTTGCCTGGGCACTGCTCATCTGCCAACCTGAAAAGCAGGACACAGAAATGAAACCTCCCATAGGAGTCTCACCAGAAACTGATACACGCTTCCAACCCAGCCAGGAGACCTAGAGTCCTTGGGGCACGTGGTCAGAACCTCTCAGCACTCCTACAGGCAACAGGGCAAAAGGAAACAGCTCCCTCGCACACGGGCAAGAGCACAGGGTGACCCAAAGCCAGTTCTTCAAGAGTCTCACCTCACTCGAGACACTCCAGCCCACACCTTCGTCCTCTTCTCTCCTGTCACCTCCACCTCGCTTATTTGGAGCTGACAAAGATGCCCTCAGGAGAGGAGGTGCTCGCCAGCAGAGGACTTCCTGGAAGTACAGAACACGGAAGCTCTTTACATCTGCATCTCCAAGACAGATCCCACAAGAAGGACAGGCCAGCCTCCCCAGGCATGGGTGACTACGGTCTGAGCCCAGACTTCTCATCCCTTCTGCTCAAGACTTCCAAGGAGGCCCTTGGATCTTTACGGTTCCCCAGGTTGCCCCCCCCGTCCCTTCTCTAGATGGACACGTTGCTCCCTGCCATTACCTCATCCCACTGCTTTCCCAGGTCCACATTCTCAGAAGGAGGACAGCTGTTACCTTACCTCGTAGGCCCCTCTGCTCCTCAGAGCTGCCTTCCCTTCCCTTCTCTTCCGTGGAAGCTCAACAGATTGCCTGGCAGCTTCTTCCTCTCCTTTGCCCAGGCACTGCTCATCTGCAAATCTGCAAATCAGAAGGACACCGAAATGAAACCTCATGCAAGAGGCTTTCCAAAAACTGCTACACACTTCCCAGCAGAGCAAGGTGACTAACGTCCTTGGAGCATGTGCTCAGAACCTCCCAGCATTGATACAGGAAACATCACCAGCAAAAGGGCTGCCTCACACATGTCCCAGAGCACACTTACACTCCTCCTAACAACAAGCCGCCGGCAGAGACACCAGCAACACTGGCACTCGCCTTCCCAAGGAATCTGGCAGCCCAAATGGGCAGCAGCAACTTCGTTTCCCTGGGCTTTGCAGAAACACCTCCAAGAAACTGCTCTCACGCAGCAGGCACTGCAACGTGACACCCACAGACCTCCCACAGGTCTGCAGAGCTCTTAGCAGAGACCCCCACCACAACACAAGGGGGAGTCCAGCTTTGAAGCGCTCTTCCTACCAGGCCAGGGGCTCTCATCATAGCTGACATGGTGCTCCACCAGAAGCACCTCGTCCAGCTGAAGCACTAGTCTCCAAACTCCAAACAAGCAGGGAAAACCCCCACAGCCTCAGGATGCCCAGGGAGGCACAACACCTGGCATAAAACCTCCACAGTGCACCACGAGCTCTGTCGGGTCCTTCTACCCTGGCACAAGGAGCTAGAGAAGGCCCCCAGAAAGAAACCCCACACTCTGCTTCTCCAGCTGCGCTTTGCTTTTGCTCTCCATTGAGGGAGAGGTTTCTCTGAGGCAAATCTGCCACCTGCAGCCTCCTCCCAGGGCATTTCTTCGGCTTTCAGAGGCTGGGAGGAATAGTGCTGCTCAATGGCTGCATGCAAGGGGCCACTCAGCACTCATCAGGGTTGGAGGGAGGATGAGGAGACAAGACTCACCTTGTCCAGCAGCAGCTGCACTTGGTGGTAGCACTCACACATGCTATCCCAAACTTCAGCGATGTCTGTCTGGGGAGCAAGAGAAAGATGTGCCATGCTTCAAGTCAACAAGCTCACCACCATCCCGCCTGGTCCAAACCAAACAGATGCAGCCATCATCCACCACCACCACCACCACCACCATCTCCAAAAGCACCTGTGCAGGAGGCGGCTGCAGAGCCGAGACTCTTAACTGACTTCCAACTAGAAGCCCTCCACTGACCCCACCAGAAGGCTGGAGCTGAAATGAAGACACGAGAAGGGCTTTGGACAAGGGCATCCTCCCATCCACGATGGGAAGGCGTCTCCGACCTCGGAGCCTCTTCCTCCCTCTAGCTTGCAATTCTGGTATTGCAGCACAAGCAAACAAAGTGCTGTCTAAAGCACAACTCACACCAAGCTCATTTTTAGTCACTTCAGTAAGGCCAGCAACATTGAACCACTACCAGCCAGCTAAACTGCACCACAGAGGGCTGGGCATTCTTCGGCCAGCAGGGCCAGTTTCTCTCACCCCCACCCCCGCCGACCGTTTCAGTCATTACTAAGGAAACAAGGAAGCTCCTTTGCCAAAAACAAAGCAACAACAAATGCCAATTAGCAGCTAAGAGTCAACATCCTCCTATGTTGAAGCACCAGAACTGAGACCTTTACAGCCACCCAAGATGAACTCCAAGCACAGCGCAGGGACAAACTAAGAGATAACAAAGCATCAGTCAGGCTGCCAGAGCCATTAGGAGTACACAAGGAGAGCAAAAAGAAAGTGTTTTCATTTTCGAGCTCTTGAAATTAGACACAAAATACAACCCATACAAACACAAAGACAACGGCAGGACTCAGCTATAGGCAGCCAGGTCTCCACACTTAGCAGTCCCTAACTCCAGCAGGGAGAAGGAAAGGTTTGTTGAGGTACATAGTCCTATTTTCTGGGAACAAGTACAATTCTTCTCCAGGTACTCCCTAACACAATAGGCAAATAGCGTTCCCGCACCATGCAAGCAGAGGTCAAACCAATACAGCAAGACCTTGCCTTTGCTGAAATTCAGCTACCAAACTCACACACGTCAGGGGCACAATCGAGCGGCTGCGCCCTGTCTTACCACTGCAAGGGCATTAACAGGCAGCCCGACTAGACATGCGGCTCCCTGCTATTTGCATGTTACACAACAAGCGCCAGCTACTCTTTGATTCCCCACAGACTTCACAGCCAGAGTCGACCAGCAGACCAGAGCCCTGCAATCCACACACACAGGTCTTCTCCAGAGAAACTCCCTGGGGACGCCACAAAGGCGGCCCTGACTCCACTTGCCACATTGCTAACAGCAGCAGATGGCATAGGGCCGGCTGCACTCGGCGTTGGTAGCTTCCCCCCAGGAAAAAAGAGCAGCGTAGCTGCAAGCAAGACTTCAGGAAAATACTCCTGAAGCTGGAGCTAGGAAGGTCGCTCAGCCCACAAGGAAAGAGAAACACGGAATTTGTTTAAGACTAGCTCCTGTCATTATGGCGCAGGAAAGCCGAGAGCATCCACCCGATTCACACACTTGGAGAAAGGGCCGTCTCTCCTAAGAAGCAGCAGCCTGTTACACAAGACTGCTTACAAACACAGGCACGACTGCTAGAAGCAACGGCCATTCACGAGTCTCTGCATGCTTGTTCTCCTTCCCTCCCTCAGGAATGGAGCATGACTCAAAACAGCAACTGTGCATGCAACAGCAGAACTAGTTCACACCTGACCGGGCTGTAAAAAAGAGCAACAGAGCACTGCCACACTGAAAGAGGCCCAAATAACTACAGCAAAGAGAGAAAGCCTCCCTGGTGGACAAGACAACTGCTCTTCCAGAAACGATTCCCCCCGGAACATCTTCCCTTGGGGAGTTCCTCTCTTTTCTACCTGGTCTCCTGAAGCAGTATCGTCTGGCTTTATGTACAAAAAGCAGCTTCTCAGTCTCTGCTTGCTCTGAAACACTTCCAAGTACGTACCATGATGCAAATTCTGCTGGCTGCTAGGATGGATGAGCAACAGGCTGGTACTCACGGCACTGCAGGAAGCTCCTTGCACACAGGAGGCGTTTTAGAGCCTTCTTCCTCATGGAGAGGGGAGAAAAAGCTAAAAAAAAACCCCACCCAAGCGCAGAGGCCGCCTGAGGGAGTTCAGGCAGCCCCCGTGGGCACTGACCCAACACCATCGCGGCCACCCCTGCCGCAGAGGACCGAGAAAGCCCGGGGTTAGTGGCGGCAGAGACACTGCAGCAGGCCGGGCTGGGGGCACCGGGCAGGCGGTGGCTGCCGGCAGGGCAGCGTGGGGCTCCGCGGGAGCCCGCCTGGCTCCATCCTGCCCAGGGCCCGGGTGGCACCGCAGCCCCGCTGCCCCAGGCCCTGAGCCCTCCCTGCCCAGCTGAGGGGTGGCAGCGCCCAGCAGGGAGCCCGGGGCCCAGCTCCAGCCCCAGCCCCAGCCCCAGCTCCAGCTCCAGCTGGGCCCAGCCAGAGAGCCAAGGGCAGGTGCCGAGCTGACAGGGCCTGGCCCCTGCAGCGGTGCTCCTCGGCGCTCCTGCGGGCCCCAGCTCCCTGGAGGCCAGGGCCCCGGGCTCAGGGGCCCCCAGCCCACCCACCTCGAGCCTGGCAATTCCCTGTTGTCCAAAAGGTGTTTTGGGATACACATTTTAGCTGCTGCGAACGCATTGCTCTCTTCATCATATGTGAGCAGAGGAGAAAGCAGCCTTTGTGTGAACCTGGCCCCGCGGGAAGAGTGGAAGGGAAGTCCTGAAGCAAGAAGCCCTGAAGCATCTTCCTAGCACACTGCAGCCCTGCTCCGCTGACATCTTCCACTTCAAAGGACTCCAAGAGCCAAAACCTGCTTTCAGCAGCCCCCACGGCTGCTGCAGCCTTTGCCCAGGGAACAAGTTTGGGGGAAAGTCCATTGCATAGTAGCTCGGTTTGAGTCCTTCTCTTGTCTCCCGGTAAAATACTCTTTGGCAGAGGAAAGAGACAGCATACCCACAGAACGGGTATTTATAGTAGGGACAATCCCAATTCAGCAGAGGCAGTTCTTCCTTTGCTGAAAAGCAAGGGCCCACTCTCGTTTGGGTTTGGAGATGGTTTCTCATCTATGATCCTGCTTCCATGCCCATTCGAGTCTTTGCACTTCTTTACTTAGTCATCAGTCAGGCGAGGCACCTGTTCTTCTTCTTTTTCAGAGTAAAACTCTGACAATATGCATGCTAATCACGATTTCCCCATGCCTCAGCTCCCTGGCACAAGTAGCGGGAAGGAGCCCTTCCAGAGGTCGCTGTGCAGCTTAGTGGAGGATTTTGCATTCGTTTGGGGAGCGGGATCTACCTCTAAAGGGCACAATGTACTGAAGTGCTTAGAGAAACCTATTTTCTGCCTTATCTGTGCTCCTCGTCCTCCTGACTACAGTGTTGGGGTGAAAAGGACAGGGCATGGGAAATGTACCCACTTGTTGGTTGGGTCAGGCCTTACTCAGGCTTTAAATTTGTTGCAGTAGTGTGGCCAAACACCTGAGCATCCGTGTGAGAAAACGGATGAAATGCTCCATTTTTCAGTACCTTTCCCTGCACTTAGAAGGCCTGTAAAGCAGGGGAAGGTGCTGCTTCCCTGCAGGTATCCCCAGCAGCAGCTGCCTGGCCACTGCCCAGCCTGCTTTGAGGACTTCAGCAGTGAAATGAGCTGACAAAGGCAGGTGGCACAACGGGCTGATGCTGCCCACCTTGTTCGAGCTGTCACAGCAGGTCAAAGGCATTTTTACCCAAGCAGTGGATGAACGGTGTTGAGCCTGAGCCTTTTGACTCTAAGGATGGAGGGATAAAAGATTTGCTGCTTAGCAAAACAGGACCACACCAGGAGCCTTTCTGAAGGCGCTTCTTATGCCACTGGCTGATCCTTCAGATGCAGGGAGCATAGCAACACCTGCAGGGAGAGGAGATTTCTGCAGCATTTTTGTTCTAATGTTGGTACTGTAGAGAAAAGCTTGGGAATGAGGTCATCAGCCTATTGCAGACCTGATGCTTCCAGAGCCTCCTCTCACTAGCTCACACCCTTTTTTAGTTAGGGCATCCAGAGAGAGCCTGTTCATGTAACTGGCAGGCTTTGTTTTCACACCTTCTTATCTCTGTTGCTGCCTCCCTGTGAAATGCCTCCCCTGTGTTTGCCTCACACAGCAGCTGTGAGCAGAGGCAGGAGCCCAGGAGCCAGAGAGAGCTGATGGCTTTCAGCTGGAGGAGAGGGGCATGCAAAGGAAGAAGGCAGAGGAGCAGGTGGCAGGAAGGAAGGAAAGAACACTGGCAACAGCCACTTTCCCAGCACTTGGGCATGTGCACGCTCCAGCTGTGCAAATGCGGGGCTACATTTTCACTGCTGGCTGGGCTTTAGTGTCCTGGGGGCTCTAGCTACAAACTTGCTGCTCCTAAGGAAGCAGCAGCAATTAATCCTGCCTTCCCCTCCACAAGGTCCAGCTGCAACTAGCTCCAGCCCTGGCCCTGGAAGAGCCTGAGCCCAAGGCCAGGGCAGGCGCTGCCAGCAAAGGCTGTCAAAGCTGCAGGGGGGCCACAGATGAGTCCCTGCCCTCCCCACAGCACATGGCTGCTTCTGTCAGCAGCACCGGTGCTCCTCCTGTGCTTCCCAAGGCACCCATCGAGGCTGCTGCTCCTCAGGGAAAGCCCCCGGCACCTGGGAACACGAGGAATGTGCCAGCCTGGGCACCGCTGAGAGGCAAAGCACCCAGGTGCCCCCCAGGGCAGGCTGGCAGAGTGTCTCTGCCCCTCTGAGGAATGGGGGTACTGCTCTGGCCTCTCCGGCCTCGGGGCCCTGGGGCCATGCTGCTGCCCTTCCCGCCTCCCCTGACAGCCTCCAGCACGCAGTCGGAGCTGGCCGGCCCCAGCACCACCAGTCCAGCAGAATCAACGCCATCCCCCAGCTCCCGGCTCCTGAGAGCAGCAGCTGGTCAGGCCAACTGGGACAGACCAAAGGCCAGGCTGCTCAAGGTTACTATGCCAGTCGCAAGATGCTTACAGCCGGCCCTGCAGACCCTGCGGGACGAGCCATGTGCCAGCCCCAAGTGATGGCACCAGTGCTCAGCCCCCACGAGAATCAAACTGGCAGCTGATCTCAACTGCACTGGGAGAGCACAGTTACATTTAGTCACAGGTTTCTCCGCCTCTGCCTTTCGGTGGGGGCTGCTGGTACAGATGGGAGCAGTGGGGGTGTCTTCTCTCCGGCTGCTGGCAAGACCTTCCCCAGACCTTTCTTGCTTTGTGCTAGCCTTGGCCAGCTGGCGAGCGGCTTGGATGAGCAGCTTGGCCTCTGGCACGAGCCAGAGAAGCTTCCACTCTGTTTCTTGAGCGTAAGGCATCGCCTTGGCCTTGTGATTAAGGAGTTGCTTCTCCTCTGCTCCGGAGGGCATTGAACACTGGCTTCTGCTAGCATCTCTTGAGCTCTGTGAAAAATACAGAAGCGTTTTGCAAGAACTGCCCTTGTGCATACGTTCAGAGTTGTGCTCCAAGTCTTACACCATCTTATCAGACTTCTGAACATAGGCTGCCCAGTTACCAAAGCTTACGCCTCCTCAGGGTTAGATCTTCAAAGCAGAGGACTCTTTTTGCCTCACAGACTCATGGTCTGTTCTCTAGCCCTTTCCGAGCACATTTCTGTGGACTTCTAGGTCGAGCACAACAGCCTCAGAAGCAAAATTCCTCTTTTCCTTACAGGAAGAGGAGGTGATTGCAGGGCTGCCAAAAGGCAGAGTGGGTCAAACAACACTCACTTCAAAAATACTCTATAGGTGCATGCCTATTTTTGTTTCTTCCAAGGCAGTAAAGAGAAATGAACACAGTCCTCAGGAAGGCAATCCCTCCCTCAGTAAGGCAGGGACCACACTGGACTCTTCCCGTAAGCGCTCCATCTTACACTTGCATACATCCTAAGCAGATGCAAGACAGGGATTTGGGACACAAAATCCTAGATTAAAACAAGGTAATACTTGATTACTTATCTATTAAGAAAAGAAAAAAAAAAGCGTAGCTTTACCTTGCCAGTTTCTCTGCTAGGTGTCTTCTCATTTCCACATTCACCAAGTGGAGTTTTTCAGACCTTTCCAATTCTGCCTGAGCAAATGCCACTTGCAATGCGCTGTCTTGCTGCATGTTTTGTAGTCTAGCCAATTCCAATTCTAGCCCTCCAATTCTCCGCTCCAGCTGGTTTCTCAGTGAGGCATTATTGGCGTTTATTTCTTCTAATCTGCCTTGAGTGGCTGCCTGCATCTAAAGCAGAAAACGCAACTTCAAGAAACAGGAAGGAAAAGACAGTGCTCCCCCAACTCCACTTCACAGACCCGACTGAAAAAGCACAGCCTGACTCAACTAGGGAACCCTGCTGCCTCCCTACCAGCAACAATCAGGGAAGAAATCTGAAACTACTAAATGGGTTATGCTTGTTTCTTTGTTTCTTTGTTTGTTTCCTTCCCCCAGGAGGGCAGGAACCTTAGGGACTTGTTTTCTCAACAGCCTTGTCTGGAGAATGACACTGCAGGTCCTGTGACTCTGGCCACAGACACTCTCAGCAGTAACAGCCATTAGAGGACAAACATATCCCTTGGCGATTCAACCACCTACTGCAGATATGAACAGTCCGTCCCCCTCTGCATGCTTTGCCTTTCCACCTGGGATCTCCCTCTACTCAATACAGAGGCCAGAGGGATGATGCACACTAATGCCACCTCCTCACAATGCATCCTGAGGACAAAAAGGCAAGATGGCAACTCCCTCTGCAAACTGCCAACAGGAAGACTGCCTTGGGCAGGCTTTTTGACTGAAGGAGCTACAGGGGCTGCTGGAAGGCAATCAGAGAGTAGGTGTTTTCCCAGACATGCATATCACACAACACACACAGGAGCACTTTCACACAGCCATTTTCAGCGCTCCAACTTCCCTAAAAAAAAAAAAAGACAAAAAAAAAAAAAGGGCGCTACAAGAGAACTAGATACCTAAAGCAAAAGACCTAAAAGACAATGACAACAACAACAAATGAATGCATTGTAGACTGCAGATGCAAATGGTGAATGAGTTTACCTGCAAGAAGAGATTGACTTCTTCCAGTTTTTGCCTTATCTTTTGGTAGGCTCTTTCTCCAATCTCTCTTTTATACTCCTCTATTTTGCAAAGATCTACCGCACTGCTCCGTAAGCATCGTTGGAGGCAAACCACCTCTTCTTGCAGCTCCAGATTTCTAGTTCCTAGCTGCAGAGATTTTGTGGATTCCCTCACCAGCTGCTGGAAGAGTTCACTGGCCTGTATCCAGGGGAAAAACAAACACAATTCATCAGAGAGGTCTAGAATCCCTCCATTCGGGGAAAATCCAGCAAACCTATCAGTCGAGACGATAGCTGACACCCACTGACTTGATATTTCAACCAAGAAAGAGGGATTTGTATCTCCATTTCTTTTGTTTCTTTACATCTTTCTCAGGAGTTCAGACAGGGTCGCTTCAGCTCCCATGCTTCCTCAGTTCTCCAGCAAGAGTTCACAACCCACTCCACAGCTCACCTGAACAGCACAGACTCCAAACCAGCAGCATTTCAGCCACGTGCTTGGGCTGAAAAGCACAAGGTCTCTTCTTCAGTGAGACTCCGCAGCCCTGAAAGCAGCTCCCTGAAAAGCCACTGCTGTCTGGCAAGAGCAGGGGGCAGGCAGCAGCAAAGAGAAAGGAGATCACTGCAATACGACCCAAGAGCCTGAACCTGAGAGCTCCTGCTCATGCTGTGTGTCTGAAGGGCAGGATCTCCTCTTATTGCAACCCGGAGCAGTTGTTCTTGTGATGTTTCAGATAAAAGCACACTCGGGCCTGGAAAACGACCAGGAGCTCCTTTTGAGGAAGGCTCAAGGAGTGGCTTCATTAGCTACACTACAGTGAGGAATGTCTCTAGACAAACCTCTCTGGCATTTGTGCTCAGAATATGTTGTTCTGTTCCAGCAGTGGAGGAAAAGAACAGCTTCGTAGATATTACTGTGTTTACAGAGTTGGTATACCTCGGCTTTTGTCCTGTCCAAGTCCTCTTGCAAGTGCAGTTTTTCTTCCTTGAGGTCATCGCACAAACGGGTAGAAACTCTAAGGGAAGTCTCTGACATCCGCTGCTTTCTGAGAGCCTCACTAAGTTCTCGCTGCAGCTGGCAGACTGTTCTCTAACGAAAGATTATAACACAAGGATGAAGAGAAAGGCAAGAATGTGAAATCTGCATTTCTACTTTCACTCACTAGTTCATATACTTAAGATCAGTTTTCAGACGTGCTACAAAGGTCAGAAATGTTGTCCCCCAGAAGATGGGCTCTGCACAGCTGGGCACCTCTCTCCTTCCTGAGAGAGGAAGGTAGCAACGCTTAGCTCAGATGTGCTGGAGGCGCAAAACATTATGTGAGCACTCTGCACGGGAGCATGCTTTGCAGCTTGCACAAAGTCAGCTCAGCTGATTTCCTAATTAGTCCTTCCCCTCACTGGCAGCATAGTCTTTCACAGCGCCGCAACAAAAGGACATGGTTGGAGAAGGCTGTAACTCAGAAGCTATGGGAGAGAAAGCTGAGGCCAGGGTAGTGGCTGAAGCTAACTTCTTGGGAGGTTGCCAGCCTCCTTAAGTGCCCCAAATGCATACATCAGCTAGTCCCTGCACAACACTCGGACTCCTCTATTGCAGTAACACTTCAGGCCACAGGCATTCCTTCTCTGTACAAACAGGAAAGAAAAACACTCTTTTCTTTGCTCAGGACTCAGCAACTCCTCCTCGCTCACTACTCTCTCGTCACACCTCCTCCCTTCCTTCTTTCCCACTCATCTCCAGGCACCTTCTCCTCCCTCTCCTCCTCTCACTCTACCCATCCTCAATATTTTCCTAAACATTCTCTCTCCTCCTTCCCCCACCCTACCTCTCTTTCTGCTTTGTTCCTCTTGCACACCAAGACTTGGTCTCTTAAATGAAGACACTTGGCGTTCAGTTCCTTGTTTCTTGCCTGCAGCAGGTACACTTCCTCTTCCGCTTCTGCTCTGCGTTTACTGAGAATGTTGTTCAGTCCATCCTGGACAGCACTCACAATTTTTTCTTGGGTGCTCCGATTCGGCACATCTCCCAGCTGCTGACGGAGCAAGCGATTCTCACTTTGGAGCTGGGCCACTTGTGCCCGCAGAGATTCCTCTTCCGCAAGGTGTTTGCTCACTTGATCTTTCTCACGTTGCAGAGCACGACCATGTTCCTTGGCCTGACACTGGGCTTGACGTAGTGCCCTCTGTGTCATTTCCAAAAATGATGTTTTTTTCCTAAGAGACTGTTTCAGTTGGTGAACTGTCTTCTCTAAGGTGGTAGCTTTACTTTCAGCCTCACTCAGCTGCTGAGACAAGCTCTTGCTGGTTTCCCGCAAATCAGAGAGCTCCTGATTGAGCTTGTCTTGCAAACAAAGACCCTGCTCACATTCCCTCCGAAACGTCTGCTCAGCCTCACGTTCTGCTGTCTGACAACTTCCCAGTTCCTGAACTTGAGCAGAGATCTCGTGCGAAGGCGATGAGTCCACCTGTGTCTCCAGCCTCTCTTGGCTCTCACTTGTCTGTTCAAATGCAAGCAATGAAAGATGGCCAACTTAAGCAAATCCTCTGAAAACAGGAGGCAATGGCAAGCATTCTCTATAACCATACAAAGACTGGAGCTACCTGGACCTCGGATTAGAATGCAACACTAATCTACAGACTGCTTCTCTCAACATCAGTCATTCAACAGTGTTATTTTACATTGGTACAGACCACCAGTTCAAAATTCAACTAAAATGTGTGTTTTTACATACCTGCCTCCCAGGGGTTTCCCTGCTAGCCTTGAGGGCTTCTTCGTCATTTGGCGAAGACTTACGAAGAATGGCAGTGTCGGAGTCCCCATCTGTACAAGAAAAACACATCTTTTGGTGAGCAGTGTGAGCTAATACAATTCCTGAAGCCTACAGCGCTTCCTGAATCATCACATTTCAGAGAAAAATCTTAACACTAACACCCCCCCAACTCATCAAGTCCAAAAGAGAAAGCTATCAATGAGCAGATTTAACATGCAGCTGTTTTCTTACTCATCCATTTCCTCTAGCGCATATTCCTTGCTCATATACAAAGGAAATCACTGCAAGGGCTCCAGAACAAGCCAGCAAGCAGTCACAGCCTACAGAACTCTGCTTTCGAGGGACAATGCCAAATAGCCCATTTTTTAAAATGGGACTTGCTCCATACATGATACCCATATTCAAAATACTGAAATGACCAGCTCCGATGGCGACTTCCGGTCTCCCTCAACTTCACCGGGCTGCATCTGTCAGATTGAGGTGATTTCTTCATCTTTATAGAAGCCTTGATTAATGCATGGATCATTATTTAAGCTGCCCAGCTCAGCTACAGAAAATACTACAGCGTTGCCAGCACACTCAAAAGACCTCCCTCGAAAAAGCCTCCGATTCCTCCGGGTACCAATAAATACGCCTTTGACGTACCTCGACCAGAAATTGCACAGGAAACCTTTGCTCCCAGCTTTCGCATTGACGCATAACTGCCACCTATTATCTAATGCACGTTCACCTAACGTGCTCTGCGTTCCTAAGGAAAGCTGCCAGTGCAGACACAGCAGGGATTTGGACAGCTATCATTTTCCACTGGGCAATTAAACAGTCCCATATTTGTCTTCCAACAAACAAGTCTCAAACAAGCCAGAGTAAGCAGGGTACTGTTGCGGAGACCAGAAAAATCACACCAAATGCAGGAGGACTAAAGGGCCCAAGGTAGGCGTCCCTTCTGGTCTCTCCAGAGCTCTTCCAAGTTCCTCCTCTCCCAAAGACTTCAAAGCCTCTTCCTGCTGCGTATCAGAGGGAATCAGAGGCGGGGGCTATGCTTTGCCTGTGCCAGCCAGCAACTGCAGAATTAGGTTCAAGAGCCTTCCCAAGAAGCTGTCAAGTTCCCTCTCACGGCACCCACGCCATCTTTGAAGAGATTCCACACAAGCAGGAAAGGATCCAGGGAGAAGAGGAAATCCTTCTAGAAAGACACTCCAAAGACGGCCTACTCTTCCTCCAAGTCCCTGACTCACACAACCTTCTCTTCGTACCCTATATGCATCACAAAACGCTCCAGAGGAGGGTTGGCCCTAACAACATATGTTCACCAACAGGATGATTCTGCAGTTGCCCAGGAACAGGGCAGGGCCGTTCTTTGGGGGGAAGCAACATTCTGCTGATCCGACCGTCCGCACAGAGCCCCCAGTAGCAGACCTCTTCCTGTGCTCTAGCAGGAGGAGTCACAAACCTCCGCCTGGATAAAGCTCCTGTTCCTAAGTGAAAGGCAGCAAAATGTGACTCTCGACTCACTTCTCACTTCTGGGAAATAACACACAAGTCAAGAAGAAAAGAAAAAATAGGGTGCAGTTTCTGTATCTTTGTAGGTTTTCAAAGACAGTAACAAACTGTGTATGAATACTGTCTGCTCTCCTCATTTGACACATACTGTAGCTTTCCATACAGTAGTCTTACCAAAAAAAAAAAAAAAAAAAAAAAAAAAGGCAGAATAAACCCCCCTACTAGAGGGTCTGAAAGGTAGAGTACAGAGAACACAGTCTGGGTAATTCTGAAATAGTAACTGTGTGAGGTATGTTCAGTGCTAGGCAAGCTCACGAGCGTAGCTCAAACTGCACACACTCACTGAAGGAGAAGATATTTTTTTAAGCCACCCTGATAATTCTTCTGGATCATAACCTCATACGGATTTTCAACACTTTTTTTTTCCTCATAAAAAGTCAGAACTTAAAAACAACATTTAAAAAACATAAATACATCTAACAAGTTATAGTAAGTGCAGTTTCCTATAATGCACGGATCCAGCTGTGCCTAACGCAGCACTGTCCCCTCGGGGAGGAGAATCCTGAAGCAACAAGACAGAAGCGTTTCTAAGCATCATGTCTCCGCAGCACCTCAGAGTCCCCACAAAAGCAGTTGGGACTGAGATGAGAAACAAGGCACCTCGGGAACCTGGGCCGAGCACGGCTGACACAATTCACACCAAGGCAAAGAGACCACTGCGCTCCGGGGCCATCCCGGCAGCAGCTGCCTGCCTGCTGCCTCCCCCGGCACTGCCTCGCTGCAGCAAGGCGGCTCCGACACCGACCTGGCGCTTTGGGGACGGGGTTTGCGCCAGCAGAGCCGGGCGCGCAGAGGGAAGAGCGCACACCCGAGCAACAGGGAGGCCCGCGCTTCCTCGCTGGGCCCCGCTTAGTGGTTTGCTCCCCCTCACCCCCCCCAGTTTTCTGACAGGAGCTGCAGCGCGGCCGGCTGCAGCCCCGCGGGGCCGTGTCACCCCCCGAGGACCCTCGCAGCCGCCAGCTGCACGTCCCGGCCCCAACAGACGCGCCCAGGGCGCTCGTCCCCCGGGGCCGCCCCAGCGCGCGGCTGCAGCAGGACACCCCGCCGCCAGCAAAGGCCACGGCGCCTCTCCCCGGCCCCGCGGGCGGCCACGGCTCCCACCTCCTCTCTCCGCAGCAGCCACCCCCCGCGGCAGCCCCGCGGCTCCTGCCCGCTGCGGGGCGCCGGGCACCGACGCGCCCGGGGCGCTGCCGGGAGCAGCATCCCCCGCCGGCAGAACCGCTCTGCTGGCAGGCAGCTGGCCCAGGCCCTCCGCCCGCAGCTCGGTGCTGCCGCCACTCCCGGGGCCGCCGGGCGCCCGCGGCCCCTTCCTCCTCCGCAGGAGCCGCCGGATCTTCTCCATCCTCCGCCGGGGCGGGACACGACGATGGCGCCGCTTCGCCTCGGGGAGCCCCGAGAACCTCAAGGGCACCGGCACCCGCAACGGCAACGGCAACGGCAACAGAACCCGCAACGGCACCGGCACCGGCACCGGCCGCCAGAGGTCGCGCGAGCACCACGCAGCTGCCCCCAGCCCGGCCAGGACGCTCGGGGGCGTCACAAGGGGCTGGGGGGGGCGGGGCGGGGCGGGGCGCCGCCGCCGTCTTCCGCTGCCGAGGGGGGCGGGGTGGTGGGTGTCGGGCTGGGCGCTGCGGCCGCGCGGGGGCAGCTGGGGACTGCGGCGTTTCTGTGGCGGCTCCTGCGGAGGCTCCTGCGCGGGGCCGGGGCCGGGGCCGGGGGGAAGCGCTGTTCGCGGTGGGGGGGGCCGGGGGCTGCCGGTGCGGAGGGGCTGCCGGGGTCTCCCGTGCGGCTCCTGCCCGGTGGGGCCTGGCGCGGGCCAGAGCCGGGTGCTGCGGGCTGTGTCCAGGCGGGTCTGCGAAACCTCCGCGGACAGACGCTGCCCGGCTGCCCTGGGCCACCCGCCCCCTGCCACTGTGCTCTAACTGAAGAGTCCCCACGGATTTGAGAGTCATGGCTGGCTGCTAGAAATGCTGATCTCTTCTAAAATGCGTAAAAGCTGGGGAAGGACACACAGGCAAGAACAGGGTGATAAGGTGTGAAAACAAAGCCTGCCAGTTACATGAACAGGCTCTCTCTGGATGCCCTAACTAAAAAAGGGTGTGAGCTAGTGAGAGGAGGCTCTGGAAGCATCAGGTCTGCAATAGGCTGATGACCTCATTCCCAAGCTTTTCTCTACAGTACCAACATTAGAACAAAAATGCTGCAGAAATCTCCTCTCCCTGCAGGTGTTGCTATGCTCCCTTCATCTGAAGGATCAGCCAGTGGCATAAGAACCACCTTCAGAAAGGCTCCTGGTGTGGTCCTGTTTTGCTAAGCAGCAAATCTTTTATCCCTCCATCCTTAGAGTCAAAAGGCTCAGGCTCAACACCGTTCATCCACTGCTTGGGTAAAAATGCCTTTGACCTGCTGTGACAGCTCGAACAAGGTGGGCAGCATCAGCCCGCTGTGCCACCTGCCTTTGTCAGCTCATTTCACTGCTGAAGTCCTCAAAGCAGGCTGGGCAGTGGCCAGGCAGCTGCTGCTGGGGATACCTGCAGGGAAGCAGCACCTTCCCCTGCTTTACAGGCCTTCTAAGTGCAGGGAAAGGTACTGAAAAATGGAGCATTTCATCCGTTTTCTCACACGGATGCTCAGGTGTCTGGCCACACTACTGCAACAAATTTAAAGCCTATGTAAGGCCTGACCCAACCAACAAGTGGGTATATTTCTCATGCCCTGTCCTTTTCACCCCAACACTGTAGTCAGGAGGACGAGGAGCACAGATAGGGCAGAAAATAGGTTTCTCTAAGCACTTCAGTACATTGTGCCCTTTAGAGGTAGATCCCGCTCCCCAAACGAATGCAAAATCCTCCACTAAGCTGCACAGCGAGCTCTGGAAGGGCTCCTTCCCGCTACTTGTGCCAGGGAGCTGAGGCATGGGGAAATCGTGATTAGGATGCATACTGTCAGAGTTTTACTCTGAAAAAGAAGAAGAACAGGTGCCTCGCCTGACTGATGACTAAGTAAAGAAGTGCAAAGACTCGAATGGGCATGGAAGCAGGATCATAGATGAGAAACCATCTCCAAACCCGAACGAGAGTGGGCCCTTGCTTTTCAGCAAAGGAAGAACTGCCTCTGCTGAATTGGGATTGTCTCTACTATAAATACCCGTTCTGTGGGTATACTGTCTCTTTCCTCTGCCAAAGAATATTTTACCGGGAGACAAGAGAAGGACTCAAACCGAGCTACTATGCAATGGACTTTCCCCCAAACTTGTTCCCTGGGCAAAGGCTGCAGCAGCCGTGGGGGCTGCTGAAAGCAGGTTTTTGGCTCTTGGAGTCCTTTGAAGTGGAAAATGCCAGCGGAACGGGGCTGCTCTGTGCTTTGAAGATGGGACTTGCCCCATGCAGGGAAAGGTTTGTGTTCTTTGCTCCCACTAAGCGGGATTGCTCTCTTGCTGCAGGACTTCCCTGCCACTCTTCCCGTGGGGCCAGGTTCACGCAAACGCTGCTTTCTCCTCTGCTCACATATCATGAAGAGAGCAATGGGCTCACAGCAGCTGAAATGTACATCCCAAAACACCTTTCTGACAACGGGGAATTCCAGGTCCTGTGATTTTTCCACGTGTTGGTTATACAGCTAGTTCCACTGATGCCAAAGGACCTAATGTCTTGTTTTAAACTCAGTCCATGTGTGATTTTCTTGGGAACACCTGGAAGAGCACGTGCGACCTGTTCTTCATTTGTCTAAGCATTACAATGTAAAATGTTGAAAAGTCATGAAAACACAGAGCCAGAGAAGTTGAGAGAGACAGAGGCAGGAAAGCCCCCTACAGTGAGAAAACCGGAGATGCTTCAGTCCTGCCAGTGTTTCTGATGCTCCCAGTGAATTCAAATGAGCATTTCTGGGACGGGCCTTTGAAATGGGACTAAGGTCCAGGAAAAGGCTTCAGAAGCCTGAGAATCTGTAAAAAGGGAGTGGGGAGCAAAGGCTGCGTCCCGGTGGCACAGAAAAATCTCTTGTTTTAGATCAGTTGCTGTGGCTGAAATTGAAACATGAGTCAAGTATGAGTAAACCAAGGCACCAAGGAAAAAAAGGATCCAGTTTAAAGAGGTCTTCATTGTCGTGGCCCGAAAGGAGTCGTTTAGGACGACCTCCCTCCCCTTGGGACCAACGACCAAGTTCGTGATGCTCTTGGACTGAATTAAGGTGAAACGACACCAGCCAACCAGTTTTATGATTTATTAACACAAAAGACATGGTTAGGAACGATAACTCAATGGCAATTACTTCAACTAGATAAACAAGTCCCATGCCGCACGTTTTGAACAGATCTCATCAACATTCATCAAAAGAGAGGAGAGAGAGAGAGAGAGAGAGAGATATCACCACCTGTGGATCCAGTGGCGTCCCATTGGTCCCCTTCACTCTGGGTGTCTCGGCGGTGGGGGGGGTCCCCCACTTAGCTTCTGGTGGTGCCCTTTTTATACAGTCCAAGTCCCCAAATCTCCACCCAGTTCCAAGAAACCTCATGCATATGCATGGTGGGCATTAGAGGCGTGGTCTGGTTCGGTGCAGCCTCACTGTGTCCCGGGTGGTCACAGGGAGACCATTTCAGGGGTCGCAGCACCTCAGTCTTGTTTCCACCAGAAACAGATAGCTTGCTTGTACAACAGAAAAACACCATCTCAGTCCTGTTTCCTCCGGGAACAGGTGGCTTGCTCGTACAATGGGAAAACACTGTCTCAATCCTGTTTCCACCGGGAACAAATGGAAATGGATGGCTTGCTCGTGGTTATGGTTTTCTGCAAAATCTGCAACGTGCGCAGCAAGGCTCACATCTTAGGCACCAAGAAATGTATAAGGCAAAAGTTCACTCATCAGTCCGCCACACTCATCTGCAAACAGGAGAAGCCCTGTTTCCCTTGCTTAGTATGCACATAGCCTCTACTGTGAATAGTGATCCTTCTTAATAGAGCACCAGGCCCCAAACGCCTTGGCACTAGGCTTACAAGACGCCTGGAGGGTTAGGTGGCCCGGGGGTCTGTGTTTGTGTGGGGATGACGGCTTGAGTCTGGTCTAGCACTTGAAGGCAAGCAATGAGGGCTAGGGCTTAGCTTCAGATGCAGGGCAAGAGAGAGGGTGTGGGGGGGTAAGGATTCAGGCTGCAGCGTAGCAGTTTGGGCTTGGCCTTAGCGACTAGAGGAGGAGAAGGAGGGAAGGCGGAAGGGCAGGGCTTCAGCTTAGTGGTGAGGCTGCAGGTCTGGCCCTGCCAGAGGAGCTCTCGCAGGCCCTGTGCCAGCAGCATCCCCATTACCTGAAGCCTCCTGACCTCCCCAACACAGGTGCTGTCTCTTGGCCAAGAGCTCCGTGCCCTTCATGTGCTCCCACGCCGGCCTCCAGCTTCTGCCTGCTCACCTGAGGGCACACAGAGCACCTCCTCATCAGCACGCAAGCGCTGTCCCCCAAAACCTGACCCCTTGAAATTGGCCCCAAGTGCCTTGAAACCGCTTCTGTTAGGGACGGCGATGCCTGCTACTGGTACAGTAGCAGCCTTGGTGAATAATTTGCGAGACCTAGCTTTGGTGGGTGGACCAGATTCTAAACGGGTAAGGGTGGCTCAGAAAGTTGGAGCAAAGAGACAGAGAGGAGCGACTAAGGTGAGCGGAAAGGTTACACAAAAGCAGATGTGGACTGACTTGCTGCAGGTGGGGATATTGCGGGATGAGATCAATGGCTTGCCAACTGCTGGTTTATTCAAGCATGGCAGCATTTGCCTGCCAATCAACAAAACCCACTGCCCCACCTGCACCCAGTGCTCCCTGGAAGCTGCCTGCTAAGAAACAATGAAGGGGAGGCAGGTCCCCCGAAATCCGAGCGTGAGTTGCAGCATATCATCTGAGGGACAGACGCCCATATGTACCCCTGCGAATTAGATGACACTCGGGAGGGGAAATAGCTGTGCTTGCTTTAGTAGATACAGGAGCAGAAGTTACAGTGCCACACAGTGCCCTAAACCCTGGAAAAGCAACAGGGCACTTCTGCGGTTTGGGTGGATCTGCCACCCCTGCTGTCGGGCCATAGTTCCTTTAGTGATTGGGAAAAACCCTCCCTTCTCCATTCCAGTCTTATTGGCACCCATTCATGCATATATTTTAGGAACTCATGTGTTACTAGGTTGAGACCTACACACAATGCAAGGATTCTTCTCTTTTGCAAGGAGTCCCTCACTGCCACAAGCACGAGGAATCACTCTAATCAGAGGGTACCCAAACTGGGACCCCATAGATTTGCCTGTACCAACTACCATTGTGTAAATAAAACAGGACAGAATACCAGGAGGAGAAACAGAAATTCAAGAAACAAAAGATGCTCTCTTACATGCACACATAATACACCCTGCCCTATCGGCCTTTAATAACCCCATATGGCCTGCGGAGAAGCCGGATGGCTCCTGGCGTACGATTGTGGATTACAGAGAATTGAATAAGGTGGTCCCACCCCTGATGGCAGTGGTCCCCAATATGGTGACTTTGTTAGAAGAAGTGGGTAAAAATTTGCAAGAATGGAAGGCTGAGGTGGATCTGGCAAACGCCTTTTTCTCTATTGCTATATCCCCAGCCTCGCAGGACCAATTTGCCTTCACTTGGAGTGGTAAGCAGTATACATTCCAAGTCCTTCCGCAGGGATATAGGCATAGCCCCACTATATGTCATCAAATGGTCGCTGCTGACCTCCCAACACCTCTCCCAGAATGTACTAGTCATCATTACATCAATGATATTTTGAGAACGGGACCATCTGAACATCAGGTGAAAGGGCAACTAATGGCACTGACGCATGCTTTCCAGGATAGGGGATGGGCTGTGAACCCCAGAAAGGTACAAGGATCAGATATTAGTGTTCAGTTTCTAGGAGTAGTGTGGATAGGACAAACGAAGGCCATTCCTGAAAAAGTGCGTAATACTATCCAGCAATGTTAGAGCCCATGTTGGAGTGGTGCAAGCTGCAATGCAATGGAAGTGCAGTGGTATGGGCCCTGCAGGACACAGAACAAACTACTCGACGCCATCGTGTCACTGCGCATGCAGCCATCCCAATTCAAGCGTGGGTAAATGATGACACTGTTAGAGCCCATGTTGGAGTGGCCCAAGATGCAACGCAATGGAAGTGGAAACATTCTTTGCAAGCTCGACTGAAAGGAGGGAAGAAGGAGTTAAGCACCCCACATGCCACTTTACTGGGAGAAGTACAGTTTAAGCACATGCCCTTACTACCTGAACCGGAGGGTCTACCTCTTCCTACCTCCCCCCACCCACCCCTCCGGCAGAAGTGTCACCGGTACAAGAAGCTCCTCCCTTTGAGATGTTATCTTCTGAACAGCAGGAGTGGCCTTGGTTTTCCGATGGTAGTGCAGTGTATTCTTGGGCAGGAGAACGCATACGGCATTCTGTGGCATACAAGCCTGCTACGGACGCTACCTGTTTTGCCCCCAGAACAGGATATGCCAGTCAGTGGGCTGAGCTAAAAGCCACAGCTATAGCTTTAGATGAAGGAGATGCATGCTATCTTGATACAGATAGTTGGGTAGTGTACAAAGGCTTGCAAGCTTGGCTGCCAGCGTGGACCGCTGCACAATGGAAAATACATGATAGGGAACTTTGGGGAAGCTCCTTGCGGGGAAAAAAATGGAGTATTGTGCAGACAAAAGTTATTTCAGTACGACACGTTGATGCCCATCAAAGGCAAGAGCCTCTTGAAACGCAATATAATTCAGCGGTTGACCGAATGGCAACCCCCTCAGAACTGAAACAGGCCCGACAAGCGCACAAACGGTCAGGGCATCGGGGCCCTGTCAGCAGGAATGGGCAAAGGATTTGGGGATCACCTGGATTTTACACATCCCATACCATCCCCAAGCTAGTGGACGAATACAAAGAATGAATGGTTTACTGAAAGAGCAAGTTTGAAAACTCACCCCAACACAGACATTAAAGCGATGGGCAAGTGTATTGCCCCAGGCACTATGCATGCTTAACAAGAGACGTGTGGGAGTACTTACTCCCTATGAGCGAGTGCAAATTAAACTAACATTGGCACCCCCCGCCCGAATATCAGTTACGGAAGGAGGGGTTGCCCCCCACATGCTTGCCTCACGAGAAGTAGAATTCTATGCATCCAAACCGTTATTAAGTGCCAAGCAGAAAAATATAAGCCTACACTTGCAGCTCGATTGTCCATCGCAGCATGTATGGCTATTCACACCTTTGCTATCCGTTCAAATAACCCCACTTCTACTAACTTCCTCTCCAGATTTCTCGTTCCAGGTATCCGCGCCAGTAAATATTGCACAAGGAAAACCGATACTGCAAAGAATTTTAGTCCGTAATGCTGCAGTACCTCACATTCAGCAAACACCTTCAATACCTTCCTTAGCTAATGTGTGGATATTAAATCCTCACAAGGAAAAACGACCTGGTACCATCCTGGCAGATGGGCCAGGAGCGACGGTCCTAGTGCTCCCTGATGGCGATACAATACCTTTTTAGCTCCCTGCTAACAGGTTATCCCCTCGGCATTTGTGAAGTATTGCTCGCATGTTGCATCCTGTGCTCCCCAACAAATGCGATCGACTTACAGGATCATCCCGCACCACATATAAATACATGGATCTGGCTAGTTCAGCGTTTGGCTAACTTATCTGCCTTTTGTATTGCGGGTGGACGGTCTCTTGATGATGTACTAACCACACGTCATATAGGAATACTAACCTCCCTTCAAATATTACCAAATTATACCTTCTTGAGAAATTTTGATATCCAGCTCACCCCCTTGAATTTACACGATCTGGGAACAGCCTCTACTAAATGAACACCTTGGAGGTATTCATTTTAGATTGCCAACGTGTCCAAAGCAGATCTATGTTTTTGCTTTGTCCATGCTACCATACCAAAGTATGATATGACCAATATGCAGTTGAAATGCAATGGTACTATGAATATAACCTTTAGGGTGGTTCCTTTTAGGCGGCACCACTGCTTACACTTATGTGCCAGCCAATACCACCGATGGCCCTTGCGCTATTACAAGACAACCCTGAGAAGCTCAGAAAGAATGTTTGAAGTAGGTAGATTTGGATAACTTCTATCTTAGATAGAATTTGCTTAGCATGAGTAGCCGCACACTTGCTTAGCATGAGTAGCTAAATTTGCTGAAGCCTTAGGCCGCGCTCCTAGTTCGGTAAGAAAGGGCCTCAGAGCTGGTGCAGGCTGGAAAGATAAGGGAGTTACAAGCAGTCTGCAAGTCTGCATTCCTGTGCCCCACTCTCCGAAAGGGAGGATGTCAAGGCTGAGAAATAAGGCCTGTTTGGGCGCCAGGACCTTGGGAAGCAAAGCCTCCTCTCACTGTTGAAACAGTGCTGATTAAGGGGTCTGGATTATGTCCTCTTCCTCAGGACCTTGGGAGATAACACCTACTGACCTAGCTGGGGCAGTGTTAATTGATCAGGACCTTGAGGAGAAGGGGTGGGATCCAGGGAATGAAGAAATCTCTAACCAATCAGTGTAAAAGGGAAAGTCGTAAATCTGGCAATTTGTGTGTATAAATGCTACTTGAAAAGTTGGGGGGGTGTGCTCGATTTGTGGGAAACCACCGAGCACCCAGGCTTGCGCAACTCTGAAATAAATAAACAAATGTCTCTCCTGAGTGTGTAATTATTGGCTTATTGCACACTGGGCAACGAATCCGCTTTTCGGACAACAGTTTTCTGGCGACCCAGGTGGGACCTCGCTGTAAAGCCTTGCCCGGATCGTCTTGCCAGTTCCGGTGGGGAGACACTGCTCATCGGACTCCAGCGCGCACCGACCGTTTTGTTCGGGGACTCCGTGAGCACCCTCCCTGGTCGGAACAGGTAAGCGACTCAAAGGTGCAACGCAGTAATTATTAAGAGACATTGCATAAAGGGTATGATACAAGGGTAATTGGTTGTGGTAACCAAAGGAAAGCTTTGTACACGTTTGGACAGTGACGACTGGAGTGTACGAAAGCGTAATTGGTAAGAACGTTCTTTTAAGGGAATATGGGAACAGGACAATCTGTGGGGGTATCCTCCTGTTCTCCTTTAGGATGCGTCCTGAAACATTGGAGTAAGTTTGGTGGGAATCCTTTAACAAGGAGAAAATTAAAGGAATACTCTACTCAGTGGTGGCCAATGTATAAACTGGAGGATGAGGAAAAATGGCCAGAAATGGGAACGCTAAACTATAATACAATCTTGCAACTTATGTTGTTTTGCAGAAGACAGAACAAATGGGATGAGGTCCCATATGTAGATTTGTTCTTCTCTCTGAGAAATGATCATGAAACTAGAAAAAAATGTAAGCTGTTGATCTCTGACTCAAATGTGTTAATGATGATAGGAAACAGAGAAAATGCCTCGGTGTTGCTCTGCTTGTAGCATTGGGAAGAGATGTTTAAAAGTGGGTGATGAGGAAGAGGATGTACAATTATTGGTCTCTCCGGAAAGAGATCAAGACAGTGTCGATAGCAGAAATAAGGGAAGTGAGGCATGTAGCCCGATTGCAGGCAGAACTCGGGCTACTCGGGCTCAACAAAATCCCGCGATTCAGGTCCCGCTGCATCAAGCAGTCGGACCAGACAGGATGCCTGTGTATGTGAAGGTCCCTTTTTCAACTACAGATTTAATGAATTGGAAGGAGTCTGCCGGGTCGTTCCGAGAAAATCCACAAAAGATGTATCAATCCTTTAAAATGATAATTGAGAATCATAATCCAGATTGGCAGGATTTACAGGTGCTTTTAAATACTTTGCTTGCACCTGAGGAGAAAAGAATGGTATTAGACAAAGCTCAAGAGGAGAATGAAAGACAAAATGCTAGAGACGGACCAGACCATTTTATGCTGGCCCAGGAACCGGGTTGGGATCAAAACACAGGGGCAGGCAGGTTAATGACTAAACAGCACCAAGAGTTAATATTATATGGGGTAAAGCATGGAGTACCTACGCCCAAAAATATTGCAAAACTGTATCAAGTTGCACAGGGTAAGAATGAGGATCCCTCTGCATTTTACGAGCGGTTATGTAAAACCGCCCGAAAATGGACAGACTTGGATCCCGAGGACGAAGAGAACAAGATGACTTTTACTACATTATTTGTAGGACAATCAGCACCAGATATAAGGAGAAAGCTTCAGAAAGTAGATGGTATGTCGGGGATGTCAATATCGCAATTAATAGAAATTGCATATGAGGTGTACAATAATAGGGAAGAAGTGGAGAGAAAGGAAAAACAAAAGGAGAAACTGAAAGATAAGAGGCAAAATGCTGCAATCTTGGCAGCTGCATTTGCCCAGGCACAAACTCCCTCTCAGGGAAGGGCTTTTCAGAAAGGACAAGGACGTGGAAGAGGACATAGAGTAGGAGGGAATTTGGGAAATAGAATTCCACTGAGGAGAGATCAATGTGCAATTTGCAGGGGGAAGGGGCACTGGAAAAATGAGTGCCCGAAGAGACAAACAGATCATTGGAAACCTCAGTCTGCATCTGTTCCAGAGGCAGATTTGCTCATGACTGGTACAGAGGATTCAGACTGACGGGGACCGGGGGTTGAGGAATTGGATTCCCCAGCCGAACCCCTGGTTTCAGTAAAGCTGGGGAACGAAACAGTTAAATTTTTAGTAGACACTGGAGCAGCGTATTCAGTACTAAATAGCTGTAAGGGACCAATGAGTAAATTCTCTATGCCAGTAATTGGGGCCACGGGAAAGCGAGAGGTCAAACCTTTCATTCAGCCAATTAAATGTGAAATAGGAAATAGGGTGTTAACACATGAATTCTTATACATGCCAGAATGCCCATTACCCCTAATGGGGAGGGATTTACTGAATAAACTGGGGGCACAAATAACCTTTGATCAAAACAAAGTTAAGGTGCACATTCCACAAAGTAACGCCTGGAAGGCACAAGCATATATGTTGCAGAAAGCACTGGATTCCGAACAGGTGGAGGATGGACCAAGCGAAATTCCCTCTGAAGTAATGGACGCAGTAATCCCTTTTGTGTGCAAACGGAGAAACCTGGAAGAGCCAGATGTGCAGAACCGGTAAAGGTGGAATTAAAACAAGGAGTTAAACCGGTAAGGCGAAAACAGTATCCCGTGAAGTTAGAGGCCCATGTTGGACTGGAGCCTATGATTAATAATTTCTTAAAGTATGGACTGTTGCGAGAATGTCAATCCGAGTACAATACTCCAATCCTGCCTGTAAAAAAACCACGTTCACAAGAATATCGTCTAGTACAGGATTTGCAAGCTATTAACCAGATAGTCATTGATGTGCACCCAGTGGTACCCAATCCATACACTTTGTTAACAACGATAAATGATTCAAATGTCTATTTTACAGTAGTGGACTTAAAAGATGCTTCCTTCTGTATCGCTTTGGAGGAACAAAGTCAACAATTATTTGCCTTTGAGTGGGAAAGTCCTACAACGAGACGCAAAATGCAGTTGTGCTGGACAGTACTCCCGCAAGGATTCAAGAACAGCCCTACAATTTTTGGTAATGTACTTGCAAAAGAATTAGAATTATGGCAAGATAAGAAAGAGACCACTACCTTATTACAGTATGTGGACGATATCTTACTGGGGGCAGACACTATTGAAGCAAGTAGAGAAAAAACCATCAGTTTATTAAATTTGGGGGGAACAGCGGGATACAGGGTGTCTCGGAAAAAAGTACAGATCATGAAGGAAAGCGTAATCTATCTAGGATTTGAAATATCCCAGGGGGAAAGAAAATTAGGAATCGAAAGGAAAGAAGCGATTTGTCAGATCGCCCCCCCAAAATCAAAAAGAGAACTCAGGGGATTTTTAGGAATGGCTGGGTGGTGTCGCCTGTGGATACCTAATTTTGGATTAATGGCAAAGCCTTTATATGAAGCTGTTAAGGGGCCAGGAGACTTGCTGGAGTGGACTCCAGAATGCTGAAAAGGATTTGATGAAATCAAGATTGCTGTCATGAGTGCCCCTGCATTAGGACTTCCGAACCTAACACAGCCATTTGAGCTGTACGTACATGAGAGAGGGCACCAGGCTTTGGGAGTGCTTGTACAGACTTTAGGAAATTGGAAAAGACCTGTGGCTTACTTTTCAAGACAGCTGGATAAAGTGAGTGCAGGGTGGCCAGGATGCCTCAGAGCAGTTGCAGCTGCTGTGCTGTTAATACAAGAGGCACGAAAATTGACGTTGGGACAAAAGGTGACTGTTTACGTGCCACATGCTGTTGCAGCAGTTTTAGAACAAAAAGGGCATCACTGGTTATCCCCGAGTAGGATGGTGCAGTACCAGGCAGTGATACTTGAGCAAGAAGATGTAACCATGAAGGTGTCTAATACCCTTAATCCGGCATCTTTATTACCACTTCATGAAGAGGGGAGGTTGGCTCATGACTGTCTGCAAACTATTGAGTGAGTATATTCCAGCCATCCAGATTTGAGAGATATTCCGTTGCAGAATCCAGACTGGGAATTATTTACCGATGGGAGCAGTTTTATAGTAAAGGGAGAAAGAAGGGCTGGATACGCTGTTGTCACTTTGGAAGGAGAAATCGAAGCAAGATCGCTACCAGCAAATACATCCGCCCAGAAAGCAGAACTGATTGCTTTAACCCGGGCTCTGGAATTATCAGAGGGAAAACGGACTAATGTGTTTACAGATTCAAAATACGCCTTTGGGGTTATACATGCCGATGGCGCAATTTGGAAAGAAAGAGGATTGCTATCTTCTCAAGGGAATCCTATAAAATACAGTAAGGAGATTATGGAACTACTCAAAGCAGTTAATAAACCCAAAGAAATAGCAGTAATGCATTGCAAAGCGCACCAGTCCGGACAGACTGACATAGTTAAAGGGAACAAAAGGGCCGATGAGGCTGCAAAAAGGGCAGCATTATCCGTGTCGGTGGCAGCCTTAGTTCCAGAAAGAATGCTAAAAATGGAAATTCCAGTATATACTGAAAAAGAAAATAAATTAGCAGAAATACTGAAATGCATAAAAACTCCCGAAGGATGGTGGGTGACATCTACTGGACAATGTGTGGTAACTTTGCCGATAATGAAGAAGCTGATGAAGCAAATACATGATAGCACCCACATGGGAGCCGAGTCACTGGTTGAAACAGTTAAAAGATTTGCTGTGGGAGTCAGTATGCTAATAATTGCAAAGGGTATTACACAAAAATGTGAAATCTGTTTTAGAAATAATCCCAAGAGTCAGAAGAAGCGCCCCCCCAGGGGAAGTAAAAAGGGGCTTCATGCCTGGGGATTACTGGCAAATTGATTTTTCTGAATTACCAAAATGTAATGGATATAAATATTTGTTGGTAATTGTTGACACCTTTTCAGGATGGCCTGAGGCTTTCCCGTGTCGTACCAATAAAGCCAGGGAAGTAGTAAAAATGTTATTAAAAGAAATTATACCAAGATTTGGGGTACCAGAAGGGTTTTCTTCAGATAGGGGACCTCATTTTATAGCAGAAATAGTACAGGAGACCTCAAAAATGCTACAAATTAAATGGGACTTACATACCCCCTGGAGGCCACAATCCAGTGGAAAAGTGGAAAGAATGAATCAAACAATTAAGAGACAGGTAGGAAAATTGTGTCAGGAGACTCAGATGAAATGGACTGATGTTTTACCTCTGGCATTATTAAGAATCAGAATAACCCCAAGGGTTAGGCAGAAAGTTAGTCCATTTGAGATTCTGTATGGTAAACCTTACACTGTAAATCTAACTGGAAATGAAATTCAAATGCACGTTAAGGGCGATCAAATTTTAAGTGATTATCTCTTGTCTATGGCAAAGGTTCTTACTTCTCTCCGTAGGTACATCCAGTTAAGATCTCCTGTACTTTTAGATTCACCTGTACATTCATTCCAGCCGGGAGATCAAGTGTATCTTCGGACCTGGAAGGATGAGCCATTGGTAGAAAAGTGGAGAGGACCATATCTTGTACTGCTAACAACAAATACTGCTGTGAAACTGCAGGGAATTGATTCCTGGATCCACTACACCCGAGTGAAAGCAGTACCTCGAGAGACGTGGAAAGCTGAACAAGTTCATCCTTTCAAGTTAAAAATATATAAAGATATATGAGTTGTATTGGAAGCGAATTGGTTTTAAATTTAGATTGTATTCAGGGAAGAATTGCTTTAATCTGTTTGTTAGGAATAGGGTTAATATTGTTGTTAGGGTCTCTGTGTAAAAATGATGTTCTCCTTAATAACCAGGGGAGAAATGTGGTGGTTAGCTTTTCTAGGTTACCTGAGCCAAACAATTAAAGGGAATCAGGAAGGATTTTGGAGTCACAATCTCCATTTGGAAGTAATTATGAAATCTATGAAGATAGTTAACCAGAGGGATTGCTGGGTGTGTACCCACTTCCCTGAACATTCCAACAAGGGCTTCCCCCTAATTGGAGTGCCTCTTAATTTTTCCTTTCTGGAATTTATGAAACAGATAAGAAATGATAGTGATCAAACGAAATATGATGAAACAACCGAACAGGAATGGGAAGTCCAGAGTGTGACAGGAGATTATTATCAATGTATCCGAAGATGTAATAATAGTAATAGATGGTGGGAGAAAACTGTACCTTATGGAAAACAGCCGATCAACTGTACTGGAGCCATTAAGGCAGGGAGTTATGAAGATTGCTCTCGGATCCCTGCAATAGGTTATAAGTGGCCAAGTAAGGAACTAAATGGGTGGCGTGTTCCGAAAGGTAGTGGATGGTATTGGTTGTGTGGGAACAAGGCATGAAAAGTGCTACCTCCTAATTGGTCAGGGACGTGTACTTTAGGGGCAATAATCCCTTATGTTACTATAAGAAAAGAATTGAGTAATAAATATCAAAAATCCTGGCTAAGAACATTCATGAGGAGACAAAAGAGGGTCAATAATCCTTTAATAGAGCGACCTACTAGGTTTCAGTCATTCGTAAAGTGGCTGTTTCCACAATTGGGAGTGAGTGAACTTGAAAAAGCAATAGTAAATATTTCAGCAGTTATTGAAAAAATAGGGAACAAAACCTCTGATGCCATTGCAGCTTTACAAGAGGAGGTTTCAGAAATTGCTAAAATAAGTACCCAAAACAGAATGGCTCTAGATATGTTATTGGCATCTCAGGGAGGAGTATGTACAGTAATAAATACAAGTTGCTGTGTATATGTGGATCAAAGCGGGAGAATTTCTACCGATCTAAATGAAATCTGGAAGCAGACTGAAATCTTACATGGGGTTCAGAAAGATGATACTTCTTTCGGATTTGAAGAAACATGGAAATGGTTGACTTCCTGGTTCCCTGATGTGAGCTCATGGGTTAAAAAATGTTTAACAATTTTGGGAATGGTGCTAGTAGTTTTTGTATGCGTTTATGTAGTGATTCAATGCATTTCTAAGTGTTTTACAAAATTAATATGGGAAAGATTTTTAAAAGAGTGAGACTAATATGAAAATGATCATATAAGTCTCAAAGGGGGGAATTGTTACAAGACAACCCTGAGAAGCTCAGAAAGAATGTTTGAAGTAGGTAGATTTGGATAACTTCTATCTTAGATAGAATTTGCTTAGCATGAGTAGCCGCACACTTGCTTAGCATGAGTAGCTAAATTTGCTGAAGCCTTAGGCCGCGCTCCTAGTTCGGTAAGAAAGGGCCTCAGAGCTGGTGCAGGCTGGAAAGATAAGGGAGTTACAAGCAGTCTGCAAGTCTGCATTCCTGTGCCCCACTCTCCGAAAGGGAGGATGTCAAGGCTGAGAAATAAGGCCTGTTTGGGCGCCAGGACCTTGGGAAGCAAAGCCTCCTCTCACTGTTGAAACAGTGCTGATTAAGGGGTCTGGATTATGTCCTCTTCCTCAGGACCTTGGGAGATAACACCTACTGACCTAGCTGGGGCAGTGTTAATTGATCAGGACCTTGAGGAGAAGGGGTGGGATCCAGGGAATGAAGAAATCTCTAACCAATCAGTGTAAAAGGGAAAGTCGTAAATCTGGCAATTTGTGTGTATAAATGCTACTTGAAAAGTTGGGGGGGTGTGCTCGATTTGTGGGAAACCACCGAGCACCCAGGCTTGCGCAACTCTGAAATAAATAAACAAATGTCTCTCCTGAGTGTGTAATTATTGGCTTATTGCACACCGGGCAACGAATCCGCTTTTCGGACAACAGCGCTATTATGCTAAGCATCCTCCCTTTTATGACAGAACAAAAGAGGAAGCCACGGCATGTTTTGCATGCCACATGTGACCCCCACATGAATCTGTTTTCTCATGGAGAGGCTCTAGGATTCTTACGGAGCCCAACTGGTGTCCCGGGGTGGTAACCCCTAATTATAAACAAGTAGAACATGTCGCCTGTGCTTTAGCCCAAGGACTAAATTGGACATCTAAAGCCATCGCCTCTTGAAACAAATACGACAAAGCACTTTGCAAAATCCATTAGTAATTGACTACCTTCTGCTCCAACATAACCATGGATGCCATGATTTTGCTGGCATGTGCTGCTTCAACATTCCTGATGAATCAGCATCTATTGAAACTAACATCAACCATCTGCAAGATATTATTCAACACATTTGCCAAAATGATGGCGAAGCATGGCTAGCCAGCTGGTTCAGTTCTCTAACCAGGTGCTTAGGCCACCTTATCCAAGGAGGGCTTCTGTTTCTTTTTGGCCTTGTTTTATGTTATGTTATAGCATCATTTCTCTGTAAAATCCCTTGTCCACACCCATGACACCCTCATAAAGATTGGGACAGCCTGTGACTAGCACCTCATTGCGGGGGTGGAATGTAGGGAGTAATGCGGAAGAATGTCGAGGAGGCAGGCGATGGGAACTAGCCAGACTGTCCCAGGAGGAAAAAGAAGCAGTGTAATGTGTCTTGCACATCTTATCTGTTCCAACCCCTAGCTTGACATGCTTTAGCAGTTATAATATCACACGACCATTTCATGAGCATAATGTAATTCTGCTTATTGTGCATGTGCCTGTTGCATAAAAGCCTATTCATTCCCCCTCCCCGGGTTCCTCGCCATGGACAAACACTCAGCAGTGCCAGGAATTCTCCTGTCTTCTTATTGCCTCCAGGGGGGACAACACTGGGGAACGCCCGCATAGACACAGAAGTAGTAAAGGCCTTCTAAGGATCCTTGTGTGCATTGCATTTGTGTATCCGCCCCTGCCTGGGGCTAGGGCGATGACCCCGCCTTGCACCCACACCCACCATTACCTACAGCTGTAGGCACAATCTCTGATTCACACTGCCCAAGGATTGTCCTCACCTTTGACTCCCTTCTGCAGCAAATCCTCAAATAAAAGAGCAGTTTGCAGCGCACGCTAGGGCACAGAGTCCCGTGGGAAAGTTTAACTCGGAGGTATCAACTGCAGCTGGGAGTAGTGGGCTGCCCGGAGATCTTGTCCCCTCATGGGGAACCCATACTGGGTAAGCAGTGTCACCTCTAGTGCCTCATGCTACCCAAGCTATCACACTGCGGCCTTGGCTCCAATGTCCTACCAATGAGCACAGAAGGAGAAGGCACAAACCCCTGCCTGGAAGCAGCTGGTTCATCACCTTTCTTGCCACTGCTGCGTCAGCTTTTCCCCTCTCCTGTTCCTGGGTGGGCTTCACAGGTGCCACAGGCCTCTAGGTGGTATTCTAGGTGCAGTCTCAAGCTTGTACCTGGAAACAGCAACAACACATCAGTCTGAAGAGAGGGCACCAAAGTGTCCTTTGCATCTCACGTCAATAATGGGGACACAGGGTCACATGGGAGCTACTGTGAAGTCCATCCTTGCCCAAAGCAGAATATGCGGAACATGCCAGATGCTGGAGGACTGTATGAGGCAGCTGAATGCCATAATGAAGACCTCCAGTGCTTGGAGGGGCATTCGCTTCCTCATCAGCCTGTGCCAGGGCTTCCCTGTCCTTCCTGTGAGAAAGCTCATTTTGATGTAAATCCTCTGCACTGCTGTTGGAGACCAGCTCCCATCTCCCATGGGAGCCAGGGGCTAAGAAGCAAACATACTCACTCTGGAAAGACAATGGCATCACCAGAAAGGGTCTGAGAAGCAGCAGTTTTGCTGCCTGAGAGGACTGAATCCCTCGTCTCTGGCATCTGCAAAGGGGAGAGAAACAAAAGGGGCGTGCTCCCATCTGGGCTTTGGTCTGCCTGTTCTTCGGCTTCCAGTCATGGATTCAAATATGATCCTAAAACAGAAAGGCACTAAGCGCTGGTTTTCTGGAAGAAGGGAAGTCTCAGGGCAAAACACACAATAGGTGTGATCTTTTCTTTGAAATTTTCCATGAGCACATGGGAAGGGGATCCTGGGCTGCAGGGAACTTTGGGTTGACCCACTACAGAAATTCCCAGGGTCTTCTATGTCCCCGAGTCCCCTGAATGCTAGAGAAGAACAGTCCAGGGAGGTGGCATTGCTCTAGGCCAGGACTGTCCCTGTGACCGGAGAGGTCCTGGCAGGCCAATAGAAATGCATCCACTTGTACTTTGCTAGGATTTCAAAAGAGCAAGAGGTAGAACTGGAGAAATGGAAAACTTACCCCAAGAAGAGCTTCTGCCAGCTGTTCAGTCCCATTCGGCTTTTGCAGGATGCAGCTCTGCAGGTCTCGGGCTGCAGAAAAAGCCTGGGATCTCTCCGTGAGGCTGGGGATGACAGTCATCTTTTCTGCAGAAGATGTGCTGCTGTTGATGAGGTCGCCAGATAAAGGAGTTAGGGAGGAGGAAGTAAGCAGAGGAGGAAGTAAGCAGACCGCGTGGCATCCGACAAGATGAGCGAGAGGTAGATAGGATATTCTCAGAGACCCTACAGCTTCAAGAATCTCAACCCTCCCATAGTAGTGGAGGTGCAGGCGGGCTCCATGCCATGTGGAACGCTAAGTCGTAACTCTGTAGAAGATGAAGGCTGGATCATTCAGTATATTCCAGGTTGGAAGAGATTTAGCTGTGCCACATCACATGAATACAAGGAAGAAGGAAAACACAAGGACTGCACTACAGCCCTTTGGTTCTTTCCGGCCACCCACAGAGGCCTGTCCCTGAGAGGAGCCAGACTAATGTTGCCATCACAGAGATGGAATCCTTTGAAAAGAAAGGCCAGCTCCAAACACAGCTCTCAGCTCCTGCTGCCCCGCAGGCCTCACCCATGTCCACTACATCTGCAGTGCTGGCAGCGCTGACCAGCAATCACAGTAAAGCTGGCCTCTGATGGGTTCTGAGGCACACTCTGGTCCCCATCTCTCTTTCAAAGCTCTCTACATCTGGCTCACTTCTAAGCAGAAGGAGAATGCAAGAGGCAGCATGAATGCTGGTGTTTGCCTTGACAAGGTCTGGTGTGGCAAGAAACATGGACCAAAGCTTTTCACTAGATCTGAGCAGAAGAGGAATCCCCAGGACATTGGGCATGTAGCCAGCTCTTAAAGCAAGTCAGAGAGAGAAGTATAATTGCATTGTGCCCTATGATGTCATGATGATAATAATAATAATAAAAAAAGGTTGAAGCTGTTTTCAGGACCCGGTGGAGGAATTCTAAATTTCTACCAGTCACATCTGAACAGCACTTGTGCACATCCCAAAGATATCCCAAGGGGAAGCCAAAGTAGCAGCCTGTCTTCCTACCAGGAAGGTGAGGCCGTGAACCTCTGCAATAGGCACTGAAAGATGGAACACGGGTCTGTGAACAGTCAGAAGACCACGCTTCCCACCACCAACTTGTTCAGTGACAACACCAAAGGTCCCAAGCCGAATAATTCTGGCTCCCTGAAAACAGGAAGGAAGAAAAGAATTATGAGACTGTTAGGTGGAGAGGCTGATGACTGGTCAGCGCATGGTGATGGTGCTCAGTGCCCTGCCCACTCCTGCTGTACTGGAACGCTTTGAAGAAGCTCTGGAGAAGCTCTTTGGAAGAACCTTCCAGGCCCAGGGTGGCAGACCCACCTGCTTCAGCACCAGCTGCCGCACACACACCTCCCCAGGTAGCAAGGGTCTCTGGAAAGTACGTGAAAGACACGTCATGCTCCGGGAGGGCCAACTCACCACCGTTCAGCACATGCCTAACCCAGGAGATGACAAGTGCAAGCGCATTCAAACAGCATCCCCCTCCCCAAACATACCCCATCCCTGACAGCAGCTGCAGAGCTGAGGTGGGGACAGGGGCTTTCATGTGGACCCAGGAGGGGTCTGGATCTGAAACAGAGGCATTAGGGCATGCAGATCCTGCCATGGGACATCCACAATGTGTTCCTGAGCTCAAAGCCTGCTCTGCTGCTCTGGAGGTACAAGGAGATCCAGCAGGAAGGAGCGGGAGGCAGTGGCTGGTCTCCCAGACAGCAAGCCACTGGGAGCTGAGGAAAAGTCCAAGGATTCATTTCCAGCACAGGTGTTTCTGGAAGCCTCTCCAGAGCCCAGCAGGAGCTGCAGGAGCCCTCAGCCTTCTTCAAACAGGTCTCCCATCCTTCCAGATGCAGCTGTCACAGGGGGACCCCCTCCCTAGGGATTTTGGCAATGGATTGCCACGCAGCGAGAGGATGGTGCTGTGCCCAATGTAGTCCGGGGCTCAGGCCATCCCGCAGGGTCTCCCCTGTGGGGCCAGGCATCTCCCACTGCTGCCAACAGCCCCGCCACATGTCTGCCAACAGCCGGGGACTGTCACTGGGCTGTGATGGGTCTGTGCCCATCGCCAGGGCCAGCCATGTGCCAGGCGCTCTCCCCAGGGCAGCCATGTGCCCGTCCCCACTCTGGACCCGCTGTGTGCCAGGTCCTTGCCGGGGCCGGGCTGGTGCTGGGCACCCTGGGCCCAGGTAGGATGGGGAACTGCTCTGCCCCAGGAGGACGTGGGGCTGGCCCAGGCAAGGGCTGGGCACCTTGGCCCAGAGGCGATCACTGCAGCCATCACATACTGGCTCCAGCGGCCCGTCCCTGCCCAGGGCGGCAAGAGCAGGCAGCTGGGACAGGCCGGGCCGGGGTAGTGCAACATGGTGCCACGTGGGGCCGGGGCACGGGGCCGGGCCGGGGCGTCGCTGCTGTGGCGGCAGCGCCAAAGGTCGGGGTGGAGAGAAATACTGTGTCATGTCAGCGCTGCCGCACAGTCCTCCTGCAATAGGACCCAAAACCGCGTTGCTGCAAAATGCCAGGCAGAACTGTAACTTGATCAGCGTGCATGATCATGGGCCTTGGTCTTGAAGAAGGAAATGGAATGAGAAAAAGCATAAAGCATAAACCAAGGGTTCCTTCCCTCCCCAGGTAGCTTTTTCAGAAAACCGGCAGTTCCCCACTGTTACCTGGGATCAGCTCCCCAGCAGTCCAGCTTGCTGCAGAGTGGATCAAATGCCAGTGCCAGCACGACGGGGAGGACCGTACTGGAGGGGTAAAATCAGTGGGAGGGAGAAGGAGGGGTTTTGTTTGTTTGTTTGTTTGTTTGTTTGTTTTTATGGCAGTATCAGGAGGGCAGGAGAGCCCAGGGCAGCCCTTGGCAGGGGCAGGGCCATGGTTGCCAGGCAACATGGGGGGGACAGGAGGCGGGAGGAGACCACGTGCCCTGCAGCCAATGGGGTGCGGCTGCCAGGCGATGCGGGGCCGGAAGCAGGAAGCCAGGTGCCCGGCAGCCAGCAGGGTGCCGTTGCCAGGGGAGAGGGGCGGGGCGCGGCCTGCCCTGGGGGAGGGAGTCCCAGGCCCTGGAGGCGGCTGGAGGCCGGCTTGGGCGGCCATGGCGGGGCAGCGCGTGGGGCCAGGAGCGCCGGGGAGCCGGGCCCTGTGCGCCCCGGCCGCGCTGCACCAGCCTGCTGGGACGGGGGCCGTGCGCGTCACGAGGCCCCGCTCTCCGGGGCAGCCGTGCACCCCACGGAGGCGGCGGGTCCTGCCCTGACACAGCAGGGGCTGCTGGCCAGGCGGGGAGGCCTGGGCCTGGCGCGGCCCGAGGGGCTGGACCGGCTCTGCCTCCTCCCGGGGAGCTGCGTTGTCCCAGGATGTGCTGCGGCTCTGGCCTCAGCACGGCAGGTCTCCCTCTGTCCGGGCTCTCTGGGTACCGGTGTTGTCCGAAAAGCGGATTCGTTGCCCGGTGTGCAATAAACCAATAATTGCACACTCAGGAGAGACATTTGCTTCTTTATTTCAGAGTTGCACAAGCCTGGCTGCTCGGTGGTTTCCCACAAATCAAGCACACACCCCCCCCCAGCCCGGCTTCTCAAGGAGCATTTATACAAACAAATTGCCAGGTTTGCAACTTTCCTTTTTACACTGATTGGTTAGTGATTTACACACAATTATAACTCTGCTTTCACACCATTTTACTAGGACGCATGCTCAGGGGAGGGGTCTTCACCGGGCACGGGTCTTTTGGACCTATGGGTGTGATGTTTTGCAGTATAATGAGGACAGTTCAGTCAGGGATACATGGACCTCCCATTCTTTTGCCAAATTGGCAATATGTACCTAGAAATAAAACATTTTGATGTAATGTTTCTTTTAGGGCTTTAGCAGTTCTAGGATGCCCTTGTTTAAAGAATGCTTCTTTTCAGAAAATAGAGATAGAGGTTATCCTAATCTGCCTAGTTAAAACCGAATGAACATTCTTTCTGAGCTTCGCAGGGTTGTCTTGTAACAGTTCCCCCTTTGAGACTTGTATGACCATTCTCATATTAGTCTCACCCTTTAAAAATTTTTCCCTTATTAGCTTTGTACAACATCTAGAAATGCATTGAATCTCTACATAGACACATACAAAAACTAATAACAGCATTCCCAAAATTGTTAAATGCTTTTTAACCCATGAGCTTGCGTCAGGGAACCAGGAAGTCAACCATTTCCATGTTTCTTCAAATCCGAAAGAAAGCATCATCTTTCTGAACCCCATGTAAGATTTCAGTCTGCTTCCAGATTTCATTTAGATTGGTAGTAATTCTCCCGCTTTGATCCACAGCAACTAGTATTTATTACTGTACATACTCCTCCCTGAGATGCCAAGAACATATCTAGAGCCATTCTGTTTTGGGTGGTTATTTTAGCAATTTCTGAAACCTCCTCTTGTAAAGCTGCAATGGCATCAGAGGTTTTATTCCCTATTTGCTCAATAACTGCTGAAATATTTACTATTGCTTTTTCAAGTTCACTCACTCCCAATGGTGGAAACAGCCACCTTGCGAATGAATGAAACCTAGTAGGTCGCTCTATTAAAGGATTATTTTGTCTCCTCTTTTGTCTCCTCATGAATGTTCTTAACCAGGATTTTTGATTCTTGTTACTCAGTTCTTTTGTTACAGTAATATTAGGGATTATTGCCCCTAGAGTCCATGTCCCTGACCAATTAGGAGGTAGCACTTTTCGTGCCTTGTTCCCGCACAACCAATACCATCCACTACCTTTCGGAACACGCCACCCATTTAGTTCCTTACTTGGCCACTTATAACCTATTTCAGGGATCCGAGAGCAATCTTCATAACTCCCTGCCTTAATGGCTCCAGTACAGTTGATCGGCTGTTTTCCATAAGGTACAGTTTTATCCCACCATTTATTACTATTATTGCACCTTCGGATACATTGATAATAATCGCCTGTCACACTCTGGACTTGCCATTCCTGTTCTGTTGTTTCATCATGTTCCGTTTGATCACTAGCATTTCTTATCTGTTTTATAAATTCCATACAGGAAAAATTAAGAGGCACTCCAATTAGCGGGAAGCCCTTGTTGGAATGTTCAGGGAAGTGGGGACACACCCAACCATCCATCTGGTTAACTATCTTCATAGATTTCATAATTACTTCCAAATGAAGATTTTGACCCCCAAATCCTTCCTGATTCCCTTTGGCTCAGGTAACCTAGAGAAACTAACCACCACATTTCTCCCCTGTTGTTTGTTAAGGAGAACATCCTTTTTACACAGAGACCCTAACAACAATATTAACCCTATTCCTAACAAAGAGATTAAAGCAATTTTTCCCTGAATACAATCTAAATTTAAAACTGATTCACTTCTAACACAACTCATATATCTTTATATATTTTTAACTTGAAAGGTTGGACTCGTTCAGCTTTCCACATCTCTCGAGGTCCTGCTTTCACTCGGGTGGAGTGGATCCAGGAATCAATTCCCTGCAGTTTCACAGCAGTATTTGTTGTTAGTAGGACAAGATACGGTCCTCTCCATTTTTCTATCAACGGCTCATCCTTCCAGGTTCGAAGATACACTTGATCTCCAAGCTGGAATGAATGTACAGGTGAATCTAAAAGTATGGGAGATCTTAACTGGATGTACCTACGGAGAGAAGGAAGAACCTTTGCCATAGACAAGAGAGAATCACTTAAAATTTGATCGCCCTTAGATGGACTAACTTTCTGCCTAACCCTTGGGGTTATTCTGATTCTTAATAATGCCAGAGGTAAAACATCAGTCCCTTTCATCTGAGTCTCCTGACACAATTTCCCTCTCTGTCTCTTAATTGCTTGATTCATTCTTTCCACTTTTCCACTGGATTGTGGCCTTCAGGGGGTATGTAAATCCCATTTAATTTGTAGTATTTTTGAGGTCTCCTGTACTATTTCTGCTATAAAATGAGGTCCCCTATCCGAAGACAATCCTTCTGGTACCCCAGATCTTGGTAGGATTTCTTTTAATACCATTTTCACTACCTCCCTTGCTTTATTGGTACGGCACGGGAAAGCCTCAGGCCATCCTGAAAAGGTGGCAACAATTACCAACAAATATTTATATCCATTACAGCTTGGTAATTCAGAAAAATCAATTTGCCAGGAATCCCCAGGCATGAAGCCCCTTTTTTACCTCCCCTGGGGGGGTTTGGGGGGGGGGGGCGCTTCTTCTGAATCATGGGATTATTTCTAAGACGGATTTCACATTTTTGTGTAATTCCCTTTGCAATTAGTAACACACTAACTCCCACAGCAAATCTTTCAACTGTTTCAACCAATGCCTCGGCTCCCACGTGGGTACTATCATGTGTTTGCTTCATCAGCTTCTTCATTATCGCCAAAGTTACCACACCTTGTCCAGTAGATGTTACCCACCATCCTTTGGAAGTCTTTATGCATTTCAGTATTTCTGCTAATTTATTTTCTTTTTCAGTGTATACCGGAATTTCCATTTTTAACGTTCTCTCTGGAACTAATGCTGCCACCGACACGGATAATGCTACCCTTTTTGCAGCCTCATCGGCTCTTTTGTTCCCTTTAGCTACGTCAGTCTGCCCAGATTGGTGTGCTTTGCAATACATTACTGCTGTTTCTTTGGGTTTATTAACTGCTTCGAGTAGTTCCATAATCTCCTTACTGTATTTTATAGGATTCCCTTGAGAAGACAGCAATCCTCTTTCCTTCCCAATCGTGCCATGGGCATGTATAACCCCAAAGGCATATTTGGAATCTGTGAACACATTGGTCCGTTTCCCTTCTGATAATTCCAGAGCCGAAGTTAAAGCAATCAGTCCTGCTTTCTGGGTGGATGGATTTGCTGGTAGCGATCTTGCTTCGATTTCTTCTTCCAAGGTGACAACAGCATACCCAGCCCTTCTTTCTCCCTTTAGGATAAAACTGCTCCCATCGGTAAATAATTCCCAGTCTGGATTCTGCAATGGAATACCTCTGAAATCTGGACGGCTGGAATATACTCGCTCAGTAGTTTGCAGGCAGTCTTGAGCCAACTTCCCCTCTTCATGAAGTGGTAATAAAGATGACGGATTAAGGGTAGTAGACACTTTCATGGTTACCTCTTCTTGCTCAAGTATTACTGCTTGGTACTGCACCATCCTACCTGGGGATAACCAATGATGCCCCTTCTGTTCTAAAACTGCTGCAACAGCATGTGGCACATAAGCAGTCACCTTTCGTCCCAATGTCAATTTTCGTGCTTCTTGTATTAACATCACAGCAGCTGCAACTGCTCGCAGGCATCCTGGCCACCTGCACTCACTTTATCCAATTGTTTGGAAAAGTAAGCCACAGGTCTTTTCCAATTTTTGGAAGTCCTAATGCGGGAGCACTCATGAGAGCAATCTTGATTTCATCAAATCCTTTTCGGCACTCTGCAGTCCACTCCAGCAAGTCTCCCGCCCCCTTAACAGCTTCATATAAAGGCTCTGCCATTAATCCAAAATTAGGTATCCACAGGCCACACCACCCAGCCATTCCTAAAAATCCCCTAAGTTCTCTTTTTGATTTTGGGGGGCGATCTGACAAATCGCTTCTTTCCTTTCGATTCCTAATTTTCTTTCCCCCTGGGATATTTCAAATCCTAGATAGATTATGCTTTCCTTCATGATCTGAACTTTTTTCTGAGACACCCTATATCCTGCTGTTCCCCCCAAATTTAATAAACTGATGGTTGTTTCTCTACATTCTTCAGTCATGTCTGCCCCCAATAAGATAGCGTCCACATACTGTAATAAGGTAGTGGTATCTTTCTTACCTTGCCATAATTCTAATTCTTTTGCAAGTCCATTGCCAAAAATGGTGGGGCTGTTCTTGAATCCTTGCGGGAGTACTGTCCAGCACAACTGCATTTTGCGTCTCGTTGTAGGACTTTCCCACTCAAAGGCAAATAATTGTTGACTTTGTTCCTCCAAAGCGATACAGAAGGAAGCATCTTTTAAGTCCACTACTGTAAAATAGACATTGGAATCATTTATCGTTGTTAACAAAGTGTATGGATTGGGTACCACTGGGTGCACATCAATGACTATCTGGTTAATAGCTTGCAAATCCTGTACTAGATGGTATTCTTGTGAATGTGTTTTTTTAACAGGCAGGATTGGAGTATTGTACTCGGACTGACATTCTCGCAGCAGTCCATACTTTAAGAAATTATTAATTGTAGGCTCCAGTCCAACATGGGCCTCTAACTTCATGGGATACTGTTTTCACGCTACTGATTCAGTTCCTTGTTTTAATTCCACCTTTACCGGTTCTACACATTTGGCTCTTCCAGGTTTCTCCATCGCCCACGCAAAAGGGACTACTGCGTCCATTACTGCGGAGGGAATTTTGCTTGGTCCACTCTCCACCTGTTTGGAATCCAGTGCTTTCTGTAACATATATGCTTGTGTCTTCCAGGCGTTATTTGGTGGAATGTGCACCTGAACTTTGTTCTTATCAAAGGTTATTTGTGCCCCCACTTTATTCAGTAAATCCCTCCCCATTAGGGGTAATGGGCATTCTGGCATGTATAAGAATGCATGTGTTAACACTCTATTTCCTATTTTACATTTAATTGGCTGAATGAAAGGTTTGACCTCTTGCTTTCCTGTGGCCCCAATTAGTGGCACAGAGAATTTACTCATTGGTGCCTTACAGCTATTTCATACTGAATATGTTGCTCCAGTGCCTACTAAAAAAGTAACTGTTTCCTTCCCCAGCTTTACTGAAACCAGGGCTTCAGCTGGGGAATCCAATTTCTCAACCCCCGGTTCCCATCAGTCTGAATCTTCTGCACCAGTCGTGAGCAAACCTGCCTCTGGAACAGATACAGATACAGACTGAGGTTTCCAATAATCTGATTGTTTCTTCGGGCACTCATTTTTCCAGTGCCCCTTCTCCCTACAAATCGCACATTGATCTCTCCTCAGTGGAATTCTATTTCCCAAATTCCCTCCTACTCTATGTCCTCTTCCACGTCCTTGTCCTTTCAGAAAACCCCTTCCCCGAGAGGAAGTTTGTGCCTGGGCAAATGCAGCTGCCAAGATTGCAGCATTTTGCCCCTTATCTTTCAGTTTCTCCTTTTGTTTTTCCTTTCTCTCTACTTCTTCCCTGTTATTGTACACCTCTCATGCAATTTCTATTAACTGTGATATTGACATCCGCGACATACCATCTATTTTCTGAAGCTTTCTCCTTATACCTGGTGCTGATTGTCCTACAAATAATGTAGTAAAAGTCATCTTGTTCTCTTCGTCCTCGGGATCCAAGTCTGTCCATTTTCGGGCGGTTTCACATAACCGCTCCTAAAATGCAGAGGGATGCTCATTCATACCCTGCGCTACTTGATACAGTTTTGCAATATTTTTGGGCCTAGGTACTGCATGCTTTACCCCATATAACATTAACTGTTGGTGCTGTTTAGTCATTAACCTGCCTGCCCCTGTATTTTGATCCCAGTCCGGTTCTTGGGCCGGCATAAAGCGCTCCAGCCATCTCTAGCATTTTGTCTTTCATTTTCCTCTCGAGCTTTGTCTAATACCATTCTCTTCTGCTCAGGTGCAAGCAAAGTATTTAAAAGCACTTGTAAATCCTGCCAGTCTGCATTATGACTCTCAATTATCATTTTAAAGGATTGATACATCTTTTCTGGATTTTCTCGGTACGACCTGGCAGACTCCTTCCAATTCATTAAATCTGTAGTTGAAAAGGGGACCTTCACATATACAGGCATTCCATCTGGTCCTACTGCTTGACGCAGTGGGGCCTGAATCGCAGGATTTTGTGGAGCCTGAGTAGCCTGAGTTCTGCCTGCAATCGGGCTACATGCCTCACTTCCCTTATCTCTGGCGACACGATCTTGATCTCTTTCTGGAGGGACCAATAATTGTACATCCTCTTCCTCATCACCCACTTTTAAACATCTCTTCCCAATACTACAAGCAGAGCAACACCGAGGTATTTTCTCTTTGCCTTTCACCATCGTTAACACATTTGAGTCAGAGACCAATAGCTTACATTATTTTTCATTTTTCATATTACCCTTAAAAGAACGTTCTTACCAATTACGCTTTTGTACACTGGAGTCCACAGAGCAGCATCTCCCCGCCGGGAAGTGGCAAGACGATCCAGGCAAGGCTTTACAGTGAGGGTCCCACTTGGGTCACCAGAAAACTGTTGTCCAAAAAGCAGATTCGTTGCCCGGTGTGCAATAAGCCAATAATTACACACTCAGGAGAGACTTTTGCTTCTTTATTTCAGAGTTGCGCAAGCCTGGCTGCTCGGTGGTTTCCCACAGATCAAGCACACACCCCCACCCCGGCTTCTCAAGGAGCATTTATACAAACAAATTGCAAAGTTTGCAACTTTCCCTTTTACACTGATTGGTTAGTGATTTACATACAATTATAATTTTGCTTACACACCATTTTACTAGGATGCATGCTCAGGGGAGGGGTCTTCACCTGGGCACAGGTCTTTTGGACCTATGGGCGTGATTTTTTGTAGTATAATGAGGACAGTTCAGTCAGGGATACATGGACCTCCAATTCTTTTGCCAATTTGATTTAATGTTTCTTTTAGGGCTTTAGCAGTTCTAGGATGCCCTTGATTCAAGAATGCTTCTTTTCAGAAGATAGAGATAGAGGTTATCCTAATCTGCCTAGTTTAGACAGCATGAACATTCTTTCTGAGCTTTCACGATTGTCTTGCAACACCAGCAGTGTTGACGCACGGCCCCGGTGCCCCCAGCACCAGCCCTGGGACCTCCTCCACATGCATCCTGCCCACAGCACAGAGAGCCCTGCTGCAGGGATGGGGAGAGACGGAGCTGGGTGAGGAGATGGGATGGCCTGGGCTGGTCAGGCGCAGGGCACGGCCACGCACGTGGCCTGGCCAGCCACCTCCTGACACGCGACCGGCCCCTTTTATCCCCTTTTCCCTCTGTCTCCCCACACTTGTTCCTCCCCAAACTTGATCACCTCACCCAGTGGCCTCTCACTAAAAAAAACACTTGAGCACTTTCAAGTGAATTTACCTGTTTGATTTACTGAGCAGTCCCCCATTACATGTTGCTGGGGAATTACTTGCACTATATGTTTATATGTAGCTGATTTCAGTGTGAATGTGTTTGTGCTGAATGCAGAATCAAGTAACATTCAGGTGTCATTACTAAGGGGTGGCAAAATACTATGCCAAAGTAGTTCTCAGTCTGGAAGCTTTTTCTTCTGTGTCTGTTGTGGCACTAATGGTAGTTAACATTCTGTATTTTGAAAGGTGGAGAGAGAAATCATAAAATAGATGTCTAGACACATCCCATATAATTGGCCCAGATTCTCAGCAGGGCTGTCCACCTTGTCTTATGCTGTAGAAATGTTGATACAAATCATATCATTACATATCATTTTAAAGGATTGTTACACCTTTTCTGGATTTTCTCGGTACGACCCGGCAGACTCCTTCCAATTCATTAAATCTGTAGTTGAAAAGGGGACCTTCACATATACAGGCATTCCATCTGGTCCTACTGCTTGACGCAGTGGGGCCTGAATCACAGGATTTTGTGGAGCCTGAGTAGCCCTCACAAGAAGTAGAATTCTATGCATCCAAACCGTTATTAAGTGCCAAGCAGGAAAATATAAGCCTACACTTGCAGCTCGATTGTCCATCGCAGCATGTATGGCTATTCACACCTTTGCTATCCATTCAAATAACCCCACTTCTACTAACTTCCTCTCCAGATTTCTCGTTCCAGGTATCCGCACCTGCGCCAGTAAATATTGCACAAGGAAAACCAATACTGCAAAGAATTTTAGTCCGTAATGCTGCAGTACCTCACATTCAGCAAACACCTTCAACACCTTCCTTAGCTAATGTGTGGATATTAAATCCTCACAAGGAAAAACGACCTGGTACCATCCTGGCAGATGGGCCAGGAGTGACGGTCCTAGTGCTCCCTGATGGCGATACAATACCTTTTTAGCTCCCTGCTAACAGGTTATCCCCTCGGCATTTGTGAAGTATTGCTCGCATGTTGCATCCTGTGCTCCCCAACAAATGCGATCGACTTACAGGATCATCCCGCACCACATATAAATACATGGATCTGGCTAGCTCAGCGTTTGGCTAACTTATCTGCCTTTTGTATTGCGGGTGGACGGTCTCTTGATGATGTACTAACCACACGTTATATAGGAATACTAACCTCCCTTCAAATATTACCAAATTATACCTTCTTGAGAAATTTTGATATCCAGCTCACCCCCTTGAATTTACACGATCTGGGAACAGCCTCTACTAAATGAACACCTTGGAGGTATTCATTTTAGATTGCCAACGTGTCCAAAGCAGATCTATGTTTTTGCTTTGTCCATGCTACCATGCCAAAGTATGATATGACCAATATACAGTTGAAATGCAATAGCACTATGAATATAACCTTTAGGGTGGTTCCTTTTAGGCGGCACCACTGCTTACACTTATGTGCCAGCCAATACCACCGATGGCCCTTGCGCTATTATGCTAAGCATCCTCCCTTTTATGACAGAACAAAAGAGGAAGCCACGGCATGTTTTGCATGCCACATGTGACCCCCACATGAATCTGTTTTCTCATGGAGAGGCTCTAGGATTGTTACGGAGCCCAACTGGTGTCCCGGGGTGGTAACCCCTAATTATAAACAAGTAGAACATGTCGCCTGTGCTTTAGCCCAAGGACTAAATTGGACATCTAAAGCCATCGCCTCTTGAAACAAATACGACAAAGCACTTTGCAAAATCCATTAGTAATTGACTACCTTCTGCTCCAACATAACCATGGATGCCATGATTTTGCTGGCATGTGCTGCTTCAACATTCCTGATGAATCAGCATCTATTGAAACTAACATCAACCATCTGCAAGATATTATTCAACACATTTGCCAAAATGATGGCGAAGCATGGCTAGCCAACTGGTTCAGTTCTCTAACCAGGTGCTTAGGCCACCTCATCCAAGGAGGGCTTCTGTTTCTTTTTGGCCTTGGTTTATGTTATGTTATAGCATCATTTCTCTGTAAAATCCCTTGTCCACACCCATGACACCCTCATAAAGATTGGGACAGCCTGTGACTAGACCTCATTGTGGGGGTGGAATGTAGGGAGTAATGTGGAAGAATGTTGAGGAGGCAGGCGATGGGAACTAGCCAGACTGTCGCCTGCAAATACACAGAAGTAGTAAAGGCCTTCTAAGGATCCTTGTGTGCATTGCATTTGTGTATCCGCCCCTGCCTGGGGCTAGGGCGATGACCCCGCCTTGCACCCACACCCACCATTACCTACAGCTCTAGGCACAATCTCTGATTCACACTGCCCAAGGATTGTCCTCATCTTTGACTCCCTTCTGCACCAAATCCTCAAACAAAAGAGCAGTTTGCAGCGCACGCTAGGGCACGGAGTCCCGTGGGAAAGTTTAACTCGGAGGTATCAACTGCAGCTGGGAGTAGTGGGCTGCCCGGAGATCTTGTCCCCTCATGGGGAACCCATACTGGGTAAGCAGTGTCACCTCTAGTGCCTCATGCTACCCAAGCTATCACACTGCGGCCTTGGCTCCAATGTCCTACCAATGAGCACAGAAGGAGAAGGCACAAACCCCTGCCTGGAAGCAGCTGGTTCATTACCTTTCTTGCCACTGCTGCGTCAGCTTTTCCCCTCTCCTGTTCCTGGGTGGGCTTCACAGGTGCCACAGGCCTCTAGGTGGTATTCTAGGTGCAGTCTCAAGCTTGTACCTGGAAACAGCAACAACACATCAGTCTGAAGAGAGGGCACCAAAGTGTCCTTTGCATCTCACGTCAATAATGGGGACACAGGGTCACATGGGAGCTACTGTGAAGTCCATCCTTGCCCAAAGCAGAATATGCGGAACATGCCAGATGCTGGAGGACTGTATGAGGCAGCTGAATGCCATAATGAAGACCTCCAGTGCTTGGAGGGGCATTCGCTTCCTCATCAGCCTGTGCCAGGGCTTCCCTGTCCTTCCTGTGAGAAAGCTCATTTTGATGTAAATCCTCTGCACTGCTGTTGGAGACCAGCTCCCATCTCCCGTGGGAGCCAGGGGCTAAGAAGCAAACATACTCACTCTGGAAAGACAATGGCATCACCAGAAAGGGTCTGAGAAGCAGCAGTTTTGCTGCCTGAGAGGACTGAATCCCTCATCTCTGGCATCTGCAAAGGGGAGAGAAACATGTGAGATGATGCCAAGAAAATTATCTTGTTGCTTGCAAGAGCAGCAAACACTTCCAATGCTCAGAGAAGCTGCCTCTCTGAAATGCTGAAACAAAGAACTCTGTTCCTCACAGCAGCCCCTCAGTTAGCAGCTGGAGGGGAATACATGAGAAAGCGTAATAACCCTGTCAGGCTTTTTGCAAGGCTGAGAAGCCAGGGACTCAGCCCGGAGACCAGGTGCTTCCTAATGCAGCAGTTGATGGAGGTAAGTACAAGAGAAGGCATTTCACTAGCTGGGGGTCCTGCTTGCTGCATTTTTCCTGCTGCCTTGAGTTGATGCCTTCTGAGGTGAGAACAAAGGCCTCACATGTGGGGTTAACCCCACAGTCTCTCCTAACGTTCAGACGGGTGCCTCAGCAGCATGGAAGAAGAGAGTGACTCAGCCCTTCCTTTCCTTTTGCACAGCAGCTAACAACTGTGAGGGACAACCCTCTGGTGTGTGTTCAAGGGGCAGTTGAGGGTCCTGTTCTGGGACCCACTGGAACAAAGGCTGGAGAAAAGGCCCTGGCCCACACAACAGCCTGGAAAGACACCACGCACTTAGACAGAAGGAAGAGACAGAGCTGCGAACCAGGGCTGGCCTACAGCCGCCTTGCATCTCTGGCTTAGCCCTTGAGGAGCTTAGCTCAGACTGCTTTCACATCTCACTTGCCCCTGAAAGCTCAGGCCGAAGGACACGCTTGCACTAGAGACCTGGCAAAGGGCATTGGACTGGAATGATTCTCTCTGTGACACCAGTGGCCATTCTCTCAGTGTGGCCACCACTAGCAGCATGTGGGTGCATACATCAGGAAAAGCCTGTCTTTGTGCTGCTGTGGCTCCCAGGGCACTGGGAAGAGCTGGTCAGCACAACTAGACCAACACGGTGACAGCAGCAAAAGGGGTGTGCTCCAATCTGGGCTTTGGTCTGCCTGTTCTTCGGCTTCCAGTCATGGATTCAAATATGATCCTAAAACAGAAAGGCACTGAACGCTGCTTTTCTGGAAGAAGGGAAGTCTCAGGGCAAAACACACAATAGGTGTGATCTTTTCTTTGAAATTTTCCATGAGCACATGGGAAGGGGATCCTGGGCTGCAAGGAACTTTGGGTTGACCCACTACAGAAATTCCCAGGGTCTTCTATGTCCCCGAGTCCCCTGAATGCTAGAGAAGAACAGTCCAGGGAGGTGGCATTGCTCTAGGCCAGGACTGTCCCTGTGACCGGAGAGGTCGTGGCAGGCCAATAGAAATGCATCCGCTTGTACTTTGCTAGGATTTCAAAAGAACAAGAGGTAGAACTGGAGAAATGGAAAACTTACCCCAAGAAGAGCTTCTGCCAGCTGTTCAGTCCCATTCGGCTTTTGCAGGATGCAGCTCTGCAGGTCTCGGGCTGCAGAAAAAGCCTGGGATCTCTCCGTGAGGCTGGGGATGACAGTCATCTTTTCTGCAGAAGATGTGCTGCTGTTGATGAGGTCGCCAGATAAAGGAGTTAGGGAGGAGGAAGTAAGCAGAGGAGGAAGTAAGCAGACCGTGTGGCATCCAACAAGATGAGCGAGAGGTAGATAGGATATTCTCAGAGACCCTACAGCTTCAAGAATCTCAACCCTCCCATAGTAGTGGAGGTGCAGGCGGGCTCCGTGCCATGTGGAACACTAAGTCGTAACTCTGTAGAAGATGAAGGCTGGATCATTCAGTATATTCCAGGTTGGGAGAGATTTAGCTATGCCACATCACATGAATACAAGGAAGAAGGAAAACACAAGGACTGCACTACAGCCCTTCGGTTCTTTCAGGCCACCCACAGCACCCTCAGAAGTGCACAGCAACCATCCCTGCTTTTGCCACCAGAGGCCTGTCCCTGAGAGGAGCCAGACTAATGTTGCCATCACAGAGATGGAATCCTTTGAAAAGAAAGGCCAACTCCAAACACAGCTCTCAGCTCCTGCTGCCCCACAGGCCTCACCCATGTCCACTACATCTGCAGTGCTGGCAGCGCTGACCAGCAATCACAGTAAAGCTGGCCTCTGATGGGTTCTGAGGCACACTCTGGTCCCCATCTCTCTTTCAAAGCTCTCTACATCTGGCTCACTTCTAAGCAGAAGGAGAATGCAAGAGGCAGCATGAATGCTGGTGTTTGCCTTGACAAGGTCTGGTGTGGCAAGAAACATGGACCAAAGCTTTTCACTAGATCTGAGCAGAAGAGGAATCCCCAGGACATTGGGCATGTAGCCAGCTCTTAAAGCAAGTCAGAGAGAGAAGTATAATTGCATTGTGCCCTATGATGTCATGATGATAATAATAATAATAAAAAAAGGTTGAAGCTGTTTTCAGGACCCGGTGGAGGAATTCTAAATTTCTACCAGTCACATCTGAACAGCACTTGTGCACATCCCAAAGATATCCCAAGGGGAAGCCAAAGTAGCAGCCTGTCTTCCTACCAGGAACACAGGCCTTATCATCGGTGAGGCTGTGAACCTCTGCAATATGCATTGAAAGATGGAACACGGGTCTGTGAACAGTCAGAAGATCACGCTTCCCACCACCAACTTGTTCAGTGACAACACCAAAGGTCCCAAGCCGAATAATTCTGGCTCCCTGAAAACAGGAAGGAAGAAAAGAATTATGAGACTGTTAGGTGGAGAGGCTGATGACTGGTCAGCGCATGGTGATGGTGCTCAGTGCCCTGCCCACTCCTGCTGTACTGGAACGCTTTGAAGAAGCTCTGGAGAAGCTCTTTGGAAGAACCTTCCAGGCCCAGGGTGGCAGACCCACCTGCTTCAGCACCAGCTGCCGCACACACACCTCCCCAGGTAGCAAGGGTCTCTGGAAAGTACGTGAAAGACACGTCATGCTCCGGGAGGGCCAACTCACCACCATTCAGCACATGCCTAACCCAGGAGATGACAAGTGCAAGCGCATTCAAACAGCATCCCCCTCCCCAAACATACCCCATCCCTGACAGCAGCTGCAGAGCTGAGGTGGGGACAGGGGCTTTCATGTGGACCCAGGAGGGGTCTGGATCTGAAACAGAGGCATTAGGGCACGGAGATCCTGCCATGGGACATCCACAATGTGTTCCCGAGCTCAAAGCCTGCTCTGCTGCTCTGGAGGTACAAGGAGATCCAGCAGGAAGGAGCGGGAGGCAGTGGCTGGTCTCCCAGACAGCAAGCCACTGGGAGCTGAGGAAAAGTCCAAGGATTCATTTCCAGCACAGGTGTTTCTGGAAGCCTCTCCAGAGCCCAGCAGGAGCTGCAGGAGCCCTCAGCCTTCTTCAAACAGGTCTCCCGTCCTTCCAGATGCAGCTGTCACAGGGGGACCCCCTCCCTAGGGATTTTGGCAATGGATTGCCACGCAGCGAGAGGATGGTGCTGTGCCCAATGTAGTCCGGGGCTCAGGCCATCCCGCAGGGTCTCCCCTGTGGGGCCAGGCATCTCCCACTGCTGCCAACAGCCCCGCCACATGTCTGCCAACAGCCGGGGACTGTCACTGGGCTGTGATGGGTCTGTGCCCATCGCCAGGGCCAGCCATGTGCCAGGCGCTCACCCCAGGGCAGCCATGTGCCCGTCCCTACTCTGGACCCGCTGTGTGCCAGGTCCTTGCCGGGGCCGGGCTGGTGCTGGGCACCCTGGGCCCAGGTAGGATGGGGAACTGCTCTGCCCCAGGAGGACGTGGGGCTGGCCCAGGCAAGGGCTGGGCACCTTGGCCCGGAGGCAATCACTGCAGCCGTCACATACAGGCTCCAGCGGCCCGTCCCTGCCCAGGGCGGCAGGAGCAGGCAGCTGGGGCCAGGCCGGGCCGGGGTAGTGCGACATGGTGCCACGTGGGGCCGGGGCACGGGGCCGGGCCAGGGCGTCACTGCTGTGGCGGCAGCGCCAAAGGTCGGGGTGGAGAGAAATACTGTGTCATGTCAGCGCTGCTGCACAGTCCTCCTGCAATAGGACCCAAAACCACGTTGCTGCAAAATGCCAGGCAGAACTGTAACTTGATCAGCGTGCATGATCATGGGCCTTGGTCTTGAAGAAGGAAATGGAATGAGAAAAAGCATAAACCAAGGGTTCCTTCCCTCCCCAGGTAGCTTTTTCAGAAAACCGGCAGTTCCCCACTGTTACCTGGGATCAGCTCCCCAGCAGTCCAGCTTGCTGCAGAGTGGATCAAATGCCAGTGCCAGCACGACGGGGAGGACCGTGCTGGAGGGGTAAAATCAGTGGGAGGGAGAAGGAGGGGTTTTGTTTGTTTGTTTGTTTGTTTGTTTGTTTTTATGGCAGTATCAGGAGGGCAGGAGAGCCCAGGGCAGCCCTTGGCAGGGGCAGGGCCATGGTTGCCAGGCAACATGGGGGGGACAGGAGGCGGGAGGAGACCACGTGCCCTGCAGCCAATGGGGTGCAGCTGCCAGGCAATGCGGGGCCAGAAGCAGGAAGCCAGGTGCCCGGCAGCCAGCAGGGTGCCGTTGCCAGGGGAGATGGGCGGGGCACGGCCTGCCCTGGGGGAGGGAGTCCCAGGCCCTGGAGGCGGCTGGAGGCCGGCTGGGGCGGCCGTGGCGGGGCAGCGCGTGGGGCCAGGAGCGCCGGGGAGCCGGGCCCTGTGCGCCCCGGCCGCGCTGCACCAGCCTGCTGGGACGGGGGCGTGTGCGTCACGAGGCCCCGCTCTCCGGGGCAGCCGTGCACCCCACGGAGGCGGCGGGTCCTGCCCTGACACAGCAGGGGCTGCTGGCCAGGCGGGGAGGCCTGGGCCTGGCGCGGCCCGAGGGGCTGGACCGGCTCTGCCTCCTCCCGGGGAGCCGCGTTGTCCCAGGATGTGCTGCGGCTCTGGCCCCAGCACGGCAGGTCTCCCTCTGTCCGGGCTCTCTGGGTACTGGTGTTGTCTGAACTGTTAACTTTGTTCCTCCAAAGCCATTACAGAAGGAAGCATCTTTTAAGTTCAGTACTGTAAAACAGACATTTGAATCATTTATCATCGTTAACAAAGTGTATGGATTGGGTACCACTGGGTGCACATCAATGACTATCTGGTTAATAGCTTGCAAATCCTGTACTAGATGATATTCTTGTGAATGTGTTTTTTTAACAGGCAGGATTGGAGTATTGTACTCGGACTGACATTCTCGCAGCAGTCCATACTTTAAGAAATTATTAATTATAGGCTCCAGTCCAACATGGGCCTCTAACTTCATGGGATACTGTTTTCACGCTACTGATTCAGTTCCTTGTTTTAATTCCACCTTTACCGGTTCTACACATTTGGCTCTTCCAGGTTTCTCCATCGCCCACGCAAAAGGGACTACTGCGTCCATTACTGCGGAGGGAATTTTGCTTGGTCCACTCTCCACCTGTTTGGAATCCAGTGCTTTCTGTAACATATATGCCTGTGTCTTCCAGGCGTTATTTGGTGGAATGTGCACCTGAACTTTGTTCTTATCAAAGGTTATTTGTGCCCCCACTTTATTCAGTAAATCCCTCCCCATTAGGGGTAATGGGCATTCTGGCATGTATAAGAATGCATGTGTTAACACTCTATTTCCTATTTTACATTTAATTGGCTGAAAGAAAGGTTTGACCTCTTGCTTTCCTGTGGCCCCAATTAGTGGCACAGAGAATTTACTCATTGGTGCCTTACAGCTGTTTCATACTGAATATGTTGCTCCAGTGTCTACTAAAAAATTAACTGTTTCCTTCCCCAGCTTTACTGAAACCAGGGCTTCAGCTGGGGAATCCAATTTCTCAACCCCCGGTCCCCATCAGTCTGAATCTTCTGCACCAGTCATGAGCAAACCTGCCTCTGGAACAGATACAGATACAGACTGAGGTTTCCAATGATCTGATTGTTTCTTCGGGCACTCATTTTTCCAGTGCCCCTTCTCCCTACAAATCGCACATTGATCTCTCCTCAGTGGAATTCTATTTCCCAAATTCCCTCCTACTCTATGTCCTCTTCCACGTCCTTATCCTTTCAGAAAACCCCTTCCCCGAGAGGAAGTTTGTGCCTGGGCAAATGCAGCTGCCAAGATTGCAGAATTTTGCCCCTTATCTTTCAGTTTCTCCTTTTGTTTTTCCTTTCTCTCTACTTCTTCCCTGTTATTGTACACCTCTCATGCAATTTCTATTAACTGTGATATTGACATCCGTGACATACCATCTATTTTCTGAAGCTTTCTCCTTATACCTGGTGTTGATTGTCCTACAAATAATGTAGTAAAAGTCATTTTATTTGCTTTGTCCTCGGGATCCAAGTCTGTCCATTTTCGGGCGGTTTCACATAACCGCTCCTAAAATGCAGAGGGATGCTCATTCTTACCCTGCGCTACTTGATACAGTTTTGCAATATTTTTGGGCCTAGGTACTGCATGCTTTACCCCATATAACATTAACTGTTGGTGCTGTTTAGTCATTAACCTGCCTGCCCCTGTATTTTGATCCCAGTCCGGTTCTTGGGCCGGCATAAAGCGCTCCGGCCATCTCTAGCATTTTGTCTTTCATTTTCCTCTCGAGCTTTGTCTAATACCATTCTCTTCTGCTCAGGTGCAAGCAAAGTATTTAAAAGCACCTGTAAATCCTGCCAGTCTGCATTATGACTCTCAATTATCATTTTAAAGGATTGATACATCTTTTCTGGATTTTCTCGGTACGACCCGGCAGACTCCTTCCAATTCATTAAATCTGTAGTTGAAAAGGGGACCTTCACATATACAGGCATTCCATCTGGTCCTACTGCTTGACGCAGTGGGGCCTGAATCACAGGATTTTGTGGAGCCTGAGTAGCCCGAGTTCTGCCTGCAATCGGGCTACATGCCTCACTTCCCTTATCTCTGGCATCAACACGATCTTGATCTCTTTCTGGAGGGACCAATAATTGTACATCCTCTTCCTCATCACCCACTTTTAAACATCTCTTCCCAATACTACAAGCAGAGCAACACCGAGGTATTTTCTCTTTGTCTTTCATCATCGTTAACACATTTGAGTCAGAGACCAATAGCTTACATTATTTTTCTTGTTTCATATTACCCTTAAAAGAACATTCTTACCAATTACGCTTTTGTACACTGGAGTCCAAAGAGCAGCATCTCCCTGCCGGGAACTGGCAAGACGATCCAGGCAAGGCTTTACAGTGAGGGTCCCACTTGGGTCGCCAGAAAACTGTTCTCCGAAAAGCAGATTCGTTGCCCGGTGTGCAGTAAGCCAATAATTACACACTCAGGAGAGACTTTTGCTTCTTTATTTCAGAGTTGCGCAAGCCTGGGTGCTCGGTGGTTTCCCACAGATCAAGCACACACCCCCACCCCGGCTTCTCAAGGAGCATTTATACAAACAAATTGCAAAGTTTGCAACTTTCCCTTTTACACTGATTGGTTAGTGATTTACATACAATTACAATTTTGCTTACACACCACTTTAGTACTACGCATGCTCAGGGGATCTAGAGATAGGGGTTATCCTAATCTGCCTAGTTTAAACAGCATGACCATTCTTTCTGAGCTTCCAGGGTTGTCTTGTAACACCAGCAGTGTTGACGCACGGCCCCGGTGCCCCCAGCACCAGCCCTGGGACCTCCTCCACATGCACCCTGCCCACAGCACAGAGAGCCCTGCTGCAGGGATGGGGAGAGACGGAGCTGGGTGAGGAGATGGGATGGCCTGGGCTGGTCAGGCGCAGGGCACGGCCACACACATGGCCTGGCCAGCCACCTCCTGACACGTGACTGGCCCCTTTTATCCCCTTTTCCCTCTGTCTCCCCACACTTGTTCCTCCCCAAACTTGATCACCTCACCCAGTGGCCTCTCACTAAAAAAACACTTGAGCACTTTCAAGTGAATTTACCTGTTTGATTTACTGAGCAGTCCCCCATTACATGCTGTTGGGGAATTACTTGCATCTATATGTTTATATGTAGCTGATTTCAGTATGAATGTGTTTGTGCTGAATGCAGAATCAAGTAACATTCAGGTGTCATTACTAAGGGGTGGCAAAATACTATGCCAAAGTAGTTCTCAGTCTGGAAGCTTTTTCTTCTGTGTCTGTTGTGGCACTAATGGTAGTTAACATTCTGTATTTTGAAAGGTGGAGAGAGAAATCATAAAATAGATGTCTAGACACATCCCATATAATTGGCCCAGATTCTCAGCAGGGCTGTCCACCTTGTCTTATGCTGTAGAAATGTTGATACAAATCATTCCTTGCATTTTTGGTAGGGTATAAGCTTCAAGAGTGAGGGAGCCGGGACATGAATCTCCCATACCAGGACAGTCTGTCTGTGAGGATGTTATGGGGGATGGTGTGGAAAGCCTTACTAAAGTCAAGACAAGTAGTACCCACTGCTCTGCCCTCATCCGACAAGCTAGTTGTTTCCTCGCAGAAAGCTCTCAGGTTGGTGATATGCTGAGTATTGCCAGTCAGCTGCTTGTTGAAATCTGTGTGGAAATGGCTTCCTGGAGAATTTTCTCCATCATCTTCTCAACAGTCAAGGAGGGTATTTGGCCTCTAGTGAGGGCATCAGAGGATGCGGGCTCATGTCTGTTGCCTTGCAGCATCACGGTGGAGCTGTGGAGGAGACCGGGGAGAAGCATGCATGAGTTTCAGGTCCGGAAGCACTTAGCAGAGAAATTAAGGGCAGCAGGAAACAACAGCCACAGGATTGGCTCCTGGCTTTGCTGGTCCTGGGTCTCAAGGACCTCTTGTTGTGGAAGTGAGAAATGCAGACAGTAAAAGCCGCCTGGGTAGGTGGGGGGACCAGGCTGGTGGGAAAAGCTCGTGTTCTAACAGGTAGTTCTTGGTCAAATTTCTCTGTAGAGCACCCACGCTATCTTGGAGGTGGTGCAGGCTCCTTGCTTGCTGAGTGTCCTTCCCTTCCCTCAACTAACCCTACTGGGAAAAGTGTCCGGGAGGAACAGTGCAGTGGCTAGGTCCCTCGAGATGGGGAAGGCCATGGCCTGGCTCTCAGTTTGGGGTAATTGGTGCAGCCCAGGGCACGGGGACCTGGTCATTTCGGCAGGGCCAAAACTGATGTGTTTGGTCACACATGAGGAGGTGGGACTGGTTGGTACAAGACACCCACAGCTGGAGATTTGGCTGCAGCGTGGTCATTCCTGCCCTTAAAATCTATCCCACCAGCCGGGGAGCCCCATCAGGTGCCTTCCTCATAGCACTGTGCTCTGCCCACATCCCTGCTCCTCAAGGGTAAAGAGAAAATTGCTGCTGGCTGTTTCCTGCAAGTCCTTCTTCACAAAATGCTGGTTAGAAGAGCTGTCTTGGGCATTTAGCATCGAGGAAGTCTAGGGACCCTGAGTTTTCTCCTGCTGTCAGCGGGTTTGGGGCATGACAAAGGATGAAAATGCCCGTTTTCTGTTAGCTTTACTGACTTGAAGGCTATGAAGCATCCTTTCAGGGGCAGTTTACCTCTCCTTTGGTGGAGTTTAGGATGAGCAAACGAACACCTCCCAAGGTAGCTGAGCTTTTCTGGCTCTGCAAAAGACCGTTTTTCCCTAAACTTCTGTGACTGCAGATTTTTTTTTCTTGTTTTCCACCAGGCTTTCCATTGAAGGAAGGAAGGGTTCAGAGGGGGGTTATTAAGAACCTGCTGCTTGGGATGTCTCCTTCTGTGGGAAGATCCTAGAAGAAAGTGTCGCTGTAGAGACTTGAGTGGATCCTCCTTTGTACGAAGCTTCTTGGGAGCTGCACCTCCCCTGCCTGCTGACTCCTTCCCTGAGCTGCTGCCAGGGACGTTATGGTCCCTCTGAACTAGCCTGTCCTAGTCCTCACCAGTGGTCCAAACTAGTCTGTTGTGGTCCTTGTCACTGGTCCTTCTGGGGGAGGAAACCCAGATGGATGTTTGATCAGTGCCCCCTTTCCAAGGCCGCCCCCTGGCCCCAGATAGAACCTGCTTCTGAGCTAACTCGACCTCGGCAGATCTCCTGAACTGTACCCTGATGCTAGCGGACGTGTTGCTTTATGGTAGCTGAGGAGGGACCCGCTGGTCAAGGAAAGGAAGCTCCTTAAGCCACTCTTAATGTACCTTAGTGGAGAAATCACACGACCAAGTCAGCACCGTGGGGCAGATGGCAGTGAGGGCCTGGGCAACATGGTTGAGAGAGCACCCAAGAAGGTGCGATGAACTTTTCTCCCCTCGACCCATGGCCCCTTACTAGAAAGCTCCTGGTGGAGAGCTGCACGGGGCTTAAAGAGCCTGGAGAGACTAGCAAAGGCAAAGGTGAGTGTTTCCTAAGGCCATGCCCCTTTCTGTGACATCAGGGGGGTTGGACAGGGGAAATTTGGTGCAATAAGTGGATCTCTGGACTGAGATTTTCTCTGGCCTTATTTCTAGCAACTTTAACCCTTGGCAGCAATGTAAAGAACAGCCATTAGAGGCAGGAACAGGGAGAAGCTCGTGCACATCTTTTGCTTTGCAGTTGCAAAAGGTACAAAAGACCAAAAGGTACAGCCAAAAGAAGTAAGGGAACGAACGTATCTGAAGACATCCTTTAAGCCTCCATGGCCACACAGCTATGCTTTTCGACACTGAACTATGACACCAGCATTACGTAAATCTGGTTCACATAGTCGTTCTCTCATCTGCCTCTCCCCTGCAGGGACTCTGGCTTCAGGAGATTCCTTCTGGACAGATTTTCCTCCTTTCTGCACAGAGCTCCCCGCAGCTGGTGGCAGCACACTGCAAATACACCACACAGGCAGTTTGCAGGAGTCTGTTCTCCAGGTTGTGCTCATGAGCCAAGCCCGTCAGGAGCATGGGGTTCCGCAATCTGATTCTCCAACAGCCTCACCTCACTGCACGCTCTGCACATCCTGATTGCTGCAGCATTTCTCCCGTCAGCGCCACATCATTGCTGTGCCCTGGAGAAAGACGTGCTCGGGAGAGCAGGCACTTGCCTGAAAGACCTCCTGGAAGTACAGAACAAGGAAGCTCTTCACACCTACATCTCAGGGACAGGACTCGCAAGAAGGACAGGCCAGCATCCTCACGCATGGGCACTAGGGACTAAGTCTGGACTCCTCCTGCTCCCTTCAGACTCCCTATATTGTCCAACCCTCCCCTTCTAGAGCACCACCTTCCTCCCTGGGGACTTCTTGTCCTACTGCTTCCTGGCCTCCATTGTCTGAAAAGCAGGGTCTGCTCTTACATCACCTCTTACATCGCGCAGCTCCTCAGAGCTGCCTTCTCCCTTCTTGCACTGGGCAAGCCCTTCAGATTTGGGGACAGCTTCCTTTGCCGCTTTGCCCAGGTCTTGCTCATTTCAAAACCTGCAAACCAGAAGGAGACATCAGCTGGCAGACTCACCAAAAGCTGCTACACGCTTCCCACCCAACCACAAGACTTCAGCCCAGGGGGCACACAAGCATAATCTCTCCACGTTAATACACGCAACACTGCCAAGGCAAACAGCTGCCTCACACTCATCCTCGAGCACAGGGTTACCCAAAGCCACTTCGCCAGGAGTCTCACCTCATTTGATGCACTCCAGCCTGGGCCCTTCTCCTCTCCTCTCCTCTCCCGTCAGCTCCATGTCACGGATCAGCTTTGGCTGAACATGTCCTCGGGAAAGGAGGCGCTTGCCAGCAAGACCCTCTGGAAGTACAAAACAAGGAAGCTCTTCACACCTACATCGCTGGGATGGTTCCCACAAGAAGGATATGCTGGCCTGCTCACGCATTGGCTACTGCAGACTGAGCACAGATTCCTCCAACCTTGCAGGCCCCCCTTCTGTGTGCTCCTTGGCCCTCACACACTCCTCCTTGTGTCCAACCCTCCCTTTCTGGAGAGACACATTGTTCCCATGGGTCGTCCTGTCCCACTGCTTCCTTGGGGCCACATTCGGAAAGGGGGGCCAGCTGCCACATCTTGGTCGCCTGAGAGAGTCACTTTGGCACCAATACTTCCACACAAGGGGGCCAGGCTCTTGGACCTCCACACTCTTCTCATCCACACCTTTTGGCCCTCTGTTGGCACACTCAACCAAAGGATATGGTTTCTGAACAGTTCTCTAGGAACTCCGACAGACCGGCTTCAAGTCCCATCTTCCCAAACAACAGGAAGGTTGGACACTGCTTAGCAGACTTTGCACCATCTGCCTTGGATGATTTCTCTCCTCAAACAGAAACCAACAGCCTCCAGAACATACGTCAGCCCCTCCACTGCCCACGGCTCCAGGCAGAGCTGCTGGCTCACAGCACACATGCCTGCTCCCAGCTCTTTCCTCCACAAGAAGAGGCGGCACAAACACACCCCTCTGACACAACACAACAGTCCGCAACTGTGGACAAGCAGCACGGCTCAGGGCAAAAATGCCTTTCAGTAGCACCAGTGGCTCTTGGGAGCAGGCGCTCTCCCTGCGGCTTCTTCCACAAGCACTCACTGCACATGGCAGGAGCAGGGAAAGAGATTCCCAAGAGGCACCTTCTACTCTACCCGGCATTGCACTGTCACCTGGGATCTAAGCCCCTCCGCACAAGGACAGCGCTGAACCCCCCAAACCTCTCTCGCAACTCACATGGTACCTTACCTCCTCTGCCCCTTCACCTCTGCTCCCCACAGATGACGCCTTCTCCCTTCTTTCTCTGTGCCAGCTCTACAGATTTGGCTGATGGCTCTGCCTCAGCCTTGCTTGGGCACTGCTCATCTGCCAACCTGAAAAGCAGGACACAGAAATGAAACCTCCCATAGGAGTCTCACCAGAAACTGATACACGCTTCCAACCCAGCCAGGAGACCTAGAGTCCTTGGGGCACGTGGTCAGAACCTCTCAGCACTCCTACAGGCAACAGGGCAAAAGGAAACAGCTCCCTCGCACACGGGCAAGAGCACAGGGTGACCCAAAGCCAGTTCTTCAAGAGTCTCACCTCACTCGAGACACTCCAGCCCACACCTTCGTCCTCTTCTCTCCTGTCACCTCCACCTCGCTTATTTGGAGCTGACAAAGATGCCCTCAGGAGAGGAGGTGCTTGCCAGCAGGACTTCCTGGAAGTACAGAACACGGAAGCTCTTTACATCTGCATCTCCAAGACAGATCCCACAGGAAGGACAGGCCAGCATCCCCAGGCATGGGTGACTACGGTCTGAGCCCAGACTTCTCATCCCTTCTGCTCAAGACTTCCAAGGAGGCCCTTGGATCTTTACGGTTCCCCAGGTTGCCCCCCCCGTCCCTTCTCTAGATGGACACGTTGCTCCCTGCCATTACCTCATCCCACTGCTTTCCCAGGTCCACATTCTCAGAAGGAGGACAGCTGTTACCTTACCTCGTAGGCCCCTCTGCTCCTCAGAGCTGCCTTCCCTTGCCCTCTCTTTCGTCAAAGCACAACAGATTGCCTGGCAGCTTCTTCCTCTCCTTTGCCCAGGCACTGCTCATCTGCAAATCTGCAAATCAGAAGGACACCGAAATGAAACCTCATGCAAGAGGCTTTCCAAAAACTGCTACGCACTTCCCAGCAGAGCAAGGTGACTAACGTCCTTGGAGCATGTGCTCAGAACCTCCCAGCATTGATACAGGCAACATCACCAGCAAAAGGGCTGCCTCACACATGTCCCAGAGCACAGGGTGACACAAAGCCACTCCCACAAGACTCTCACCTCACTCGACACACACCAGCCCGTGCCTTGGTCCTCTCCTCACCCATCCCCTCCACAGCACTGGTCTGGATTGAAGGAAGATGTCCGGGGCAAACGATGCCCTTGACAGCAAGGCCCTCCTCGGGAACTACAAAACAACAAAGCTCTTCACACCTGCACTGCTGGCACAGTTCCCACAGGAAGGACACGCAATGTTACAGTATCTTTTCTCTCAGCCTGCTCAACCAAGGCTTTTTCGGAAGCTGCATCTTTAGGCACAAACCTGGAAACAAGATGGCAACACTGGTTTCAGTAAAGAGCAACACAGCCTCTTGCAGCCTCCACTAAGCAGCTGCAGAGATAGTGCGGAGCTACTGTCAACTCTCCACTTTGACAAAGCAGAAGACAGCACACATTAGCAATATATCTTAGGAGCCCCAGAGCACAAAACATCAGTGCTGGGATGGGCACAAGAGCCTCCAGTCAGAGGGCTTGCCGAGATCTGGTGATGATCCACCTTTTCAGGGATGCTTCTTGAGGGAAGAAAAACACACAGGCAGGAAAGAGTAACATCTTGGGCTTGGGGAGGGTTGTCTTTTTTATGCTCACCCAGAAGAAAGGGAAGGAGCAGATGAAGCTCCGTGTGTGCAAAGTGGTGCCTAGCATTCTCTCCCACACAGCGGCGGAATGGAAAGCATGCCCTCCTCCATGTGACTCCACCGGAAGACACATGAATTCCCAGAAAAGCAAGAGAGAGTGACCATGGAGTTCACTGAGAACCCTGCTTTTAACAGAGTTATTCCCCACTAGCTTCATGAGGAGACAAGCCCTGGCAGCTACACCCTAGGAAGCAATAGTGACAGAGACACGCCAGGTCATCCCCAGGAAACTGGCCGGCCTTTCTGCTGGCACGGCTTTCTGGAAGAAGGAGGGCACGTGTCAGGGGAAGGGCCACCAAAAGCCTGCCCCCCACTTATACTTCCTCCTGATGCTAACGGACATGGGCTACTGGGCTGCATCTTTGCTCTGACCAAAGACAGCTTCCCTGAAGGGCTTCTCCAGCGCCAGGTCTCTCCTCAAGGCGAGACAAGAACTCTGCAGAGAACTCATGGGCTTGTAAACCAGGTTTAGCGCAAGCGACTAGAAAGCCCATGGAGAATTCTTTCCGCACATTTCCAAAAAAGTAGAGGGAGCCCTGAAAACATCTCAAGCTTACACTGTCGAAAGATTTTGCCACCTTCCCGGTCTTCCCAACTGCCTGGATAACACGTTCCAAAACATGCCGGACGACTCTCCTTTCTCGGCACACAAGCAGGCCGATGTTCTCGAAAATAAAGTGGAAATCTTCTCCTTTGGACAAGGCCCACACAAACAATTGCAGCGTCACTGCTATGCAGACGGACACCTTCCACTTAGAAACGTGGGTCCTCAGAGCGATCTGGGCATGGTTCACCTCCGCAGCTTCTAAATGCCCTGCACACAAACCACCAAGCAACAAAGTCACTTCAACAGCCCTTCAGCACACTCAAAGCACCTCGCAGCACAACAGCCCCTCGGGAGCCTTCTCACCCCTCACCCACCCCAACCACTCTCCAGGCAACAGCAAACCTCTCGCCTGGCGGGGCCGCAGCCCCGGCCCTCCCCACACACTGCTCTTCCGAGCAAACAGTAGGTGGCCTCACTGGAGCAGAAGAACCACCCCAAACACAGCCCCAACACCCTGTTGCCCCACAGCCACCAGCAAGGGCACCCCAGAGACCTCCTTGGCCTTGCGGAAAACTACCCCTCCCATCTCCCATTCGCCCCTGACTGCACCTCACTTACACTCCTCCTAACGACAAGCCCCCGGCAGAGCCACCAGCAACACTGGCACTCGCCTTCCCAAGGAATCTGGCAGCCCAAATGGGCAGCAGCAACTTCGTTTCCCTGGGCTTTGAAGAAACACCTCCAAGAAACTGCTCTCATGCAGCAGGCACTGCAACGTGACACCCACAGACCTCCCACAGGTCTGCAGAGCTCTTAGCAGAGACCCCCGCCACAACACAAGGGGGAACCCAGCTTTGAAGCGCTCTTCCTACCAGGCCAGGGGCTCTCATCATAGCTGACATGGTGCTCCACCAGAAGCACCTCGTCCAGCTGAAGCACTAGTCCCCAAACTTTGCTCTCCCTTCTTGTCCACAGAACACAAATAACTTTCCATAATGCACATTACTCACGCCTGCTAGCCTCACAGTCTGAAAACGAGACAGCAAGAAAGGAACAAAGAGAGGTGTTCTGCAGACACAATAACTATGTGATGACTTGTCAGGGCATGCTAAGGGTGCTCTGGGGCCTCTCCACCCCTGATCTTCAAAGAGGCTGCAAAAGGGGGTGCTTTGGGGGAGAGCCTTGCACTCTGGAGTCTTCCCCTCTCCCTCCTCTTCACCTCCCACAAGCTGATGGGTGACACGCAAGCAGGGAAAACCCCCACAGCCTCAGGAGGCCCAGGGAGGCACAACACCTGGCATAAAACCTCCACAGTGCACCACGAGCTCTGTCGGGTCCTTCCACCCTGCCACAAGGGGCTAGAGAAGGCCCCCAGAAAGAAACCCCACGCTCTGCTTCTCCAGCTGCGCTTTGCTTTTGCTCTCCATTGAGGGAGAGGTTTCTCTGAGGCAAATCTGCCACCTGCAGCCTCCTCCCGGGGCATTTCTTTGGCTTTCAGAGGCTGGGAGGAATAGTGCTGCTCAATGGCTGCATGCAAGGGGCCACTCAGCACTCATCAGGGTTGGAGGGAGGACGAGGAGACAAGACTCACCTTGTCCAGCAGCAGCTGCACTTGGCGGTAGCACTCACACACGCTATCCCAAACTTCAGCGATGTCTGTCTGGGGAGCAAGAGAAAGATGTGCCATGCTTCAAGTCAACAAGCTCACCACCATCCTGCCCGGTCCAAACCAAGCAGATGCAGCCATCATCCACCACCACCACCACCACCACCACCACCATCTCCAAAAGCACCTGTGCAGGAGGCGGCTGCAGAGCCGAGACTCTTAACTGACTTCCAACTAGAAGCCCTCCACTGACCCCACCAGAGGGCTGGAGCTGAAATGAAGACACGAGAAGGGCTTTGGACAAGGGCATCCTCCCATCCACGATGGGAAGGCGTCTCCGACCTCAGAGCCTCTTCCTCCCTCTAGCCTGCAATTCTGGTACTGCAGCACAAGCAAACAAAGTGCTGTCTAAAGCACAACTCACACCAAGCTCATTTTTAGTCACTTCAGTAAGGCCAGCAACATTGAACCACTACCAGCCAGCTAAACTGCACCACAGAGGGCTGGGCATTCTTCAGCCAGCAGGGCCAGTTTCTCTCACCCCCACCCCCACCGACCATTTCAGTCATTACTAAGGAAACAAGGAAGCTCCTTTGCCAAAAACAAAGCAACAACAAATGCCAATTAGCAGCTAAGAGTCAACATCCTCCTATGTTGAAGCACCAGAACTGAGACCTTTACAGCCACCCAAGATGAACTCCAAGCACAGCGCAGGGACAAACTAAGAGATAACAAAGCATCAGTCAGGCTGCCAGAGCCATTAGGAGTACACAAGGAGAGCAAAAAGAAAGTGTTTTCATTTTCGAGCTCTTGAAATTAGACACAAAATACAACCCATACAAACACAAAGACAACGGCAGGACTCAGCTATAGGCAGCCAGGTCTCCACACTTAGCAGTCCCTAACTCCAGCAGGGAGAAGGAAAGGTTTGTTGAGGTACATAGTCCTATTTTCTGGGAACAAGTACAATTCTTCTCCAGGTACTCCCTAACACAATAGGCAAATAGCGTTCCCGCACCATGCAAGCAGAGGTCAAACCAATACAGCAAGACCTTGCCTTTGCTGAAATTCAGCTACCAAACTCACACACGTCAGGGGCACAATCGAGCAGCTGCGCCCTGTCTTACCACTGCAAGGGCATTAACAGGCAGCCCGACTAGACATGCGGCTCCCTGCTATTTGCACGTTGCACAACAAGCGCCAGCTACTCTTTGATTCCCCACAGACTTCACAGCCAGAGTCGACCAGCAGACCAGAGCCCTGCAATCCACACACACAGGTCTTCTCCAGAGAAACTCCCTGGGGACGCCACAAAGGCGGCCCTGACTCCACTCGCCACATTGCTAACAGCAGCAGATGGCACAGGGCCGGCTGCACTCGGCGTTGGTAGCTTCCCCCCAGGAAAAAAGAGCAGCGTAGCTGCAAGCAAGACTTCAGGAAAATACTCCTGAAGCTGGAGCTAGGAAGGTCGCTCAGCCCACAAGGAAAGAGAAACACGGAATTTGTTTAAGACTAGCTCCTGACATTATGGCGCAGGAAAGCCGAGAGCATCCACCCGATTCACACACTTGGAGAAAGGGCCGTCTCTCCTAAGCAGCAGCAGCCTGCTACACAAGACTGCTTACAAACACAGGCACGACTGCTAGAAGCAATGGCCATTCACAAGTCTCTGCATGCTTGTTCTCCTTCCCTCCCTCAGGAATGGAGCATGACTCAAAACAGCAACTGTGCATGCAACAGCAGAACTAGTTCACACCTGACCGGGCTGTAAAAAAGAGCAACAGAGCACTGCCACACTGAAAGAGGCCCAAATAACTACAGCAAAGAGAGAAAGCCTCCCTGGTGGACAAGACAACTGCTCTTCCAGAAACGATTCCCCCCGGAACATCTTCCCTTGGGGAGTTCCTCTCTTTTCTACCTGGTCTCCTGAAGCAGTATCGTCTGGCTTTATGTACAAAAAGCAGCTTCTCAGTCTCTGCTTGCTCTGAAACACTTCCAAGTACGTACCATGATGCAAATTCTGCTGGCTGCTAGGATGGATGAGCAACAGGCTGGTACTCACGGCACTGCAGGAAGCTCCTTGCACACAGGAGGCGTTTTAGAGCCTTCTTCCTCATGGAGAGGGGAGAAAAAGCTAAAAAAAAACCCCACCCAAGCGCAGAGGCCGCCTGAGGGAGTTCAGGCAGCCCCCGTGGGCACTGACCCAACACCATCGCGGCCACCCCTGCCGCAGAGGACCGAGAAAGCCCGGGGTTAGTGGCGGCAGAGACATTGCAGCAGGCCGGGCTGGGGGCACCGGGCAGGCGGTGGCTGCCGGCAGGGCAGCGTGGGGCTCCGCGGGAGCCCGCCTGGCTCCATCCTGCCCAGGGCCCGGGTGGCACCGCAGCCCCGCTGCCCCAGGCCCTGAGCCCTCCCTGCCCAGCTGAGGGGTGGCAGCGCCCAGCAGGGAGCCCGGGGCCAAGCTCCAGCCCCAGCCCCAGCTCCAGCTCCAGCTGGGCCTAGCCAGAGAGCCGAGCGCAGGTGCCGAGCTGACGGGGCCTGGCCCCTGCAGCGGTGCTCCTCGGCGCTCCTGCGGGCCCCAGCTCCCTGGAGGCCAGGGCCCCGGGCTCAGGGGCCCCCAGCCCACCCACCTCGAGCCTGGCAATTCCCTGTTGTCCAAAAGGTGTTTTGGGATACACATTTTAGCTGCTGCGAACGCATTGCTCTCTTCATCATATGTGAGCAGAGGAGAAAGCAGCCTTTGTGTGAACCTGGCCCCGCGGGAAGAGTGGAAGGGAAGTCCTGAAGCAAGAAGCCCTGAAGCATCTTCCTAGCACACTGCAGCCCTGCTCCGCTGACATCTTCCACTTCAAAGGACTCCAAGAGCCAAAACCTGCTTTCAGCAGCCCCCACGGCTGCTGCAGCCTTTGCCCAGGGAACAAGTTTGGGGGAAAGTCCATTGCATAGTAGCTCGGTTTGAGTCCTTCTCTTGTCTCCCGGTAAAATACTCTTTGGCAGAGGAAAGAGACAGCATACCCACAGAACGGGTATTTATAGTAGGGACAATCCCAATTCAGCAGAGGCAGTTCCTTTGCTGAAAAGCAAGGGCCCACTCTCGTTTGGGTTTGGAGATGGTTTCTCATCTATGATCCTGCTTCCATGCCCATTCGAGTCTTTGCACTTCTTTACTTAGTCATCAGTCAGGCGAGGCACCTGTTCTTCTTCTTTTTCAGAGTAAAACTCTGACAGTATGCATCATTTCCCCATGCCTCAGCTCCCTGGCACAAGTAGCGGGAAGGAGCCCTTCCAGAGCTCGCTGTGCAGCTTAGTGGAGGATTTTGCATTCGTTTGGGGAGCGGGATCTACCTCTAAAGGGCACAATGTACTGAAGTGCTTAGAGAAACCTATTTTCTGCCTTATCTGTGCTCCTCATCCTCCTGACTACAGTGTTGGGGTGAAAAGGACAGGGCATGGGAAATGTACCCACTTGTTGGTTGGGTCAGGCCTTACTCAGGCTTTAAATTTGTTGCAGTAGTGTGGCCAAACACCTGAGCATCCGTGTGAGAAAACGGATGAAATGCTCCATTTTTCAGTACCTTTCCCTGCACTTAGAAGGCCTGTAAAGCAGGGGAAGGTGCTGCTTCCCTGCAGGTATCCCCAGCAGCAGCTGCCTGGCCACTGCCCAGCCTGCTTTGAGGACTTCAGCAGTGAAATGAGCTGACAAAGGCAGGTGGCACAGCGGGCTGATGCTGCCCACCTTGTTCGAGCTGTCACAGCAGGTCAAAGGCATTTTTACCCAAGCAGTGGATGAACGGTGTTGAGCCTGAGCCTTTTGACTCTAAGGATGGAGGGATAAAAGATTTGCTGCTTAGCAAAACAGGACCACACCAGGAGCCTTTCTGAAGGCGCTTCTTATGCCACTGGCTGATCCTTCAGATGCAGGGAGCATAGCAACACCTGCAGGGAGAGGAGATTTCTGCAGCATTTTTGTTCTAATGTTGGTACTGTAGAGAAAAGCTTGGGAATGAGGTCATCAGCCTATTGCAGACCTGATGCTTCCAGAGCCTCCTCTCACTAGCTCACACCCTTTTTTAGTTAGGGCATCCAGAGAGAGCCTGTTCATGTAACTGGCAGGCTTTGTTTTCACACCTTCTTATCTCTGTTGCTGCCTCCCTGTGAAATGCCTCCCCTGTGTTTGCCTCACACAGCAGCTGTGAGCAGAGGCAGGAGCCCAGGAGCCAGAGAGAGCTGATGGCTTTCAGCTGGAGGAGAGGGGCATGCAAAGGAAGAAGGCAGAGGAGCAGGTGGCAGGAAGGAAGGAAAGAACACTGGCAACAGCCACTTTCCCAGCACTTGGGCATGTGCACGCTCCAGCTGTGCAAATGCGGGGCTACATTTTCACTGCTGGCTGGGCTTTAGTGTCCTGGGGGCTCTAGCTACAAACTTGCTGCTCCTAAGGAAGCAGCAGCAATTAATCCTGCCTTCCCCTCCACAAGGTCCAGCTGCAACTAGCTCCAGCCCTGGCCCTGGAAGAGCCTGAGCCCAAGGCCAGGGCAGGCGCTGCCAGCAAAGGCTGTCAAAGCTGCAGGGGGGCCACAGATGAGTCCCTGCCCTCCCCACAGCACATGGCTGCTTCTGTCAGCAGCACCGGTGCTCCTCCTGTGCTTCCCAAGGCACCCATCGAGGCTGCTGCTCCTCAGGGAAAGCCCCCGGCACCTGGGAACACGAGGAATGTGCCAGCCTGGGCACCGCTGAGAGGCAAAGCACCCAGGTGCCCCCCAGGGCAGGCTGGCAGAGTGTCTCTGCCCCTCTGAGGAATGGGGGTACTGCTCTGGCCTCTCCAGCCTCGGGGCCCTGGGGCCATGCTGCTGCCCTTCCTGCCTCCCCTGACAGCCTCCAGCACGCAGTCGGAGCTGGCCGGCCCCAGCACCACCAGTCCAGCAGAATCAACGCCATCCCCCAGCTCCCGGCTCCTGAGAGCAGCAGCTGGTCAGGCCAACTGGGACAGACCAAAGGCCAGGCTGCTCAAGGTTACTATGCCAGTCGCAAGATGCTTACAGCCGGCCCTGCAGACCCTGCGGGACGAGCCATGTGCCAGCCCCAAGTGATGGCACCAGTGCTCAGCCCCCACGAGAATCAAACTGGCAGCTGATCTCAACTGCACTGGGAGAGCACAGTTACATTTAGTCACAGGTTTCTCCGCCTCTGCCTTTCGGTGGGGGCTGCTGGTACAGATGGGAGCAGTGGGGGTGTCTTCTCTCCGGCTGCTGGCAAGACCTTCCCCAGACCTTTCTTGCTTTGTGCTAGCCTTGGCCAGCTGGCGAGCGGCTTGGATGAGCAGCTTGGCCTCTGGCACGAGCCAGAGAAGCTTCCACTCTGTTTCTTGAGCGTAAGGCATCGCCTTGGCCTTGTGATTAAGGAGTTGCTTCTCCTCTGCTCCGGAGGGCATTGAACACTGGCTTCTGCTAGCATCTCTTGAGCTCTGTGAAAAATACAGAAGCGTTTTGCAAGAACTGCCCTTGTGCATACGTTCAGAGTTGTGCTCCAAGTCTTACACCGTCTTATCAGACTTCTGAACATAGGCTGCCCAGTTACCAAAGCTTACGCCTCCTCAGGGTTAGATCTTCAAAGCAGAGGACTCTTTTTGCCTCACAGACTCATGGTCTGTTCTCTAGCCCTTTCCGAGCACATTTCTGTGGACTTCTAGGTCGAGCACAACAGCCTCAGAAGCAAAATTCCTCTTTTCCTTACAGGAAGAGGAGGTGATTGCAGGGCTGCCAAAAGGCAGAGTGGGTCAAACAACACTCACTTCAAAAATACTCTATAGGTGCATGCCTATTTTTGTTTCTTCCAAGGCAGTAAAGAGAAATGAACACAGTCCTCAGGAAGGCAATCCCTCCCTCAGTAAGGCAGGGACCACACTGGACTCTTCCCGTAAGCGCTCCATCTTACACTTGCATACATCCTAAGCAGATGCAAGACAGGGATTTGGGACACAAAATCCTAGATTAAAACAAGGTAATACTTGATTACTTATCTATTAAGAAAAGAAAAAAAAAAGCGTAGCTTTACCTTGCCAGTTTCTCTGCTAGGTGTCTTCTCATTTCCACATTCACCAAGTGGAGTTTTTCAGACCTTTCCAATTCTGCCTGAGCAAATGCCACTTGCAATGCGCTGTCTTGCTGCATGTTTTGTAGTCTAGCCAATTCCAATTCTAGCCCTCCAATTCTCCGCTCCAGCTGGTTTCTCAGTGAGGCATTATTGGCGTTTATTTCTTCTAATCTGCCTTGAGTGGCTGCCTGCATCTAAAGCAGAAAACGCAACTTCAAGAAACAGGAAGGAAAAGACAGTGCTCCCCCAACTCCACTTCACAGACCCGACTGAAAAAGCACAGCCTGACTCAACTAGGGAACCCTGCTGCCTCCCTACCAGCAACAATCAGGGAAGAAATCTGAAACTACTAAATGGGTTATGCTTGTTTCTTTGTTTCTTTGTTTGTTTCCTTCCCCCAGGAGGGCAGGAACCTTAGGGACTTGTTTTCTCAACAGCCTTGTCTGGAGAATGACACTGCAGGTCCTGTGACTCTGGCCACAGACACTCTCAGCAGTAACAGCCATTAGAGGACAAACATATCCCTTGGCGATTCAACCACCTACTGCAGATATGAACAGTCCGTCCCCCTCTGCATGCTTTGCCTTTCCACCTGGGATCTCCCTCTACTCAATACAGAGGCCAGAGGGATGATGCACACTAATGCCACCTCCTCACAATGCATCCTGAGGACAAAAAGGCAAGATGGCAACTCCCTCTGCAAACTGCCAACAGGAAGACTGCCTTGGGCAGGCTTTTTGACTGAAGGAGCTACAGGGGCTGCTGGAAGGCAATCAGAGAGTAGGTGTTTTCCCAGACATGCATATCACACAACACACACAGGAGCACTTTCACACAGCCATTTTCAGCGCTCCAACTTCCCTAAAAAAAAAAAAAGACAAAAAAAAAAAAGGGCGCTACAAGAGAACTAGATACCTAAAGCAAAAGACCTAAAAGACAATGACAACAACAACAAATGAATGCATTGTAGACTGCAGATGCAAATGGTGAATGAGTTTACCTGCAAGAAGAGATTGACTTCTTCCAGTTTTTGCCTTATCTTTTGGTAGGCTCTTTCTCCAATCTCTCTTTTATACTCCTCTATTTTGCAAAGATCTACCGCACTGCTCCGTAAGCATCGTTGGAGGCAAACCACCTCTTCTTGCAGCTCCAGATTTCTAGTTCCTAGCTGCAGAGATTTTGTGGATTCCCTCACCAGCTGCTGGAAGAGTTCACTGGCCTGTATCCAGGGGAAAAACAAACACAATTCATCAGAGAGGTCTAGAATCCCTCCATTCGGGGAAAATCCAGCAAACCTATCAGTCGAGACGATAGCTGACACCCACTGACTTGATATTTCAACCAAGAAAGAGGGATTTGTATCTCCATTTCTTTTGTTTCTTTACATCTTTCTCAGGAGTTCAGACAGGGTCGCTTCAGCTCCCATGCTTCCTCAGTTCTCCAGCAAGAGTTCACAACCCACTCCACAGCTCACCTGAACAGCACAGACTCCAAACCAGCAGCATTTCAGCCACGTGCTTGGGCTGAAAAGCACAAGGTCTCTTCTTCAGTGAGACTCCGCAGCCCTGAAAGCAGCTCCCTGAAAAGCCACTGCTGTCTGGCAAGAGCAGGGGGCAGGCAGCAGCAAAGAGAAAGGAGATCACTGCAATACGACCCAAGAGCCTGAACCTGAGAGCTCCTGCTCATGCTGTGTGTCTGAAGGGCAGGATCTCCTCTTATTGCAACCCGGAGCAGTTGTTCTTGTGATGTTTCAGATAAAAGCACACTCGGGCCTGGAAAACGACCAGGAGCTCCTTTTGAGGAAGGCTCAAGGAGTGGCTTCATTAGCTACACTACAATGAGGAATGTCTCTAGACAAACCTCTCTGGCATTTGTGCTCAGAATATGTTGTTCTGTTCCAGCAGTGGAGGAAAAGAACAGCTTCGTAGATATTACTGTGTTTACAGAGTTGGTATACCTCGGCTTTTGTCCTGTCCAAGTCCTCTTGCAAGTGCAGTTTTTCTTCCTTGAGGTCATCGCACAAACGGGTAGAAACTCTAAGGGAAGTCTCTGACATCCGCTGCTTTCTGAGAGCCTCACTAAGTTCTCGCTGCAGCTGGCAGACTGTTCTCTAACGAAAGATTATAACACAAGGATGAAGAGAAAGGCAAGAATGTGAAATCTGCATTTCTACTTTCACTCACTAGTTCATATACTTAAGATCAGTTTTCAGATGTGCTACAAAGGTCAGAAATGTTGTCCCCCAGAAGATGGGCTCTGCACAGCTGGGCATCTCTCTCCTTCCTGAGAGAGGAAGGTAGCAACGCTTAGCTCAGATGTGCTGGAGGCGCAAAACATTATGTGAGCACTCTGCACGGGAGCATGCTTTGCAGCTTGCACAAAGTCAGTTCAGCTGATTTCCTAATTAGTCCTTCCCCTCACTGGCAGCATAGTCTTTCACAGCGCCGCAACAAAAGGACATGGTTGGAGAAGGCTGTAACTCAGAAGCTATGGGAGAGAAAGCTGAGGCCAGGGTAGTGGCTGAAGCTAACTTCTTGGGAGGTTGCCAGCCTCCTTAAGTGCCCCAAATGCATACATCAGCTAGTCCCTGCACAACACTCGGACTCCTCTATTGCAGTAACACTTCAGGCCACAGGCATTCCTTCTCTGTACAAACAGGAAAGAAAAACACTCTTTTCTTTGCTCAGGACTCAGCAACTCCTCCTTGCTCACTACTCTCTCGTCACACCTCCTCCCTTCCTTCTTTCCCACTCATCTCCAGGCACCTTCTCCTCCCTCTCCTCCTCTCACTCTACCCATCCTCAATATTTTCCTAAACATTCTCTCTCCTCCTTCCCCCACCCTACCTCTCTTTCTGCTTTGTTCCTCTTACACACCAAGACTTGGTCTCTTAAATGAAGATACTTGGCGTTCAGTTCCTTGTTTCTTGCCTGCAGCAGGTACACTTCCTCTTCCGCTTCTGCTCTGCGTTTACTGAGAATGTTGTTCAGTCCATCCTGGACAGCACTCACAATTTTTTCTTGGGTGCTCCGATTCGGCACATCTCCCAGCTGCTGACGGAGCAAGCGATTCTCACTTTGGAGCTGGGCCACTTGTGCCCGCAGAGATTCCTCTTCCGCAAGGTGTTTGCTCACTTGATCTTTCTCACGTTGCAGAGCACGACCATGTTCCTTGGCCTGACACTGGGCTTGACGTAGTGCCCTCTGTGTCATTTCCAAAAATGATGTTTTTTTCCTAAGAGACTGTTTCAGTTGGTGAACTGTCTTCTCTAAGGTGGTAGCTTTACTTTCAGCCTCACTCAGCTGCTGAGACAAGCTCTTGCTGGTTTCCCGCAAATCAGAGAGCTCCTGATTGAGCTTGTCTTGCAAACAAAGACCCTGCTCACATTCCCTCCGAAACGTCTGCTCAGCCTCACGTTCTGCTGTCTGACAACTTCCCAGTTCCTGAACTTGAGCAGAGATCTCGTGCGAAGGCGATGAGTCCACCTGTGTCTCCAGCCTCTCTTGGCTCTCATTTGTCTGTTCAAATGCAAGCAATGAAAGATGGCCAACTTAAGCAAATCCTCTGAAAACAGGAGGCAATGGCAAGCATTCTCTATAACCATACAAAGACTGGAGCTACCTGGACCTCGGATTAGAATGCAACACTAATCTACAGACTGCTTCTCTCAACTTCAGTCATTCAACAGTGTTATTTTACATTGGTACAGACCACCAGTTCAAAATTCAACTAAAATGTGTGTTTTTACATACCTGCCTCCCAGGGGTTTCCCTGCTAGCCTTGAGGGCTTCTTCGTCATTTGGCGAAGACTTACGAAGAATGGCAGTGTCGGAGTCCCCATCTGTACAAGAAAAACACATCTTTTGGTGAGCAGTGTGAGCTAATACAATTCCTGAAGCCTACAGCGCTTCCTGAATCATCACATTTCAGAGAAAAATCTTAACACTAACACCCCCCCAACTCATCAAGTCCAAAAGAGAAAGCTATCAATGAGCAGATTTAACATGCAGCTGTTTTCTTACTCATCCATTTCCTCTACCGCATATTCCTTGCTCATATACAAAGGAAATCACTGCAAGGGCTCCAGAACAAGCCAGCAAGCAGTCACAGCCTACAGAACTCTGCTTTCGAGGGACAATGCCAAATAGCCCATTTTTTAAAATGGGACTTGCTCCATACAGGATACCCATATTCAAAATACTGAAATGACCAGCTCCGATGGCGACTTCCGGTCTCCCTCAACTTCACCGGGCTGCATCTGTCAGATTGAGGTGATTTCTTCATCTTTATAGAAGCCTTGATTAATGCATGGATCATTATTTAAGCTGCCCAGCTCAGCTACAGAAAATACTACAGCGTTGCCAGCACACTCAAAAGACCTCCCTCGAAAAAGCCTCCGATTCCTCCGGGTACCAATAAATACGCCTTTGACGTACCTCGACCAGAAATTGCACAGGAAACCTTTGCTCCCAGCTTTCGCATTGACGCATAACTGCCACCTATTATCTAATGCACATTCACCTAACGTGCTCTGCGTTCCTAAGGAAAGCTGCCAGTGCAGACACAGCAGGGATTTGGACAGCTATCATTTTCCACTGGGCAATTAAACAGTCCCATATTTGTCTTCCAACAAACAAGTCTCAAACAAGCCAGAGTAAGCAGGGTACTGTTGCGGAGACCAGAAAAATCACACCAAATGCAGGAGGACTAAAGGGCCCAAGGTAGGCGTCCCTTCTGGTCTCTCCAGAGCTCTTCCAAGTTCCTCCTCTCCCAAAGACTTCAAAGCCTCTTCCTGCTGCGTATCAGAGGGAATCAGAGGCGGGGGCTATGCTTTGCCTGTGCCAGCCAGCAACTGCAGAATTAGGTTCAAGAGCCTTCCCAAGAAGCTGTCAAGTTCCCTCTCACGGCACCCACGCCATCTTTGAAGAGATTCCACACAAGCAGGAAAGGATCCAGGGAGAAGAGGAAATCCTTCTAGAAAGACACTCCAAAGACGGCCTACTCTTCCTCCAAGTCCCTGACTCACACAACCTTCTCTTCGTACCCTATATGCATCACAAAATGCTCCAGAGGAGGGTTGGCCCTAACAACATATGTTCACCAACAGGATGATTCTGCAGTTGCCCAGGAACAGGGCAGGGCCGTTCTTTGGGGGGAAGCAACATTCTGCTGATCCGACCGTCCGCACAGAGCCCCCAGCAGCAGACCTCTTCCTGTGCTCTAGCAGGAGGAGTCACAAACCTCCGCCTGGATAAAGCTCCTGTTCCTAAGTGAAAGGCAGCAAAATGTGACTCTCGACTCACTTCTCACTTCTGGGAAATAACACACAAGTCAAGAAGAAAAGAAAAAATAGGGTGCAGTTTCTGTATCTTTGTAGGTTTTCAAAGACAGTAACAAACTGTGTATGAATACTGTCTGCTCTCCTCATTTGACACATACTGTAGCTTTCCATACAGTAGTCTTACCAAAAAAAAAAAAAAAAAAAAAAAAGGCAGAATAAACCCCCCTACTAGAGGGTCTGAAAGGTAGAGTACAGAGAACACAGTCTGGGTAATTCTGAAATAGTAACTGTGTGAGGTATGTTCAGTGCTAGGCAAGCTCACGAGCGTAGCTCAAACTGCACACACTCACTGAAGGAGAAGATATTTTTTTAAGCCACCCTGATAATTCTTCTGGATCATAACCTCATACGGATTTTCAACACTTTTTTTTTCCTCATAAAAAGTCAGAACTTAAAAACAACATTTAAAAAACATAAATACATCTAAGAAGTTATAGTAAGTGCAGTTTCCTATAATGCACGGATCCAGCTGTGCCTAACGCAGCACTGTCCCCTCGGGGAGGAGAATCCTGAAGCAACAAGACAGAAGCGTTTCTAAGCATCATGTCTCCGCAGCACCTCAGAGTCCCCACAAAAGCAGTTGGGACTGAGATGAGAAACAAGGCACCTCGGGAACCTGGGCCGAGCACGGCTGACACAATTCACACCAAGGCAAAGAGACCACCGCGCTCCGGGGCCATCCCGGCAGCAGCTGCCTGCCTGCTGCCTCCCCCGGCACTGCCTCGCTGCAGCAAGGTGGCTCCGACACCGACCTGGCGCTTTGGGGACGGGGTTTGCGCCAGCAGAGCCGGGCGCGCAGAGGGAAGAGCGCACACCCGAGCAACAGGGAGGCCCGCGCTTCCTCGCTGGGCCCCGCTTAGTGGTTTGCTCCCCCTCACCCCCCCCAGTTTTCTGACAGGAGCTGCAGCGCGGCCGGCTGCAGCCCCGCGGGGCCGTGTCACCCCCCGAGGACCCTCGCAGCCGCCAGCTGCACGTCCCGGCCCCAACAGACGCGCCCAGGGCGCTCGTCCCCCGGGGCCGCCCCAGCGCGCGGCTGCAGCAGGACACCCCGCTGCCAGCAAAGGCCACGGCGCCTCTCCCCGGCCCCGCGGGCGGCCACGGCTCCCACCTCCTCTCTCCGCAGCAGCCGCCCCCCGCGGCAGCCCCGCGGCTCCTGCCCGCTGCGGGGCGCTGGGCACCGACGAGCCCGGGGCGCTGCCGGGAGCAGCATCCCCCGCCGGCAGAACCGCTCTGCCGGCGGGCAGCTGGCCCAGGCCCTCCGCCCGCAGCTCGGCGCCGCCGCCGCTCCCGGGGACGCCAGGCGCCCACGGCCCCTTCCTCCTCCGCAGGAGCCGCCGGATCTTCTCCATCCTCCGCCGGGGCGGGACACGACGATGGCGCCGCTTCGCCTCGGGGAGCCCCGAGAAGAGAAAAGCAGGGAGGGCGGCACCGGCACCGGCACCGGCACCCGCAACGGCAACGGAACCCGCAACGGCACCGGCACCGGCACCGGCCGCCAGAGGTCGCACGAGCACCACGCAGCTGCCCCCGGCCCGGCCAGGACGCTCGGGGGCGTCACAAGGGGCTGGGGGGGGCGGGGCGGGGCGGGGCGCCGCCGCCGTCTTCCGCTGCCGAGGGGGGCGGGGCGGTGGGTGTCGGGCTGGGCGCTGCGGCTGCGCGGGGGCAGCTGGGGACTGCGGCGTTTCTGTGGCGGCTCCTGCGGAGGCTCCTGCGCGGGGCCGGGGCCGGGGCCGGGGCCGGGGGGAAGCGCTGTTCGCGGTGGGGGGGGCCGGGGGCTGCCGGTGCGGAGGGGCTGCCGGGGTCTCCCGTGCGGCTCCTGCCCGGTGGGGCCTGGCGCGGGCCAGAGCCGGGTGCTGCGGGCTGTGTCCAGGCGGGTCTGCGAAACCTCCGCGGACAGACGCTGCCCGGCTGCCCTGGGCCACCCGCCCCCTGCCACTGTGCTCTAACTGAAGAGTCCCCACGGATTTGAGAGTCATGGCTGGCTGCTAGAAATGCTGATCTCTTCTAAAATGCGTAAAAGCCGGGGAAGGACACACAGGCAAGAACAGGGTGATAAGGTGTGAAAACAAAGCCTGCCAGTTACATGAACAGGCTCTCTCTGGATGCCCTAACTAAAAAAGGGTGTGAGCTAGTGAGAGGAGGCTCTGGAAGCATCAGGTCTGCAATACGCTGATGACCTCATTCCCAAGCTTTTCTCTACAGTACCAACATTAGAACAAAAATGCTGCAGAAATCTCCTTTCCCTGCAGGTGTTGCTATGCTCCCTTCATCTGAAGGATCAGCCAGTGGCATAAGAACCACCTTCAGAAAGGCTCCTGGTGTGGTCCTGTTTTGCTAAGCAGCAAATCTTTTATCCCTCCATCCTTAGAGTCAAAAGGCTCAGGCTCAACACCGTTCATCCACTGCTTGGGTAAAAATGCCTTTGACCTGCTGTGACAGCTCGAACAAGGTGGGCAGCATCAGCCCGCTGTGCCACCTGCCTTTGTCAGCTCATTTCACTGCTGAAGTCCTCAAAGCAGGCTGGGCAGTGGCCAGGCAGCTGCTGCTGGGGATACCTGCAGGGAAGCAGCACCTTCCCCTGCTTTACAGGCCTTCTAAGTGCAGGGAAAGGTACTGAAAAATGGAGCATTTCATCCGTTTTCTCACACGGATGCTCAGGTGTCTGGCCACACTACTGCAACAAATTTAAAGCCTATGTAAGGCCTGACCCAACCAACAAGTGGGTATATTTCTCATGCCCTGTCCTTTTCACCCCAACACTGTAGTCAGGAGGACGAGGAGCACAGATAGGGCAGAAAATAGGTTTCTCTAAGCACTTCAGTACATTGTGCCCTTTAGAGGTAGATCCCGCTCCCCAAACGAATGCAAAATCCTCCACTAAGCTGCACAGCGAGCTCTGGAAGGGCTCCTTCCCGCTACTTGTGCCAGGGAGCTGAGGCATGGGGAAATCGTGATTAGGATGCATACTGTCAGAGTTTTACTCTGAAAAAGAAGAAGAACAGGTGCCTCGCCTGACTGATGACTAAGTAAAGAAGTGCAAAGACTCGAATGGGCATGGAAGCAGGATCATAGATGAGAAACCATCTCCAAACCCGAACGAGAGTGGGCCCTTGCTTTTCAGCAAAGGAAGAACTGCCTCTGCTGAATTGGGATTGTCTCTACTATAAATACCCGTTCTGTGGGTATACTGTCTCTTTCCTCTGCCAAAGAATATTTTACCGGGAGACAAGAGAAGGACTCAAACCGAGCTACTATGCAATGGACTTTCCCCCAAACTTGTTCCCTGGGCAAAGGCTGCAGCAGCCGTGGGGGCTGCTGAAAGCAGGTTTTTGGCTCTTGGAGTCCTTTGAAGTGGAAAATGCCAGCGGAACGGGGCTGCTCTGTGCTTTGAAGATGGGACTTGCCCCATGCAGGGAAAGGTTTGTGTTCTTTGCCCCCAGTAACCGGGATTGCTCTCTTGCTGCAGGACTTCCCTGCCACTCTTCCCGTGGGGCCAGGTTCACGCAAATGCTGCTTTCTCCTCTGCTCACATATCATGAAGAGAGCAATGGGCTCACAGCAGCTGAAATGTACATCCCAAAACACCTTTCTGACAACGGGGAATTCCAGGTCCTGTGATTTTTCCACGTGTTGGTTATACAGCTAGTTCCACTGATGCCAAAGGACCTAATGTCTTGTTTTAAACTCAGTCCATGTGTGATTTTCTTGGGAACACCTGGAAGAGCACGTGCGACCTGTTCTTCATTTGTCTAAGCATTACAATGTAAAATGTTGAAAAGTCATGAAAACACAGAGCCAGAGAAGTTGAGAGAGACAGAGGCAGGAAAGCCCCCTACAGTGAGAAAACCGGAGATGCTTCAGTCCTGCCAGTGTTTCTGATGCTCCCAGTGAATTCAAATGAGCATTTCTGGGACGGGCCCTTGAAATGGGACTAAGGTCCAGGAAAAGGCTTCAGAAGCCTGAGAATCTGTAAAAAGGGAGTGGGGAGCAAAGTCTGCGTCCCGGTGGCACAGAAAAATCTCTTGAAACATGAGTCAAGTATGAGTAAACCAAGGCACCAAGGAAAAAAAGGATCCAGTTTAAAGAGGTCTTCATTGTCGTGGCCCGAAAGGAGTCGTTTAGGACGACCTCCCTCCCCTTGGGACCAACGACCAAGTTCGTGATGCTCTTGGACTGAATTAAGGTGAAACGACACCAGCCAACCAGTTTTATGATTTATTAACACAAAAGACATGGTTAGGAACGATAACTCAATGGCAATTACTTCAACTAGATAAACAAGTCCCATGCCGCACGTTTTGAACAATCTCATCAACATTCATCAAAAGAGAGGAGAGAGAGAGAGAGAGAGAGAGATATCACCACCTGTGGATCCAGTGGCGTCCCATTGGTCCCCTTCACTCTGGGTGTCTCGGCGGTGGGGGGGGTCCCCCACTTAGCTTCTGGTGGTGCCCTTTTTATACAGTCCAAGTCCCCAAATCTCCACCCAGTTCCAAGAAACCTCATGCATATGCATGGTGGGCATTAGAGGCGTGGTCTGGTTCGGTGCAGCCTCACTGTGTCCCGGGTGGTCACAGGGAGACCATTTCAGGGGTCGCAGCACCTCAGTCTTGTTTCCACCAGAAACAGATAGCTTGCTTGTACAACAGAAAAACACCATCTCAGTCCTGTTTCCTCCGGGAACAGGTGGCTTGCTCGTACAATGGGAAAACACTGTCTCAATCCTGTTTCCACCGGGAACAAATGGAAATGGATGGCTTGCTCGTGGTTATGGTTTTCTGCAAAATCTGCAACGTGCGCAGCAAGGCTCACATCTTAGGCACCAAGAAATGTATAAGGCAAAAGTTCACTCATCAGTCCGCCACACTCATCTGCAAACAGGAGAAGCCCTGTTTCCCTTGCTTAGTATGCACATAGCCTCTACTGTGAATAGTGATCCTTCTTAATAGAGCACCAGGCCCCAAACGCCTTGGCACTAGGCTTACAAGACGCCTGGAGGGTTAGGTGGCCCGGGGGTCTGTGTTTGTGTGGGGATGACGGCTTGAGTCTGGTCTAGCACTTGAAGGCAAGCAATGAGGGCTAGGGCTTAGCTTCAGATGCAGGGCAAGAGAGAGGGTGTGGGGGGGTAAGGATTCAGGCTGCAGCGTAGCAGTTTGGGCTTGGCCTTAGCGACTAGAGGAGGAGAAGGAGGGAAGGCGGAAGGGCAGGGCTTCAGCTTAGTGGTGAGGCTGCAGGTCTGGCCCTGCCAGAGGAGCTCTCGCAGGCCCTGTGCCAGCAGCATCCCCATTACCTGAAGCCTCCTGACCTCCCCAACACAGGTGCTGTCTCTTGGCCAAGAGCTCCGTGCCCTTCATGTGCTCCCACGCCGGCCTCCAGCTTCTGCCTGCTCACCTGAGGGCACACAGAGCACCTCCTCATCAGCACCCAAGCGCTGTCCCCCAAAACCTGACCCCTTGAAATTGGCCCCAAGTGCCTTGAAACCGCTTCTGTTAGGGACGGCGATGCCTGCTACTGGTACAGTAGCAGCCTTGGTGAATAATTTGCGAGACCTAGCTTTGGTGGGTGGACCAGATTCTAAACGGCTAAGGGTGGCTCAGAAAGTTGGAGCAAAGAGACAGGGAGGAGCGACTAAGGTGAGCGGAAAGGTTACACAAAAGCAGATGTGGACTGACTTGCTGCAGGTGGGGATATTGCGGGATGAGATCAATGGCTTGCCAACTGCTGGTTTATTCAAGCATGGCAGCATTTGCCTGCCAATCAACAAAACCCACTGCCCCACCTGCACCCAGTGCTCCCTGGAAGCTGCCTGCTAAGAAACAATGAAGGGGAGGCAGGTCCCCCGAAATCCGAGTGTGAGTTGCAGCATATCATCTGAGGGACAGACGCCCATATGTACCCCTGTGAATTAGATGACACTCGGGAGGGGAAATAGCTGTGCTTGCTTTAGTAGATACAGGAGCAGAAGTTACAGTGCCACACAGTGCCCTAAACCCTGGAAAAGCAACAGGGCACTTCTGCGGTTTGGGTGGATCTGCCACCCCTGCTGTCGGGCAATAGTTCCTTTAGTGATTGGGAAAAACCCTCCCTTCTCCATTCCAGTCTTATTGGCACCCATTCATGCATATATTTTAGGAACTCATGTGTTACTAGGTTGAGATATACACACAATGCAAGGATTCTTCTCTTTTGCAAGGAGTCCCTCACTGCCACAAGCACGAGGAATCACTCTAATCAGAGGGTACCCAAACTGGGACCCTGTAGATTTGCCTGTACCAACTACCGTTGTGTAAATAAAACAGGACAGAATACCAGGAGGAGAAACAGAAATTCAAGAAACAAAAGATGCTCTCTTACATGCACACATAATACACCCTGCCCTATCGGCCTTTAATAACCCCATATGGCCTGCGGAGAAGCCGGATGGCTCCTGGCGTACGATTGTGGATTACAGAGAATTGAGTAAGGTGGTCCCACCCCTGATGGCAGTGGTCCCCAATATGGTGACTTTGTTAGAAGAAGTGGGTAAAAATTTGCAAGAATGGAAGGCTGAGGTGGATCTGGCAAACGCCTTTTTCTCTATTGCTATATCCCCAGCCTCGCAGGACCAATTTGCCTTCACTTGGAGTGGTAAGCAGTATACATTCCAAGTCCTTCCGCAGGGATATAGGCATAGCCCCACTATATGTCATCAAATGGTCGCTGCTGACCTCCCAACACCTCTCCCAGACTGTACTAGTCATCATTACATCAATGATATTTTGAGAACGGGACCATCTGAACATCAGGTGAAAGGGCAACTAATGGCACTGACGCATGCTTTCCAGGATAGGGGATGGGCTGTGAACCCCAGAAAGGTACAAGGATCAGATATTAGTGTTCAGTTTCTAGGAGTAGTGTGGATAGGACAAACGAAGGCCATTCCTTAAAAAGTGCGTAATACTATCCAGCAATGTTAGAGCCCATGTTGGAGTGGTGCAAGCTGCAATGCAATGGAAGTGCAGTGGTATGGGCCCTGCAGGACACAGAACAAACTACTCGACGCCATCGGGTCACTGCGCATACAGCCATCCCAATTCAAGCGTGGGTAAATGATGACACTGTTAGAGCCCATGTTGGAGTGGCCCAAGATGCAACGCAATGGAAGTGGAAACATTCTTTGCAAGCTCGACTGAAAGGAGGGAAGAAGGAGTTAAGCACCCCACATGCCACTTTACTGGGAGAAGTACAGTTTAAGCACATGCCCTTACTACCTGAACCGGAGGGTCTACCTCTTCCTACCTCCCCCCACCCACCCCTCCGGCAGAAGTGTCACCGGTACAAGAAGCTCCTCCCTTTGAGATGTTATCTTCTGAACAGCAGGAGTGGCCTTGGTTTTCCGATGGTAGTGCAGTGTATTCTTGGGCAGGAGAACGCATACGGCATTCTGTGGCATACAAGCCTGCTACGGACGCTACCTGTTTTGCCCCCAGAACAGGATATGCCAGTCAGTGGGCTGAACTAAAAGCCACAGCTATAGCTTTAGATGAAGGAGATGCATGCTATCTTGATACAGATAGTTGGGTAGTGTACAAAGGCTTGCAAGCTTGGCTGCCAGCGTGGACCGCTGCACAATGGAAAATACATGATAGGGAACTTTGGGGAAGCTCCTTGCGGGGAAAAAAATGGAGTATTGTGCAGACAAAAGTTATTTCAGTACGACACGTTGATGCCCATCAAAGGCAAGAGCCTCTTGAAACGCAATATAATTCAGCGGTTGACCGAATGGCAACCCCCTCAGAACTGAAACAGGCCCGACAAGCGCACAAACGGTCAGGGCATCGGGGCCCTGTCAGCAGGAATGGGCAAAGGATTTGGGGATCACCTGGATTTTACACATCCCATACCATCCCCAAGCTAGTGGACGAATACAAAGAATGAATGGTTTACTGAAAGAGCAAGTTTGAAAACTCACCCCAACACAGACATTAAAGCGATGGGCAAGTGTATTGCCCCAGGCACTATGCATGCTTAACAAGAGACGTGTGGGAGTACTTACTCCCTATGAGCGAGTGCAAATTAAACTAACATTGGCACCCCCCGCCCGAATATCAGTTACGGAAGGAGGGGTTGCCCCCCACATGCTTGCCTCACGAGAAGTAGAATTCTATGCATCCAAACCGTTATTAAGTGCCAAGCAGAAAAATATAAGCCTACACTTGCAGCTCGATTGTCCATCGCAGCATGTATGGCTATTCACACCTTTGCTATCCGTTCAAATAACCCCACTTCTACTAACTTCCTCTCCAGATTTCTCGTTCCAGGTATCCGCGCCAGTAAATATTGCACAAGGAAAACCGATACTGCAAAGAATTTTAGTCCGTAATGCTGCAGTACCTCACATTCAGCAAACACCTTCAACACCTTCCTTAGCTAATGTGTGGATATTAAATCCTCACAAGGAAAAACGACCTGGTACCATCCTGGCAGATGGGCCAGGAGCGACGGTCCTAGTGCTCCCTGATGGCGATACAATACCTTTTTAGCTCCCTGCTAACAGGTTATCCCCTCGGCATTTGTGAAGTATTGCTCGCATGTTGCATCCTGTGCTCCCCAACAAATGCGATCGACTTACAGGATCATCCTGCACCACATATAAATACATGGATCTGGCTAGTTCAGCGTTTGGCTAACTTATCTGCCTTTTGTATTGCGGGTGGACGGTCTCTTGATGATGTACTAACCACACGTCATATAGGAATACTAACCTCCCTTCAAATATTACCAAATTATACCTTCTTGAGAAATTTTGATATCCAGCTCACCCCCTTGAATTTACACGATCTGGGAACAGCCTCTACTAAATGAACACCTTGGAGGTATTCATTTTAGATTGCCAACGTGTCCAAAGCAGATCTATGTTTTTGCTTTGTCCATGCTACCATACCAAAGTATGATATGACCAATATGCAGTTGAAATGCAATGGTACTATGAATATAACCTTTAGGGTGGTTCCTTTTAGGCGGCACCACTGCTTACACTTATGTGCCAGCCAATACCACCGATGGCCCTTGCGCTATTACAAGACAACCCTGAGAAGCTCAGAAAGAATGTTTGAAGTAGGTAGATTTGGATAACTTCTATCTTAGATAGAATTTGCTTAGCATGAGTAGCCGCACACTTGCTTAGCATGAGTAGCTAAATTTGCTGAAGCCTTAGGCCGCGCTCCTAGTTCGGTAAGAAAGGGCCTCAGAGCTGGTGCAGGCTGGAAAGATAAGGGAGTTACAAGCAGTCTGCAAGTCTGCATTCCTGTGCCCCACTCTCCGAAAGGGAGGATGTCAAGGCTGAGAAATAAGGCCTGTTTGGGCGCCAGGACCTTGGGAAGCAAAGCCTCCTCTCACTGTTGAAACAGTGCTGATTAAGGGGTCTGGATTATGTCCTCTTCCTCAGGACCTTGGGAGATAACACCTACTGACCTAGCTGGGGCAGTGTTAATTGATCAGGACCTTGAGGAGAAGGGGTGGGATCCAGGGAATGAAGAAATCTCTAACCAATCAGTGTAAAAGGGAAAGTCGTAAATCTGGCAATTTGTGTGTATAAATGCTACTTGAAAAGTTGGGGGGGTGTGCTCGATTTGTGGGAAACCACCGAGCACCCAGGCTTGCGCAACTCTGAAATAAATAAACAAATGTCTCTCCTGAGTGTGTAATTATTGGCTTATTGCACACCGGGCAACGAATCCGCTTTTCGGACAACAGTTTTCTGGCGACCCAGGTGGGACTCTCGCTGTAAAGCCTTGCCCGGATCGTCTTGCCAGTTCCGGTGGGCAGACACTGCTCATCGGACTCCAGCGCGCACCGACCGTTTTGTTCGGGGACTCCGTGAGCACCCTCCCTGGTCGGAACAGGTAAGCGACTCAAAGGTGCAACGCAGTAATTATTAAGAGACATTGCATAAAGGGTATGATACAAGGGTAATTGGTTGTGGTAACCAAAGGAAAGCTTTGTACACGTTTGGACAGTGACGACTGGAGTGTACGAAAGCGTAATTGGTAAGAACGTTCTTTTAAGGGAATATGGGAACAGGACAATCTGTGGGGGTATCCTCCTGTTCTCCTTTAGGATGCGTCCTGAAACATTGGAGTAAGTTTGGTGGGAATCCTTTAACAAGGAGAAAATTAAAGGAATACTGTACTCAGTGGTGGCCAATGTATAAACTGGAGGATGAGGAAAAATGGCCAGAAATGGGAACGCTAAACTATAATACAATCTTGCAACTTATGTTGTTTTGCAGAAGACAGAACAAATGGGATGAGGTCCCATATGTAGATTTGTTCTTCTCTCTGAGAAATGATCATGAAACTAGAAAAAAATGTAAGCTGTTGATCTCTGACTCAAATGTGTTAATGATGATAGGAAACAGAGAAAATGCCTCGGTGTTGCTCTGCTTGTAGCATTGGGAAGAGATGTTTAAAAGTGGGTGATGAGGAAGAGGATGTACAATTATTGGTCTCTCCGGAAAGAGATCAAGACAGTGTCGATAGCAGAAATAAGGGAAGTGAGGCATGTAGCCCGATTGCAGGCAGAACTCGGGCTACTCGGGCTCAACAAAATCCCGCGATTCAGGTCCCGCTGCATCAAGCAGTCGGACCAGACAGGATGCCTGTGTATGTGAAGGTCCCTTTTTCAACTACAGATTTAATGAATTGGAAGGAGTCTGCCGGGTCGTTCCGAGAAAATCCAGAGAAGATGTATCAATCCTTTAAAATGATAATTGAGAATCATAATCCAGATTGGCAGGATTTACAGGTGCTTTTAAATACTTTGCTTGCACCTGAGGAGAAAAGAATGGTATTAGACAAAGCTCAAGAGGAGAATGAAAGACAAAATGCTAGAGACGGACCAGACCATTTTATGCTGGCCCAGGAACCGGGTTGGGATCAAAACACAGGGGCAGGCAGGTTAATGACTAAACAGTACCAAGAGTTAATATTATATGGGGTAAAGCATGGAGTACCTAGGCCCAAAAATATTGCAAAACTGTATCAAGTCGCACAGGGTAAGAATGAGGATCCCTCTGCATTTTACGAGCGGTTATGTAAAACCGCCCGAAAATGGACAGACTTGGATCCCGAGGACGAAGCAAATAAAATGACTTTTACTACATTATTTGTAGGACAATCAGCACCAGATATAAGGAGAAAGCTTCAGAAAGTAGATGGTATGTCGGGGATGTCAATATCGCAATTAATAGAAATTGCATATGAGGTGTACAATAATAGGGAAGAAGTGGAGAGAAAGGAAAAACAAAAGGAGAAACTGAAAGATAAGAGGCAAAATGCTGCAATCTTGGCAGCTGCATTTGCCCAGGCACAAACTCCCTCTCAGGGAAGGGCTTTTCAGAAAGGACAAGGACGTGGAAGAGGACATAGAGTAGGAGGGAATTTGGGAAATAGAATTCCACTGAGGAGAGATCAATGTGCAATTTGCAGGGGGAAGGGGCACTGGAAAAATGAGTGCCCGAAGAGACAAACAGATCATTGGAAACCTCAGTCTGCATCTGTTCCAGAGGCAGATTTGCTCATGACTGGTACAGAGGATTCAGACTGACGGGGACCGGGGGTTGAGGAATTGGATTCCCCAGCTGAAGCCCTGGTTTCAGTAAAGCTGGGGAACGAAACAGTTAAATTTTTAGTAGACACTGGAGCAGCGTATTCAGTACTAAATAGCTGTAAGGGACCAATGAGTAAATTCTCTATGCCAGTAATTGGGGCCACGGGAAAGCGAGAGGTCAAACCTTTCATTCAGCCAATTAAATGTGAAATAGGAAATAGGGTGTTAACACATGAATTCTTATACATGCCAGAATGCCCATTACCCCTAATGGGGAGGGATTTACTGAATAAACTGGGGGCACAAATAACCTTTGATCAAAACAAAGTTAAGGTGCACATTCCACAAAGTAACGCCTGGAAGGCACAAGCATATATGTTGCAGAAAGCACTGGATTCCGAACAGGTGGAGGATGGACCAAGCGAAATTCCCTCTGAAGTAATGGACGCAGTAATCCCTTTTGTGTGCAAACGGAGAAACCTGGAAGAGCCAGATGTGCAGAACCGGTAAAGGTGGAATTAAAACAAGGAGTTAAACCGGTAAGGCGAAAACAGTATCCCGTGAAGTTAGAGGCCCGTGTTGGACTGGAGCCTATGATTAATAATTTCTTAAAGTATGGACTGTTGCGAGAATGTCAATCCGAGTACAATACTCCAATCCTGCCTGTAAAAAAACCACGTTCACAAGAATATCGTCTAGTACAGGATTTGCAAGCTATTAACCAGATAGTCATTGATGTGCACCCAGTGGTACCCAATCCATACACTTTGTTAACAACGATAAATGATTCAAATGTCTATTTTACAGTAGTGGACTTAAAAGATGCTTCCTTCTGTATCACTTTGGAGGAAAAAAGTCAACAATTATTTGCCTTTGAGTGGGAAAGTCCTACAACGAGACGCAAAATGCAGTTGTGCTGGACAGTACTCCCGCAAGGATTCAAGAACAGCCCCACAATTTTTGGTAATGTACTTGCAAAAGAATTAGAATTATGGCAAGATAAGAAAGAGACCACTACCTTATTACAGTATGTGGACGATATCTTACTGGGGGCAGACACTATTGAAGCAAGTAGAGAAAAAACCATCAGTTTATTAAATTTGGGGGGAACAGCGGGATACAGGGTGTCTCGGAAAAAAGTACAGATCATGAAGGAAAGCGTAATCTATCTAGGATTTGAAATATCCCAGGGGGAAAGAAAATTAGGAATCGAAAGGAAAGAAGCGATTTGTCAGATCGCCCCCCCAAAATCAAAAAGAGAACTCAGGGGATTTTTAGGAATGGCTGGGTGGTGTCGCCTGTGGATACCTAATTTTGGATTAATGGCAAAGCCTTTATATGAAGCTGTTAAGGGGCCAGGAGACTTGCTGGAGTGGACTCCAGAATGCTGAAAAGGATTTGATGAAATCAAGATTGCTGTCATGAGTGCCCCTGCATTAGGACTTCCGAACCTAACACAGCCATTTGAGCTGTACGTACATGAGAGAGGGCACCAGGCTTTGGGAGTGCTTGTACAGACTTTAGGAAATTGGAAAAGACCTGTGGCTTACTTTTCAAGACAGCTGGATAAAGTGAGTGCAGGGTGGCCAGGATGCCTCAGAGCAGTTGCAGCTGCTGTGCTGTTAATACAAGAGGCACGAAAATTGACGTTGGGACAAAAGGTGACTGTTTACGTGCCACATGCTGTTGCAGCAGTTTTAGAACAAAAAGGGCATCACTGGTTATCCCCGAGTAGGATGGTGCAGTACCAGGCAGTGATACTTGAGCAAGAAGATGTAACCATGAAGGTGTCTAATACCCTTAATCCGGCATCTTTATTACCACTTCATGAAGAGGGGAGGTTGGCTCATGACTGTCTGCAAACTATTGAGTGAGTATATTCCAGCCATCCAGATTTGAGAGATATTCCGTTGCAGAATCCAGACTGGGAATTATTTACCGATGGGAGCAGTTTTATAGAAAGGGAGAAAGAAGGGCTGGATACGCTGTTGTCACTTTGGAAGGAGAAATCGAAGCAAGATCGCTACCAGCAAATACATCCGCCCAGAAAGCAGAACTGATTGCTTTAACCCGGGCTCTGGAATTATCAGAGGGAAAACGGACTAATGTGTTTACAGATTCAAAATACGCCTTTGGGGTTATACATGCCGATGGCGCAATTTGGAAAGAAAGAGGATTGCTATCTTCTCAAGGGAATCCTATAAAATACAGTAAGGAGATTATGGAACTACTCAAAGCAGTTAATAAACCCAAAGAAATAGCAGTAATGCATTGCAAAGCGCACCAGTCCGGACAGACTGACATAGTTAAAGGGAACAAAAGGGCCGATGAGGCTGCAAAAAGGGCAGCATTATCCGTGTCGGTGGCAGCCTTAGTTCCAGAAAGAATGCTAAAAATGGAAATTCCAGTATATACTGAAAAAGAAAATAAATTAGCAGAAATACTGAAATGCATAAAAACTCCCGAAGGATGGTGGGTGACATCTACTGGACAATGTGTGGTAACTTTGCCGATAATGAAGAAGCTGATGAAGCAAATACATGATAGCACCCACATGGGAGCCGAGTCACTGGTTGAAACAGTTAAAAGATTTGCTGTGGGAGTCAGTATGCTAATAATTGCAAAGGGTATTACACAAAAATGTGAAATCTGTTTTAGAAATAATCCCAAGAGTCAGAAGAAGCGCCCCCCCAGGGGAAGTAAAAAGGGGCTTCATGCCTGGGGATTACTGGCAAATTGATTTTTCTGAATTACCAAAATGTAATGGATATAAATATTTGTTGGTAATTGTTGACACCTTTTCAGGATGGCCTGAGGCTTTCCCGTGTCGTACCAATAAAGCCAGGGAAGTAGTAAAAATGTTATTAAAAGAAATTATACCAAGATTTGGGGTACCAGAAGGGTTTTCTTCAGATAGGGGACCTCATTTTATAGCAGAAATAGTACAGGAGACCTCAAAAATGCTACAAATTAAATGGGACTTACATACCCCCTGGAGGCCACAATCCAGTGGAAAAGTGGAAAGAATGAATCAAACAATTAAGAGACAGGTAGGAAAATTGTGTCAGGAGACTCAGATGAAATGGACTGATGTTTTACCTCTGGCATTATTAAGAATCAGAATAACCCCAAGGGTTAGGCAGAAAGTTAGTCCATTTGAGATTCTGTATGGTAAACCTTACACTGTAAATCTAACTGGAAATGAAATTCAAATGCACGTTAAGGGCGATCAAATTTTAAGTGATTATCTCTTGTCTATGGCAAAGGTTCTTACTTCTCTCCGTAGGTACATCCAGTTAAGATCTCCTGTACTTTTAGATTCACCTGTACATTCATTCCAGCCGGGAGATCAAGTGTATCTTCGGACCTGGAAGGATGAGCCATTGGTAGAAAAGTGGAGAGGACCATATCTTGTACTGCTAACAACAAATACTGCTGTGAAACTGCAGGGAATTGATTCCTGGATCCACTACACCCGAGTGAAAGCAGTACCTCGAGAGACGTGGAAAGCTGAACAAGTTCATCCTTTCAAGTTAAAAATATATAAAGATATATGAGTTGTATTGGAAGCGAATTGGTTTTAAATTTAGATTGTATTCAGGGAAGAATTGCTTTAATCTGTTTGTTAGGAATAGGGTTAATATTGTTGTTAGGGTCTCTGTGTAAAAATGATGTTCTCCTTAATAACCAGGGGAGAAATGTGGTGGTTAGCTTTTCTAGGTTACCTGAGCCAAACAATTAAAGGGAATCAGGAAGGATTTTGGAGTCACAATCTCCATTTGGAAGTAATTATGAAATCTATGAAGATAGTTAACCAGAGGGATTGCTGGGTGTGTACCCACTTCCCTGAACATTCCAACAAGGGCTTCCCCCTAATTGGAGTGCCTCTTAATTTTTCCTTTCTGGAATTTATGAAACAGATAAGAAATGATAGTGATCAAACGAAATATGATGAAACAACCGAACAGGAATGGGAAGTCCAGAGTGTGACAGGAGATTATTATCAATGTATCCGAAGATGTAATAATAGTAATAGATGGTGGGAGAAAACTGTACCTTATGGAAAACAGCCGATCAACTGTACTGGAGCCATTAAGGCAGGGAGTTATGAAGATTGCTCTCGGATCCCTGCAATAGGTTATAAGTGGCCAAGTAAGGAACTAAATGGGTGGCGTGTTCCGAAAGGTAGTGGATGGTATTGGTTGTGTGGGAACAAGGAAGGAAAGTGCTACCTCCTAATTGGTCAGGGACGTGTACTTTAGGGGCAATAATCCCTTATGTTACTATAAGAAAAGAATTGAGTAATAAATATCAAAAATCCTGGCTAAGAACATTCATGAGGAGACAAAAGAGGGTCAATAATCCTTTAATAGAGCGACCTACTAGGTTTCAGTCATTCGTAAAGTGGCTGTTTCCACCATTGGGAGTGAGTGAACTTGAAAAAGCAATAGTAAATATTTCAGCAGTTATTGAGCAAATAGGGAACAAAACCTCTGATGCCATTGCAGCTTTACAAGAGGAGGTTTCAGAAATTGCTAAAATAAGTACCCAAAACAGAATGGCTCTAGATATGTTATTGGCATCTCAGGGAGGAGTATGTACAGTAATAAATACAAGTTGCTGTGTATATGTGGATCAAAGCGGGAGAATTTCTACCGATCTAAATGAAATCTGGAAGCAGACTGAAATCTTACATGGGGTTCAGAAAGATGATACTTCTTTCGGATTTGAAGAAACATGGAAATGGTTGACTTCCTGGTTCCCTGATGTGAGCTCATGGGTTAAAAAATGTTTAACAATTTTGGGAATGGTGCTAGTAGTTTTTGTATGCGTTTATGTAGTGATTCAATGCATTTCTAAGTGTTTTACAAAATTAATATGGGAAAGATTTTTAAAAGAGTGAGACTAATATGAAAATGATCATATAAGTCTCAAAGGGGGGAATTGTTACAAGACAACCCTGAGAAGCTCAGAAAGAATGTTTGAAGTAGGTAGATTTGGATAACTTCTATCTTAGATAGAATTTGCTTAGCATGAGTAGCCGCACACTTGCTTAGCATGAGTAGCTAAATTTGCTGAAGCCTTAGGCCGCGCTCCTAGTTCGGTAAGAAAGGGCCTCAGAGCTGGTGCAGGCTGGAAAGATAAGGGAGTTACAAGCAGTCTGCAAGTCTGCATTCCTGTGCCCCACTCTCCGAAAGGGAGGATGTCAAGGCTGAGAAATAAGGCCTGTTTGGGCGCCAGGACCTTGGGAAGCAAAGCCTCCTCTCACTGTTGAAACAGTGCTGATTAAGGGGTCTGGATTATGTCCTCTTCCTCAGGACCTTGGGAGATAACACCTACTGACCTAGCTGGGGCAGTGTTAATTGATCAGGACCTTGAGGAGAAGGGGTGGGATCCAGGGAATGAAGAAATCTCTAACCAATCAGTGTAAAAGGGAAAGTCGTAAATCTGGCAATTTGTGTGTATAAATGCTACTTGAAAAGTTGGGGGGGTGTGCTCGATTTGTGGGAAACCACCGAGCACCCAGGCTTGCGCAACTCTGAAATAAATAAACAAATGTCTCTCCTGAGTGTGTAATTATTGGCTTATTGCACACCGGGCAACGAATCCGCTTTTCGGACAACAGCGCTATTATGCTAAGCATCCTCCCTTTTATGACAGAACAAAAGAGGAAGCCACGGCATGTTTTGCATGCCACATGTGACCCCCACATGAATCTGTTTTCTCATGGAGAGGCTCTAGGATTCTTACGGAGCCCAACTGGTGTCCCGGGGTGGTAACCCCTAATTATAAACAAGTAGAACATGTCGCCTGTGCTTTAGCCCAAGGACTAAATTGGACATCTAAAGCCATCGCCTCTTGAAACAAATACGACAAAGCACTTTGCAAAATCCATTAGTAATTGACTACCTTCTGCTCCAACATAACCATGGATGCCATGATTTTGCTGGCATGTGCTGCTTCAACATTCCTGATGAATCAGCATCTATTGAAACTAACATCAACCATCTGCAAGATATTATTCAACACATTTGCCAAAATGATGGCGAAGCATGGCTAGCCAGCTGGTTCAGTTCTCTAACCAGGTGCTTAGGCCACCTTATCCAAGGAGGGCTTCTGTTTCTTTTTGGCCTTGGTTTATGTTATGTTATAGCATCATTTCTCTGTAAAATCCCTTGTCCACACCCATGACACCCTCATAAAGATTGGGACAGCCTGTGACTAGCACCTCATTGCGGGGGTGGAATGTAGGGAGTAATGCGGAAGAATGTTGAGGAGGCAGGCGATGGGAACTAGCCAGACTGTCCCAGGAGGAAAAAGAAGCAGTGTAATGTGTCTTGCACATCTTATCTGTTCCAACCCCTAGCTTGACATGCTTTAGCAGTTATAATATCACACGACCATTTCATGAGCATAATGTAATTCTGCTTATTGTGCATGTGCCTGTTGCATAAAAGCCTATTCATTCCCCCTCCCCGGGTTCCTCGCCATGGACAAACACTCAGCAGTGCCAGGAATTCTCCTGTCTTCTTATTGCCTCCAGGGGGGACAACACTGGGGAACGCCCGCATAGACACAGAAGTAGTAAAGGCCTTCTAAGGATCCTTGTGTGCATTGCATTTGTGTATCCGCCCCTGCCTGGGGCTAGGGCGATGACCCCGCCTTGCACCCACACCCACCATTACCTACAGCTGTAGGCACAATCTCTGATTCACACTGCCCAAGGATTGTCCTCACCTTTGACTCCCTTCTGCAGCAAATCCTCAAATAAAAGAGCAGTTTGCAGCGCACGCTAGGGCACAGAGTCCCGTGGGAAAGTTTAACTCGGAGGTATCAACTGCAGCTGGGAGTAGTGGGCTGCCCGGAGATCTTGTCCCCTCATGGGGAACCCATACTGGGTAAGCAGTGTCACCTCTAGTGCCTCATGCTACCCAAGCTATCACACTGCGGCCTTGGCTCCAATGTCCTACCAATGAGCACAGAAGGAGAAGGCACAAACCCCTGCCTGGAAGCAGCTGGTTCATCACCTTTCTTGCCACTGCTGCGTCAGCTTTTCCCCTCTCCTGTTCCTGGGTGGGCTTCACAGGTGCCACAGGCCTCTAGGTGGTATTCTAGGTGCAGTCTCAAGCTTGTACCTGGAAACAGCAACAACACATCAGTCTGAAGAGAGGGCACCAAAGTGTCCTTTGCATCTCACGTCAATAATGGGGACACAGGGTCACATGGGAGCTACTGTGAAGTCCATCCTTGCCCAAAGCAGAATATGCGGAACATGCCAGATGCTGGAGGACTGTATGAGGCAGCTGAATGCCATAATGAAGACCTCCAGTGCTTGGAGGGGCATTCGCTTCCTCATCAGCCTGTGCCAGGGCTTCCCTGTCCTTCCTGTGAGAAAGCTCATTTTGATGTAAATCCTCTGCACTGCTGTTGGAGACCAGCTCCCATGTCCTGTGGGAGCCAGGGGCTAAGAAGCAAACATACTCACTCTGGAAAGACAATGGCATCACCAGAAAGGGTCTGAGAAGCAGCAGTTTTGCTGCCTGAGAGGACTGAATCCCTCGTCTCTGGCATCTGCAAAGGGGAGAGAAACATGTGAGATGATGCCAAGAAAATTATCTTGTTGCTCGCAAGAGCAGCAAACACTTCCAATGCTCAGAAATGCTGAAACTCTGAAATGCTGAAACAAAGAACTCTGTTCCTCACAGCAGCCCCTCAGTTAGCAGCCGGAGGGGAATACATGAGAAAGCATAATAACCCTGTCAGGCTTTTTGCAAGGCTGAGAAGCCAGGGACTCAGCCCGGAGACCAGGTGCTTCCTAATGCAGCAGTTGATGGAGGTTAAGTACAAGAGAAGGCATTTCACTAGCTGGGGGTGCTGCTTGCTGCATTTTTCCTGCTGCCTTGAGTTGATGCCTTCTGAGGTGAGAACAAAGGCCTCACATGTGGGGTTAACCCCACAGTCTCTCCTAACATTCAGACGGGTGCCTCAGCAGCATGGAAGAAGAGAGTGACACAGCCCTTCCTTTCCTTTTGCACAGCAGCTAACAACTGTGAGGGACAACCCTCTGGTGTGTGTTCAAGGGGCAGTTGAGGGTCCAGCTCTGGGACCCACTGGAACAAAGGCTGGAGAAAAGGCCCTGGCCCACACAACAGCCTGGAAAGACACCACGCACTTAGACAGAAGGAAGAGACAGAGCTGTGAACCAGGGCTGGCCTACAGCCGCCTTGCATCTCTGGCTTAGCCCTTGAGGAGCTTAGCTCAGACTGCTTTCACATCTCACTTGCCCCTGAAAGCTCAGGCCGAAGGACATGCTTGCACTAGAGACCTGGCGAAGGGCATATCCCAAAGATATCCCAAGGGGAAGCCAAAGTAGCAGCCTGTCTTCCTACCAGGAACACAGGCCTTATCATCGGTGAGGCCGTGAACCTCTGCAATAGGCATTGAAAGATGGAACACGGGTCTGTGAACAGTCAGAAGACCACGCTTCCCACCACCAACTTGTTCAGTGACAACACCAAAGGTCCCAAGCCGAATAATTCTGGCTCCCTGAAAACAGGAAGGAAGAAAAGAATTATGAGACTGTTAGGTGGAGAGGCTGATGACTGGTCAGCGCATGGTGATGGTGCTCAGTGCCCTGCCCACTCCTGCTGTACTGGAACGCTTTGAAGAAGCTCTGGAGAAGCTCTTTGGAAGAACCTTCCAGGCCCAGGGTGGCAGACCCACCTGCTTCAGCACCAGCTGCCGCACACACACCTCCCCAGGTAGCAAGGGTCTCTGGAAAGTACGTGAAAGACACGTCATGCTCCGGGAGGGCCAACTCACCACCATTCAGCACATGCCTAACCCAGGAGATGACAAGTGCAAGCGCATTCAAACAGCATCCCCCTCCCCAAACATACCCCATCCCTGACAGCAGCTGCAGAGCTGAGGTGGGGACAGGGGCTTTCATGTGGACCCAGGAGGGGTCTGGATCTGAAACAGAGGCATTAGGGCATGCAGATCCTGCCATGGGACATCCACAATGTGTTCCTGAGCTCAAAGCCTGCTCTGCTGCTCTGGAGGTACAAGGAGATCCAGCAGGAAGGAGCGGGAGGCAGTGGCTGGTCTCCCAGACAGCAAGCCACTGGGAGCTGAGGAAAAGTCCAAGGATTCATTTCCAGCACAGGTGTTTCTGGAAGCCTCTCCAGAGCCCAGCAGGAGCTGCAGGAGCCCTCAGCCTTCTTCAAACAGGTCTCCCGTCCTTCCAGATGCAGCTGTCACAGGGGGACCCCCTCCCTAGGGATTTTGGCAATGGATTGCCACGCAGCGAGAGGATGGTGCTGTGCCCAGTGTAGTCCGGGGCTCAGGCCATCCCGCAGGGTCTCCCCTGTGGGGCCAGGCATCTCCCACTGCTGCCAACAGCCCCGCCACATGTCTGCCAACAGCCGGGGACTGTCACTGGGCTGTGATGGGTCTGTGCCCATCGCCAGGGCCAGCCATGTGCCAGGCGCTCTCCCCAGGGCAGCCATGTGCCCGTCCCCACTCTGGACCCGCTGTGTGCCAGGTCCTTGCCGGGGCCGGGCTGGTGCTGGGCACCCTGGGCCCAGGTAGGATGGGGAACTGCTCTGCCCCAGGAGGACGTGGGGCTGGCCCAGGCACGAGCTGGGCACCTTGGCCCGGAGGCGATCACTGCAGCCGTCACATACTGGCTCCAGCGGCCCGTCCCTGCCCAGGGCGGCAGGAGCAGGCAGCTGGGACAGGCCGGGCCGGGGTAGTGCGACATGGTGCCACGTGGGGCCGGGGCACGGGGCCGGGCCGGGGCGTCGCTGCTGTGGCGGCAGCGCCAAAGGTCGGGGTGGAGAGAAATACTGTGTCATGTCAGCGCTGCCGCACAGTCCTCCTGCAATAGGACCCAAAACCGCGTTGCTGCAAAATGCCAGGCAGAACTGTAACTTCATCAGCGTGCATGATCATGGGCCTTGGTCTTGAAGAAGGAAATGGAATGAGAAAAAGCATAAACCAAGGGTTCCTTCCCTCCCCAGGTAGCTTTTTCAGAAAACCAGCAGTTCCCCACTGTTACCTGGGATCAGCTCCCCAGCAGTCCAGCTTGCTGCAGAGTGGATCAAATGCCAGTGCCAGCACGACGGGGAGGACCGTACTGGAGGGGTAAAATCAGTGGGAGGGAGAAGGAGGGGTTTTGTTTGTTTGTTTGTTTGTTTGTTTGTTTTTATGGCAGTATCAGGAGGGCAGGACAGCCCAGGGCAGCCCTTGGCAGGGGCAGGGCCACGGTTGCCAGGCAACATGGGGGGGACAGGAGGCGGGAGGAGACCACGTGCCCTGCAGCCAATGGGGTGCGGCTGCCAGGCGATGCGGGGCCGGAAGCAGGAAGCCAGGTGCCCGGCAGCCAGCAGGGTGCCGTTGCCAGGGGAGAGGGGCGGGGCGCGGCCTGCCCTGGGGGAGGGAGTCCCAGCCCCGGAGGCGGCTGGAGGCCGGCTGGGGCGGCCGTGGCGGGGCAGCGCGTGGGGCCAGGAGCGCTGGGGAGCCGGGCCCTGTGCGCCCCGGCCGCGCTGCACCAGCCTGCTGGGACGGGGGCCGTGCGCGTCACGAGGCCCCGCTCTCCGGGGCAGCCGTGCACCCCACGGAGGCGGCGGGTCCTGCCCTGACACAGCAGGGGCTGCTGGCCAGGCGGGGAGGCCTGGGCCTGGCGCGGCCCGAGGGGCTGGACCGGCTCTGCCTCCTCCCGGGGAGCTGCGTTGTCCCAGGATGTGCTGCGGCTCTGGCCCCAGCACGGCAGGTCTCCCTCTGTCCGGGCTCTCTGGGTACCGGTGTTGTCCGAAAAGCGGATTCGTTGCCCGGTGTGCAATAAGCCAATAATTGCACCCTCAGGAGAGACATTTGCTTCTTTATTTCAGAGTTGCGCAAGCCTGGCTGCTCGGTGGTTTCCCACAAATCAAGCACACACCCCCACCCCGGCTTCTCAGGGAGCATTTATACAAACAAATTGCAAAGTTTGCAACTTTCCTTTTTACACTGATTGGTTAGTGATTTACACACAATTATAATTTTGCTTACACACCATTTTACTAGGATGCATGCTCAGGGGAGGGGTCTTCACCTGGGCACGGGTCTTTTGGACCTATGGGCGTGATTTTTTGTAGTATAATGAGGACAGTTCAGTTAGAGATACATGGACCTCCCATTCTTTTGCCAAATTGGCAATATGTACCTAGAAATAAAACATTTTGATGTAATGTTTCTTTTAGGGCTTTAGCAGTTCTAGGATGCCCTTGTTTAAAGAATGCTTTTCAGAAAATAGAGATAGAGGTTATCCTAATCTGCCTAGTTAAAACCGAATGAACATTCTTTCTGAGCTTCCCAGGGTTGTCTTGTAACAGTTCCCCCTTTGAGACTTGTATGACCATTCTCATATTAGTCTCACCCTTTAAAAATTTTTCCCTTATTAGCTTTGTACAACATCTAGAAATGCATTGAATCTCTACATGGACACATACAAAAACTAATAACACCATTCCCAAAATTGTTAAATGCTTTTTAACCCATGAGCTTGCGTCAGGGAACCAGGAAGTCAACCATTTCCATGTTTCTTCAAATCCGAAAGAAAGCATCATCTTTCTGAACCCCATGTAAGATTTCAGTCTGCTTCCAGATTTCATTTAGATTGGTAGTAATTCTCCCGCTTTGATCCACAGCAACTAGTATTTATTACTGTACATACTCCTCCCTGAGATGCCAAGAACATATCTAGAGCCATTCTGTTTTGGGTGGTTATTTTAGCAATTTCTGAAACCTCCTCTTGTAAAGCTGCAATGGCATCAGAGGTTTTATTCCCTATTTGCTCAATAACTGCTGAAATATTTACTATTGCTTTTTCAAGTTCACTCACTCCCAATGGTGGAAACAGCCACCTTGCGAATGAATGAAACCTAGTAGGTCGCTTTATTAAAGGATTATTGCCCCTCTTTTGTCTCCTCATGAATGTTCTTAACCATGATTTTTGATTCTTGTTACTCAGTTCTTTTGTTACAGTAATATTAGGGATTATTGCCCCTAGAGTCCATGTCCCTGACCAATTAGGAGGTAGCACTTTTCATGCCTTGTTCCCGCACAACCAATACCAGCCACTACCTTTCGGAACACACCACCCATTTAGTTCCTTACTTGGCCACTTATAACCTATTGCAGGGATCCGAGAGCAATCTTCATAACTCCCTGCCTTAATGGCTCCAGTACAGTTGATCGGCTGTTTTCCATAAGGTACAGTTTTCTCCCACCATCTATTACTATTATTGCACCTTCGGATACATTGATAATAATCGCCTGTCACACTCTGGACTTGCCATTCCTGTTCTGTTGTTTCATCATGTTCCGTTTGATCACTAGCATTTCTTATCTGTTTCATAAATTCCATACAGGAAAAATTAAGAGGCACTCCAATTAGCGGGAAGCCCTTGTTGGAATGTTCAGGGAAGTGGGGACACACCCAACCATCCATCTGGTTAACTATCTTCATAGATTTCATAATTACTTCCAAATGAAGATTTTGACCCCCAAATCCTTCCTGATTCCCTTTGGCTCAGGTAACCTAGAAAAACTAACCACCACATTTCTCCCCTGTTGTTTGTTAAGGAGAACATCCTTTTTACACAGAGACCCTAACAACAATATTAACCCTATTCCTAACAAAGAGATTAAAGCAATTTTTCCCTGAATACAATCTAAATTTAAAACTGATTCACTTCTAACACAACTCATATATCTTTATATATTTTTAACTTGAAAGGTTGGACTCGTTCAGCTTTCCACATCTCTCGAGGTCCTGCTTTCACTCGGGTGGAGTGGATCCAGGAATCAATTCCCTGCAGTTTCACAGCAGTATTTGTTGTTAGTAGGACAAGATACGGTCCTCTCCATTTTTCTATCAACGGCTCATCCTTCCAGGTTCGAAGATACACTTGATCTCCAAGCTGGAATGAATGTACAGGTGAATCTAAAAGTATGGGAGATCTTAACTGGATGTACCTACGGAGAGAAGGAAGAACCTTTGCCATAGACAAGAGATAGTCACTTAAAATTTGATCGCCCTTAGATGGACTAACTTTCTGCCTAACCCTTGGGGTTATTCTGATTCTTAATAATGCCAGAGGTAAAACATCAGTCCCTTTCATCTGAGTCTCCTGACACAATTTCCCTCTCTGTCTCTTAATTGCTTGATTCATTCTTTCCACTTTTCCACTGGATTGTGGCCTTCAGGGGGTATGTAAATCCCATTTAATTTGTAGTATTTTTGAGGTCTCCTGTACTATTTCTGCTATAAAATGAGGTCCCCTATCCGAAGACAATCCTTCTGGTACCCCAAATCTTGGTAGGATTTCTTTTAATACCATTTTCACTACCTCCCTTGCTTTATTGGTACGGCACGGGAAAGCCTCAGGCCATCCTGAAAAGGTGGCAACAATTACCAACAAATATTTATATCCATTACAGCTTGGTAATTCAGAAAAATCAGTTTGCCAGGAATCCCCAGGCATGAAGCCCCTTTTTCCTTCCCCTGGGGGGGTTTGAGGGGGGGGGCGCTTCTTCTGAATCATGGGATTATTTCTAAGACAGATTTCACATTTTTGTGTAATTCCCTTTGCAATTAGTAACACACTAACTCCCACAGCAAATCTTTTAACTGTTTCAACCAATGCCTCGGCTCCCATGTGGGTACTATCATGTGTTTGCTTCATCAGCTTCTTCATTATCGCCAAAGTTACCACACCTTGTCCAGTAGATGTTACCACCATCCTTTGGAAGTCTTTATGCATTGCAGTATTTCTGCTAATTTATTTTCTTTTTCAGTGTATACCGGAATTTCCATTTTTCACGTTCTCTCTGGAACTAATGCTGCCACCAACACGGATAATGCTACCCTTTTTGCAGCCTCATCGGCTCTTTTGTTCCCTTTAGCTACGTCAGTCTGCCCGGATTGGTGTGCTTTGCAATACATTACTGCTGTTTCTTTGGGTTTATTAACTGCTTCGAGTAGTTCCATAATCTCCTTACTGTATTTTATAGGATTCCCTTGAGAAGACAGCAATCCTCTTTCCTTCCCAATTGTGCCATGGGCATGTATAACCCCAAAGGCATATTTGGAATCTGTGAACACATTGGTCCGTTTCCCTTCTGATAATTCCAGAGCCGAAGTTAAAGCAATCAGTCCTGCTTTCTGGGTGGATGGATTTGCTGGTAGCGATCTTGCTTCGATTTCTTCTTCCAAGGTGACAACAGCATACCCAGCCCTTCTTTCTCCCTTTAGGATAAAACTGCTCCCATCGGTAAATAATTCCCAGTCTAGATTCTGCAATGGAATACCTCTGAAATCTGGACGGCTGGAATATACTCGCTCAGTAGTTTGCAGGCAGTCTTGAGCCAACTTCCCCTCTTCATGAAGTGGTTATAAAGATGCCGGATTAAGGGTATTAGACACTTTCATGGTTACATCTTCTTGCTCAAGTATTACTGCTTGGTACTGCACCATCCTACCTGGGGATAACCAATGATGCCCCTTCTGTTCTAAAACTGCTGCAACAGCATGTGGCACATAAGCAGTCACCTTTTGTCCCAATGTCAATTTTCGTGCTTCTTGTATTAACATCACAGCAGCTGCAACTGCTCGCAGGCATCCTGGCCACCTGCACTCACTTTATCCAATTGTTTGGAAAAGTAAGCCACAGGTCTTTTCCAATTTTTGGAAGTCCTAATGCGGGAGCACTCATGAGAGCAATCTTGATTTCATCAAATCCTTTTCGGCACTCTGCAGTCCACTCCAGCAAGTCTCCTGGCCCCTTAACAGCTTCATATAAAGGCTCTGCCATTAATCCAAAATTAGGTATCCACAGGCCACACCACCCAGCCATTCCTAAAAATCCCCTGAGTTCTCTTTTTGATTTCGAGGGGGTGATCTGACAAATCGCTTCTTTCCTTTTGATTCCTAATTTTCTTTTCCCCTAGGATATTTCAAATCCTAGATAGATTATGCTTTCCTTCATGATCTGTACTTTTTTCTGAGACACCCTATATCCTGCTGTTCCCCCCAAATTTAATAAACTGATGGTTGTTTCTCTACATTCTTCAGTCGTGTCTGCCCCCAATAAGATAGCGTCCACATACTGTAATAAGGTAGTGGTATCTTTCTTACCTTGCCATAATTCTAATTCTTTTGCAAGTACATTGCCAAAAATTGTAGGGCTGTTCTTGAATCCTTGCGGGAGTACTGTCCAGCACAACTGCATTTTGCATCTCGTTGTAGGACTTTCCCACTCAAAGGCGAATAATTGTTGACTTTGTTCCTCCAAAGCGATACAGAAGGAAGCATCTTTTAAGTCCACTACTGTAAAATAGACATTGGAATCATTTATCGTTGTTAACAAAGTGTATGGATTGGGTACCACTGGGTGCACATCAATGACTATCTGGTTAATAGCTTGCAAATCCTGTACTAGATGGTATTCTTGTGAATGTGTTTTTTTAACAGGCAGGATTGGAGTATTGTACTCGGACTGACATTCTCGCAGCAGTCCATACTTTAAGAAATTATTAATTATAGGCTCCAGTCCAACATGGGCCCCTAACTTCATGGGATACTGTTTTCACGCTACTGATTCAGTTCCTTGTTTTAATTCCACCTTTACCGGTTCTACACATTTGGCTCTTCCAGGTTTCTCCATCGCCCACGCAAAAGGGACTACTGCGTCCATTACTGCGGAGGGAATTTTGCTTGGTCCACTCTCCACCTGTTTGGAATCCAGTGCTTTCTGTAACATATATGCTTGTGTCTTCCAGGCGTTATTTGGTGGAATGTGCAGCTGAACTTTGTTCTTATCAAAGGTTATTTGTGCCCCCACTTTATTCAGTAAATCCCTCCCCATTAGGGGTAATGGGCATTCTGGCATGTATAAGAATGCATGTGTTAACACTCTATTTCCTATTTTACATTTAATTGGCTGAATGAAAGGTTTGACCTCTTGCTTTCCTGTGGCCCCAATTAGTGGCACAGAGAATTTACTCATTGGTGCCTTACAGCTGTTTCATACTGAATATGTTGCTCCAGTGTCTACTAAAAAATTAACTGTTTCCTTCCCCAGCTTTACTGAAACCAGGGCTTCAGCTGGGGAATCCAATTTCTCAACCCCCGGTCCCCGTCAGTCTGAATCTTCTGCACCAGTCATGAGCAAACCTGCCTCTGGAACAGATACAGATACAGACTGAGGTTTCCAATGATCTGATTGTTTCTTCGGGCACTCATTTTTCCAGTGCCCCTTCTCCCTACAAATCGCACATTGATCTCTCCTCAGTGGAATTCTATTTCCCAAATTCCCTCCTACTCTATGTCCTCTTCCACGTCCTTATCCTTTCAGAAAACCCCTTCCCCGAGAGGAAGTTTGTGCCTGGGCAAATGCAGCTGCCAAGATTGCAGCATTTTGCCCCTTATCTTTCAGTTTCTCCTTTTGTTTTTCCTTTCCCTCTACTTCTTCCCTGTTATTGTACACCTCTCATGCAATTTCTATTAACTGTGATATTGACATCCGTGACATACCATCTATTTTCTGAAGCTTTCTCCTTATACCTGGTGCTGATTGTCCTACAAATAATGTAGTAAAAGTCATTTTATTTGCTTCGTCCTCGGGATCCAAGTCTGTCCATTTTCGGGCGGTTTCACATAACCGCTCCTAAAATGCAGAGGGATGCTCATTCATACCCTGCGCTACTTGATACAGTTTTGCAATATTTTTGGGCCTAGGTACTGCATGCTTTACCCCATATAACATTAACTGTTGGTGCTGTTTAGTCATTAACCTGCCTGCCCCTGTATTTTGATCCCAGTCCGGTTCTTGGGCCGGCATAAAGCGCTCCGGCCATCTCTAGCATTTTGTCTTTCATTTTCCTCTCGAGCTTTGTCTAATACCATTCTCTTCTGCTCAGGTGCAAGCAAAGTATTTAAAAGCACCTGTAAATCCTGCCAGTCTGCATTATGACTCTCAATTATCATTTTAAAGGATTGATACATCTTTTCTGGATTTTCTCGGTACGACCTGGCAGACTCCTTCCAATTCATTAAATCTGTAGTTGAAAAGGGGACCTTCACATATACAGGCATTCCATCTGGTCCTACTGCTTGACGCAGTGGGGCCTGAATCACAGGATTTTGTGGAGCCTGAGTAGCCCGAGTTCTGCCTGCAACCGGGCTACATGCCTCACTTCCCTTATCTCTGGCATCAACACGATCTTGATCTCTTTCTGGAGGGACCAATAATTGTACATCCTCTTCCTCATCACCCACTTTTAAACATCTCTTCCCAATACTACAAGCAGAGCAACACCGAGGTATTTTCTCTTTGTCTTTCATCATCATTAACACATTTGAGTCAGAGACCAATAGCTTACATTATTTTTCTTGTTTCATATTACCCTTAAAAGAACGTTCTTACCAATTACGCTTTTGTACACTGGAGTCCAAAGAGCAGCATCTCCCCGCCGGGAACTGGCAAGACGATCCAGGCAAGGCTTTACAGTGAGGGTCCCACTTGGGTCGCCAGAAAACTGTTCTCCAAAAAGCAGATTCGTTGCCCGGTGTGCAGTAAGCCAATAATTACACACTCAGGAGAGACTTTTGCTTCTTTATTTCAGAGTTGTGCAAGCCTGGCTGCTCGGTGGTTTCCCACAGATCAAGCACACACCCCCACCCCGGCTTGTCAAGGAGCATTTATACAAACAAATTGCAAAGTTTGCAACTTTCCCTTTTACACTGATTGGTTAGTGATTTACATACAATTACAATTTTGCTTACACACCATTTTAGTACTACGCATGCTCAGGGGATCTAGAGATAGGGGTTATCCTAATCTGCCTAGTTTAAACAGCATGAACATTCTTTCTGAGCTTCCAGGGTTGTCTTGTAACACCAGCAGTGTTGACGCACGGCCCCGGTGCCCCCAGCACCAGCCCTGGGACCTCCTCCACATGCACCCTGCCCACAGCACAGAGAGCCCTGCTGCAGGGATGGGGAGAGACGGAGCTGGGTGAGGAGATGGGATGGCCTGGGCTGGTCAGGCGCAGGGCACGGCCACACACATGGCCTGGCCAGCCACCTCCTGACACGTGACTGGCCCCTTTTATCCCCTTTTCCCTCTGTCTCCCCACACTTGTTCCTCCCCAAACTTGATCACCTCACCCAGTGGCCTCTCACTAAAAAAACACTTGAGCACTTTCAATTTCTTGCATTTTTGGTAGGGTTTAAGCTGCAAGAGTGAGGGAGCTGGGACATGAATCTCCCATACCAGGACAGTCTGTCTGTGAGGATGTTATGGGGGACGGTGTGGAAAGCCTTACTAAAGTCAAGACAAGTAGTACCCACTGCTCTGCCCTCATCCGACAAGCTAGTTGTTTCCTCGCAGAAAGCTCTCAGGTTGGTGATATGCTGAGTATTGCCAGTCAGCTGCTTGTTGAAATCTGTGTGGAAATGGCTTCCTGGAGAATTTTCTCCATCATCTTCTCAAGAGTCAAGGAGGGTATTTGGCCTCTAGTGAGGGCATCAGAGGATGTGGGCTCATGTCTATTGCCTTGCAGCATCACGGTGGAGCTGTGGAGGAGACCGTGGAGAAGCATGCATGAGTTTCATGTCCGGAAGCACTTAGCAGAGAAATTAAGGGCAGCAGGAAACAACAGCCACAGGATTGGCTCCTGGCTTTGCTGGTCCTGGGTCTCAAGGACCTCTTGTTGTGGAAGTGAGAAATGCAGACAGTAAAAGCCGCCTGGGTAGGTGGGGGGACCAGGCTGGTGGGAAAAGCTCGTGTTCTAACAGGTAGTTCTTGGTCAAATTTCTCTGTAGAGCACCCACGCTATCTTGGAGGTGGTGCAGGCTCCTTGCTTGCTGAGTGTCCTTCCCTTCCCTCAACTAACCCTATTGGGAAAAGTGTCCGGGAGGAACAGTGCAGTGGCTAGGTCCCTCGAGATGGGGAAGGCCATGGCCTGGCTCTCAGTTTGGGGTAATTGGTGCAGCCCAGGGCACGGGGACCTGGTCATTTCGGCAGGGCCAAAACTGATGTGTTTGGTCACACATGAGGAGGTGGGACTGGTTGGTACAAGACACCCACAGCTGGAGATTTGGCTGCAGCGTGGTCATTCCTACCCTTAAAATCTTACCCACCAGCTGGGGAGCCCCATCAGGTGCCTTCCTCATAGCACTGTGCTCTGCCCACATCCCTGCTCCTCAAGGGTAAAGAGAAAATTGCTGCTGGCTGTTTCCTGCAAGTCCTTCTTCACAAAATGCTGGTTAGAAGAGCTGTCTTGGGCATTTAGCATCGAGGAAGTCTAGGGACCCTGAGTTTTCTCCTGCTGTCAGCGGGTTTGGGGCATGACAAAGGATGAAAATGCCCGTTTTCTGTTAGCTTTACTGACTTGAAGGCTATGAAGCATCCTTTCAGGGGCAGTTTACCTCTCCTTTGGTGGAGTTTAGGATGAGCAAACGAACACCCCTTAAGGTAGATGAGCTTTTCTGGCTCTGCAAAAGACCGTTTTTCCCTAAACTTCTGTGACTGCAGATTTTTGTTTTCTTGTTTTCCACCAGGCTTTCCATTGAAGGAAGGAAGGGTTCAGAGGGGGGTTATTAAGAACCTGCTGCTTGGGATGTCTCCTTCTGTGGGAAGATCCTAGAAGAAAGTGTCGCTGTAGAGACTTGAGTGGATCCTCCTTTGTACGAAGCTTCTTGGGAGCTGCACCTCCCCTGCCTGCTGACTCCTTCCCTGAGCTGCTGCCAGGGACGTTATGGTCCCTCTGAACTAGCCTGTCCTAGTCCTCACCAGTGGTCCAAACTAGTCTGTTGTGGTCCTTGTCACTGGTCCTTCTGCGGGAGGAAACCCAGATGGGTGTTTGATCAGTGCCCCCTTTCCAAGGCCGCCCCCTGGCCCCAGATAGAACCTGCTTCTGAGCTAACTCGACCTCGGCAGATCTCCTGAACTGTACCCTGATGCTAGCGGACGTGTTGCTTTATTGTAGCTGATGAGGGACCCGCTGGTCAAGGAGAGGAAGCTCCTTAAGCCACTCTTAATGTACCTTAGTGGAGAAATCACACGACCAAGTCAGCACCGTGGGGCAGATGGCAGTGAAGGCCTGGGCAACATGGTCGAGGGAGCACCCAAGAAGGTGCGATGAACTTTTCTCCCCTCGACCCATGGCCCCTTACTAGAAAGCTCCTGGTGGAGAGCTGCACGGGGCTTAAAGAGTCTGGAGAAACTAGCAAAGGCAAAGGTGAGTGTTTCCTAAGGCCATGCCCCTTTCTGTGACATCAGGGGGGTTGGACAGGGGAAATTTGGTGCAATAAGTGGATCTCTGGACTGAGATTTTCTCTGGCCTTATTTCTAGCAACTTTAACCCTTGGCAGCAATGTAAAGAACAGCCATTAGAGGCAGGAACAGGGAGAAGCTCGTGCACATCTTTTGCTTTGCAGTTGCAAAAGGTACAAAAGACCAAAAGGTACAGCCAAAAGAAGTAAGGGAACGAACGTATCTGAAGACATCCTTTAAGCCTCCATGGCCACACAGCTATGCTTTTCAACACTGAACTATGACACCAGCATTACGTAAATCTGGTTCACACAGCAGTTCTCTCATCTGCCTCTCCCCTGCAGGGACTCTGGCTTCAGGAGATTCCTTCTGGACAGATTTTCCTCCTTTCTGCACAGAGCTCCCCGCAGCTGGTGGCAGCGCACTGCAAATACACCACACAGGCAGTTTGCAGGAGTCTGTTCTCCAGGCTGTGCTCATGAGCCAAGCCCGTCAAGAGCATGGGGTTCCGCAGTCTGATTCTCCAACAGCCTCACCTCACTGCACGCTCTGCACATCCTGATTGCTGCAGCATTTCTCCCGTCAGCGCCACATCATTGCTGTGCCCTGGAGAAAGACGTGCTCGGGAGAGCAGGCACTTGCCTGAAAGACCTCCTGGAAGTACAGAACAAGGAAGCTCTTCACAACTGCATCTCAGGGACAGGGCTCGCAAGAAGGACAGGCCAGCATCCTCACGCATGGGCACTAGGGACTAAGTCTGGACTCCTCCTGCTCGCTTCAGACTCCCTATATTGTCCAACCCTCCCCTTCTAGAGCACCACCTTCCTCCCTGGGGACTTCTTGTCCTACTGCTTCCTGGCCTCCATTGTCTGAAAAGCAGGGTCTGCTCTTACATCACCTCTTACATCGCGCAGCTCCTCAGAGCTGCCTTCTCCCTTCTTGCGCTGGGCAAGCCCTTCAGATTTGGGGACAGCTTCCTTTGCCGCTTTGCCCAGGTCTTGCTCATTTCAAAACCTGCAAACCAGAAGGAGACATCAGCTGGCAGACTCACCAAAAGCTGCTACACGCTTCCCACCCAACCACAAGACTTCAGCCCAGGGAGCACACAAGCATAATCTCTCCACGTTAATACACGCAACACTGCCAAGGCAAACAGCTGCCTCACACTCATCCTCGAGCACAGGGTTACCCAAAGCCACTTCGCCAGGAGTCTCACCTCATTTGATGCACTCCAGCCTGGGCCTTTCTCCTCTCCTCTCCTCTCCTCTCCCGTCAGCTCCATGTCACGGATCAGCTTTGGCTGAACATGTCCTCGGGAAAGGAGGCGCTTGCCAGCAAGACCCTCTGGAAGTACAAAACAAGGAAGCTCTTCACACCTACATCGCTGGGATGGTTCCCACAAGAAGGATATGCTGGCCTGCTCACGCATTGGCTACTGCAGACTGAGCACAGATTCCTCCAACCTTGCAGGCCCCCCTTCTGTGTGCTCCTTGGCCCTCACACACTCCTCCTTGTGTCCAACCCTCCCTTTCTGGAGAGACACATTGTTCCCATGGGTCGTCCTGTCCCACTGCTTCCTTGGGGCCACATTCGGAAAGGGGGGCCAGCTGCCACATCTTGGTCGCCTGAGAGAGTCACTTTGGCACCAATACTTCCACACAAGGGGGCCACGCTCTTGGACCTCCACACTCTTCTCATCCACACCTTTTGGCCCTCTGTTGGCACACTCAACCAAAGGATATGGTTTCTGAACAGTTCTCCAGGAACTCAGACAGACCGGCTTCAAGTCCCATCTTCCCAAACAACAGGAAGGTTGGACACTGCTTAGCAGACTTTGCACCATCTGCCTTGGATGATTTCTCTCCTCAAACAGAAACCAACAGCCTCCAGGACATACGTCAGCCCCTCCACTGCCCACGGCTCCAGGCAGAGCTGCTGGCTCACAGCACACATGCCTGCTCCTAGCTCTTTCCTCCACAAGAGGAGGCGGCACAAACACACCCCTCTGACACAACACAACAGTCCGCAACTGTGGACAAGCAGCACGGCTCAGGGCAAAAATGCCTTTCAGCAGCACCAGTGGCTCTTGGGAGCAGGCGCTCTCCCTGCGGCTTCTTCCACAAGCACTCACTGCACGTGGCAGGAGCAGGGAAAGAGATTCCCAAGAGGCACCTTCTACTCTACCCGGCATTGCACTGTCACCTGGGATCTAAGCCCCTCCACACAAGGACAGCGCTGAACCCCCCAAACCTCTCTCACAACTCACATGGTACCTTACCTCCTCTGCCCCTTTACCTCTGCTCCCCACAGATGACGCCTTCTCCCTTCTTTCTCTGTGCCAGCTCTACAGATTTGGCTGATGGCTCTGCCTCAGCCTTGCCTGGGCACTGCTCATCTGCCAACCTGAAAAGCAGGACACAGAAATGAAACCTCCCATAGGAGTCTCACCAGAAACTGATACACGCTTCCAACCCAGCCAGGAGACCTAGAGTCCTTGGGGCACGTGGTCAGAACCTCTCAGCACTCCTACAGGCAACAGGGCAAAAGGAAACAGCTCCCTCGCACACGGGCAAGAGCACAGGGTGACCCAAAGCCAGTTCTCCAAGAGTCTCACCTCACTCGAGACACTCCAGCCCACACCTTCGTCCTCTTCTCTCCTGTCACCTCCACCTCGCTTGTTTGAAGCTGACAAAGATGCCCTCAGGAGAGGAGGTGCTTGCCAGCAGGACTTCCTGGAAGTACAGAACACGGAAGCTCTTTACATCTGCATCTCCAAGACAGATCCCACAAGAAGGACAGGCCAGCCTCCCCAGGCATGGGTGACTATGGTCTGAGCCCAGACTTCTCATCCCTTCTGCTCAAGACTTCCAAGGAGGCCCTTGGATCTTTACGGTTCCCCAGGTTGCCCCTCCGTCACTTCTCTAGATGGACACGTTGCTCCCTGCCATTACCTCATCCCACTGCTTTCCCAGGTCCACATTCTCAGAAGGAGGACAGCTGTTACCTTACCTCGTAGGCCCCTCTGCTCCTCAGAGCTGCCTTCCCTTGCCCTCTCTTTCGTCGAAGCGCAACAGATTGCCTGGCAGCTTCTTCCTCTCCTTTGCCCAGGCACTGCTCATCTGCAAAGCTGCAAATCAGAAGGACACCGAAATGAAACCTCATGCAAGAGGCTTTCCAAAAACTGCTACGCACTTCCCAGCAGAGCAAGGTGACTAACGTCCTTGGAGCATGTGCTCAGAACCTCCCAGCATTGATACAGGCAACATCACCAGCAAAAGGGCTGCCTCACACATGTCCCAGAGCACAGGGTGACACAAAGCCACTCCCACAAGACTCTCACCTCACTCGACACACACCAGCCCGTGCCTTGGTCCTCTCCTCACCCATCCCCTCCACAGCACTGGTCTGGATTGAAGGAAGATGTCCGGGGCAAACGATGCCCTTGACAGCAAGGCCCTCCTCGGGAACTACAAAACAACAAAGCTCTTCACACCTGCACTGCTGGCACAGTTCCCACAGGAAGGACACGCAATGTTACAGTATCTTTTCTCTCAGCCTGCTCAACCAAGGCTTTTTCGGAAGCTGCATCTTTAGGCACAAACCTGGAAACAAGATGGCAACACTGGTTTCAGTAAAGAGCAACACAGCCTCTTGCAGCCTCCACTAAGCAGCTGCAGAGATAGTGCGGAGCTACTGTCAACTCTCCACTTTGACAAAGCAGAAGACAGCACACATTAGCAATATATCTTAGGAGCCCCAGAGCACAAAACATCAGTGCTGGGACGGGCACAAGAGCCTCCAGTCAGAGGGCTTGCCGAGATCTGGTGATGATCCACCTTTTCAGGGATGCTTCTTGAGGGAAGAAAAACACACAGGCAGGAAAGAGTAACATCTTGGGCTTGGGGAGGGTTGTCTTTTTTATGCTCACCCAGAAGAAAGGGAAGGAGCAGATGAAGCTCCGTGTGTGCAAAGTGGTGCCTAGCATCCTCTCCCACACAGCGGCGGAATGGAAAGCATGCCCTCCTCCATGTGACTCCACCGGAAGACACATGAATTCCCAGAAAAGCAAGAGAGAGTGACCACGGAGTTCACTGAGAACCCTGCCTTTAACAGAGTTATTCCCCACTAGCTTCATGAGGAGACAAGCCCTGGCAGCTACACCCTAGGAAGCAATAGTGACAGAGACACGCCAGGTCATCCCCAGGAAACTGGCCGGCCTTTCTGCTGGCATGGCTTTCTGGAAGAAGGAGGGCACGTGTCAGGGGAAGGGCCACCAAAAGCCTGCCCCCCACTTATACTTCCTCCTGATGCTAACGGACATGGGCTACTGGGCTGCATCTTTGCTCTGACCAAAGACAGCTTCCCTGAAGGGCTTCTCCAGCGCCAGGTCTCTCCTCTAAGCCAGACAAGAACTCTGCAGAGAACTCATGGGCTTGTAAACCAGGTTTAGCGCAAGCGACTAGAAAGCCCATGGAGAATTCTTTCCGCACATTTCCAAAAAAGTAGAGGGAGCCCTGAAAACATCTCAAGCTTACACTGTCAAAAGATTTTGCCAGCTTCCCGGTCTTTGGACAAGGCCCACACAAACAATTGCAGCGTCACTGCTATGCAGACGGACACCTTCCACTTAGAAACGTGGGTCCTCAGAGCGATCTGGGCATGGTTCACCTCCGCAGCTTCTAAATGCCCTGCACACAAACCACCAAGCAACAAAGTCACTTCAACAGCCCTTCAGCACACTCAAAGCACCTCGCAGCACAACAGCCCCTCGGGAGCCTTCTCACCCCTCACCCACCCCAACCACTCTCCAGGCAACAGCAAACCTCTCGCCTGGCGGGGCCGCAGCCCCGGCCCTCCCCACACACTGCTCTTCCGAGCAAACAGTAGGTGGCCTCACTGGAGCAGAAGAACCACCCCAAACACAGCCCCAACACCCTGTTGCCCCACAGCCACCAGCAAGGGCACCCCAGAGACCTCCTTGGCCTTGCGGAAAACTACCCCTCCCATCTCCCATTCGCCCCTGACTGCACCTCACTTACACTCCTCCTAACGACAAGCCGCCGGCAGAGCCACCAGCAACACTGGCACTTGCCTTCCCAAGGAATCTGGCAGCCCAAATGGGCAGCAGCAACTTCGTTTCCCTGGGCTTTGAAGAAACACCTCCAAGAAACTGCTCTCACGCAGCAGGCACTGCAACGTGACACCCACAGACCTCCCACAGGTCTGCAGAGCTCTTAGCAGAGACCCCCACCACAACACAAGGGGGAGCCCAGCTTTGAAGCGCTCTTCCTACCAGGCCAGGGGCTCTCATCATAGCTGACATGGTGCTCCACCAGAAGCACCTCGTCCAGCTGAAGCACTAGTCCCCAAACTTTGCTCTCCCTTCTTGTCCACAGAACACAAATAACTTTCCATAATGCACATTACTCACGCCTGCTAGCCTCACAGTCTGAAAACGAGACAGCAAGAAAGGAACAAAGAGAGGTGTTCTGCAGACACAATAACTATGTGATGACTTGTCAGGGCATGCTAAGGGTGCTCTGGGGCCTCTCCACCCCTGATCTTCAAAGAGGCTGCAAAAGGGGGTGCTTTGGGGGAGAGCCTTGCACTCTGGAGTCTTCCCCTCTCCCTCCTCTTCACCTCCCACAAGCTGATGGGTGACACGCAAGCAGGGAAAACCCCCACAGCCTCAGGAGGCCCAGGGAGGGACAACACCTGGCATAAAACCTCCACAGTGCACCACGAGCTCTGTCGGGTCCTTCCACCCTGCCACAAGGGGCTAGAGAAGGCCCCCAGAAAGAAACCCCACGCTCTGCTTCTCCAGCTGCGCTTTGCTTTTGCTCTCCATTGAGGGAGAGGTTGCTCTGAGGCAAATCTGCCACCTGCAGCCTCCTCCCGGGGCATTTCTTTGGCTTTCAGAGGCTGGGAGGAATAGTGCTGCTCAATGGCCGCATGCAAGGGGCCACTCAGCACTCATCAGGGTTGGAGGGAGGACGAGGAGACAAGACTCACCTTGTCCAGCAGCAGCTGCACTTGGCGGTAGCACTCACACACGCTATCCCAAACTTCAGCGATGTCTGTCTGGGGAGCAAGAGAAAGATGTTCCATGCTTCAAGTCAACAAGCTCACCACCATCCTGCCTGGTCCAAACCAAACAGATGCAGCCATCATCCACCACCACCACCACCACCACCACCACCACCATCTCCAAAAGCACCTGTGCAGGAGGCAGCTGCAGAGCCGAGACTCTTAACTGACTTCCAACTAGAAGCCCTCCACTGACCCCACCAGAGGGCTGGAGTTGAAATGAAGACACGAGAAGGGCTTTGGACAAGGGCATCCTCCCATCCACGATGGGAAGGCGTCTCCGACCTCAGAGCCTCTTCCTCCCTCTAGCCTGCAATTCTGGTACTGCAGCACAAGCAAACAAAGTGCTGTCTAAAGCACAACTCACACCAAGCTCATTTTTAGTCACTTCATTAAGGCCAGCAACATTGAACCACTACCAGCCAGCTAAACTGCACCACAGAGGGCTGGGCATTCTTCGGCCAGCAGGGCCAGTTTCTCTCACCCCCACCCCCACCGACCATTTCAGTCATTACTAAGGAAACAAGGAAGCTCCTTTGCCAAAAACAAAGCAACAACAAATGCCAATTAGCAGCTAAGAGTCAACATCCTCCTATGTTGAAGCACCAGAACTGAGACCTTTACAGCCACCCAAGATGAACTCCAAGCACAGCGCAGGGACAAACTAAGAGATAACAAAGCATCAGTCAGGCTGCCAGAGCCATTAGGAGTACACAAGGAGAGCAAAAAGAAAGTGTTTTCATTTTCGAGCTCTTGAAATTAGACACAAAATACAACCCATACAAACACAAAGACAACAGCAGGACTCAGCTATAGGCAGCCAGGTCTCCACACTTAGCAGTCCCTAACTCCAGCAGGGAGAAGGAAAGGTTTGTTGAGGTACATAGTCCTATTTTCTGGGAACAAGTACAATTCTTCTCCAGGTACTCCCTAACACAATAGGCAAATAGCGTTCCCGCACCATGCAAGCAGAGGTCAAACCAATACAGCAAGACCTTGCCTTTGCTGAAATTCAGCTACCAAACTCACACACACGTCAGGGGCACAATCGAGCGGCTGCGCCCTGTCTTACCACTGCAAGGGCATTAACAGGCAGCCCGACTAGACATGCGGCTCCCTGCTATTTGCATGTTGCACAACAAGTGCCAGCTACTCTTTGATTCCCCACAGACTTCACAGCCAGAGTCGACCAGCAGACCAGAGCCCTGCAATCCACACACACAGGTCTTCTCCAGAGAAACTCCCTGGGGATGCCACAATGGCGGCCCTGACTCCACTCGCCACATTGCTAACAGCAGCAGATGGCACAGGGCCGGCTGCACTCGGCGTTGGTAGCTTCCCCCCAGGAAAAAAGAGCAGCGTAGCTGCAAGCAAGACTTCAGGAAAATACTCCTGAAGCTGGAGCTAGGAAGGTCGCTCAGCCCACAAGGAAAGAGAAACACGGAATTTGTTTAAGACTAGCTCCTGTCATTATGGCGCAGGAAAGCCGAGAGCATCCACCCGATTCACACACTTGGAGAAAGGGCCGTCTCTCCTAAGAAGCAGCAGCCTGCTACACAAGACTGCTTACAAACACAGGCACGACTGCTAGAAGCAATGGCCATTCACGAGTCTCTGCATGCTTGTTCTCCTTCCCTCCCTCAGGAATGGAGCATGACTCAAAACAGCAACTGTGCATGCAACAGCAGAACTAGTTCACACCTGACCGGGCTGTAAAAAAGAGCAACAGAGCACTGCCACACTGAAAGAGGCCCAAATAACTACAACAGAGAGAGAAAGCCTCCCTGGTGGACAAGACAACTGCTCTTCCAGAAACGATTCCCCCCAGAACATCTTCCCTTGGGGAGTTCCTCTCTTTTCTACCTGGTCTCCTGAAGCAGTATCATCTGGCTTTACGTACAAAAAGCAGCTTCTCAGTCTCTGCTTGCTCTGAAACGCTTCCGAGTACATACCATGATGCAAATTCTGCTGGCTGCTAGGATGGATGAGCAACAGGCTGGTACTCACGGCACTGCAGGAAGCTCCTTGCACACAGAAGGCATTTTAGAGCCTTCTTCCTCGTGGAGAGGGGAGAAAAAGCTAAAAAAAAACCCCACCCAAGCGCAGAGGCCGCCTGAGGGAGTTCAGGCAGCCCCCGTGGGCACTGACCCAACACCATCGCGGCCACCCCTGCCGCAGAGGACCGAGAAAGCCCGGGGTTAGTGGCGGCAGAGACACTGCAGCAGGCCGGGCTGGGGGCACCGGGCAGGTGGTGGCTGCCGGCAGGGCAGCGTGGGGCTCCGCGGGAGCCCGCCTGGCTCCATCCTGCCCAGGGCCCGGGTGGCACCGCAGCCCCGCTGCCCCAGGCCCTGAGCCCTCCCTGCCCAGCTGAGGGGTGGCAGCGCCCAGCAGGGAGCCCGGGGCCCAGCTCCAGCCCCAGCCCCAGCCCCAGCTCCAGCTCCAGCTGGGCCCAGCCAGAGAGCCAAGGGCAGGTGCCGAGCTGACAGGGCCTGGCCCCTGCAGCGGTGCTCCTCAGCGCTCCTGCGGGCCCCAGCTCCCTGGAGGCCAGGGCCCCGGGCTCAGGGGCCCCCAGCCCACCCACCTCGAGCCTGGCAATTCCCTGTTGTCCAAAAGGTGTTTTGGGATACATATTTTAGCTGCTGCGAGCGCATTGCTCTCTTCATCATATGTGAGCAGAGGAGAAAGCAGCCTTTGTGTGAACCTGGCCCCGCGGGAAGAGTGGAAGGGAAGTCCTGAAGCAAGAAGCCCTGAAGCATCTTCCTAGCACACTGCAGCCCTGCTCCGCTGACATCTTCCACTTCAAAGGACTCCAAGAGCCAAAACCTGCTTTCAGCAGCCCCCACGGCTGCTGCAGCCTTTGCCCAGGGAACAAGTTTGGGGGAAAGTCCACTGCATAGTAGCTCGGTTTGAGTCCTTCTCTTGTCTCCCGGTAAATTACTCTTTGGCAGAGGAAAGAGACAGTATACCCACAGAACGGGTATTTATAGTAGGGACAATCCCAATTCAGCAGAGGCAGTTCTTTCTTTGCTGAAAAGCAAGGGCCAACTCTCGTTCGGGTTTGGAGATGGTTTCTCATCTATGATCCTGCTGCCGTGCCCATTTGAGTCTTTGCACTTCTTTACTTAGTCATCAGTCAGGCGAGGCACCTGTTCTTCTTCTTTTTCAGACTAAAACTCTGACAATATGCATGCTAATCATGATTTCCCCATGCCTCAGCTCCCTGGCACAAGTAGCGGGAAGGAGCCCTTCCAGAGGTCGCTGTGCAGCTTAGTGGAGGATTTTGCATTTGTTTGGGGAGCGGGATCTACCTCTAAAGGGCACAATGTACTGAAGTGCTTAGAGAAACCTATTTTCTGCCTTATCTGCACTCCTCGTCCTCCTGACTACAGTGTTGGGGTGAAAAGGACAGGGCATGGGAAATGTACCCACTTGTTGGTTGGGTCAGGCCTTACTCAGGCTTTAAATTTGTTGCAGTAGTGTGGCCAAACACCTGAGCATCCGTGTGAGAAAACGGATGAAATGCTCCATTTTTCAGTACCTTTCCCTGCACTTAGAAGGCCTGTAAAGCAGGGGAAGGTGCTGCTTCCCTGCAGGTATCCCCAGCAGCAGCTGCCTGGCCACTGCCCAGCCTGCTTTGAGGACTTCAGCAGTGAAATGAGCTGACAAAGGCAGGTGGCACAACGGGCTGATGCTGCCCACCTTGTTCGAGCTGTCACAGCAGGTCAAAGGCATTTTTACCCAAGCAGTGGATGAACGGTGTGGAGCCTGAGCCTTTCGGCTCTAAGGATGGAGGGATAAAAGATTTGCTGCTTAGCAAAACAGGACCACACCAGGAGCCTTTCTGAAGGCGCTTCTTATGCCACTGGCTGATCCTTCAGATGCAGGGAGCATAGCAACACCTGCAGGGAGAGGAGATTTCTGCAGCATTTTTGTTCTAATGTTGGTACTGTAGAGAAAAGCTTGGGAATGAGGTCGTCAGCCTATTGCAGACCTGATGCTTCCAGAGCCTCCTCTCACTAGCTCACACCCTTTTTTAGTTAGGGCATCCAGAGAGAGCCTGTTCATGTAACTGGCAGGCTTTGTTTTCACACCTTCTTATCTCTGTTGCTGCCTCCCTGTGAAATGCCTCCCCTGTGTTTGCCTCACACAGCAGCTGTGAGCAGAGGCAGGAGCCCAGGAGCCAGAGAGAGCTGATGGCTTTCAGCTGGAGGAGAGGGGCATGCAAAGGAAGAAGGCAGAGGAGCAGGTGGCAGGAAGGAAGGAAAGAACACTGGCAACAGCCACTTTCCCAGCACTTGGGCATGTGCACGCTCCAGCTGTGCAAATGCGGGGCTACATTTTCACTGCTGGCTGGGCTTTAGTGTCCTGGGGGCTCTAGCTACAAACTTGCTGCTCCTAAGGAAGCAGCAGCAATTAATCCTGCCTTCCCCTCCACAAGGTCCAGCTGCAACTAGCTCCAGCCCTGGCCCTGGAAGAGCCTGAGCCCAAGGCCAGGGCAGGCGCTGCCAGCAAAGGCTGTCAAAGCTGCAGGGGGGCCACAGATGAGTCCCTGCCCTCCCCACAGCACATGGCTGCTTCTGTCAGCAGCACCGGTGCTCCTCCTGTGCTTCCCAAGGCACCCATCGAGGCTGCTGCTCCTCAGGGAAAGCCCCCGGCACCTGGGAACACGAGGAATGTGCCAGCCTGGGCACCGCTGAGAGGCAAAGCACCCAGGTGCCCCCCAGGGCAGGCTGGCAGAGTGTCTCTGCCCCTCTGAGGAATGGGGGTACTGCTCTGGCCTCTCCGGCCTCGGGGCCCTGGGGCCATGCTGCTGCCCTTCCCGCCTCCCCTGACAGCCTCCAGCACGCAGTCGGAGCTGGCCGGCCCCAGCACCACCAGTCCAGCAGAATCAATGCCATCCCCCAGCTCCCGGCTCCTGAGAGCAGCAGCTGGTCAGGCCAACCGGGACAGACCAAAGGCCAGGCTGCTCAAGGTTACTATGCCAGTCGCAAGATGCTTACAGCCGGCCCTGCAGACCCTGCGGGACGAGCCATGTGCCAGCCCCAAGTGATGGCACCAGTGCTCAGCCCCCACGAGAATCAAACTGGCAGCTGATCTCAACTGCACTGGGAGAGCACAGTTACATTTAGTCACAGGTTTCTCCGCCTCTGCCTTTCGGTGGGGGCTGCTGGTACAGATGGGAGCAGTGGGGGTGTCTTCTCTCCGGCTGCTGGCAAGACCTTCCCCAGACCTTTCTTGCTTTGTGCTAGCCTTGGCCAGCTGGCGAGCGGCTTGGATGAGCAGCTTGGCCTCTGGCACGAGCCAGAGAAGCTTCCACTCTGTTTCTTGAGCGTAAGGCATCGCCTTGGCCTTGTGATTAAGGAGTTGCTTCTCCTCTGCTCCGGAGGGCATTGAACACTGGCTTCTGCTAGCATCTCTTGAGCTCTGTGAAAAATACAGAAGCGTTTTGCAAGACCTGCCCTTGTGCATACGTTCAGAGTTGTGCTCCAAGTCTTACACCATCTTATCAGACTTCTGAACATAGGCTGCCCAGTTACCAAAGCTTACGCCTCCTCAGGGTTAGATCTTCAAAGCAGAGGACTCTTTTTGCCTCACAGACTCATGGTCTGTTCTCTAGCCCTTTCCGAGCACATTTCTGTGGACTTCTAGGTCGAGCACAACAGCCTCAGAAGCAAAATTCCTCTTTTCCTTACAGGAAGAGGAGGTGATTGCAGGGCTGCCAAAAGGCAGAGTGGGTCAAACAACACTCACTTCAAAAATACTCTACAGGTGCATGCCTATTTTTGTTTCTTCCAAGGCAGTAAAGAGAAATGAACACAGTCCTCAGGAAGGCAATCCCTCCCTCAGTAAGGCAGGGACCACACTGGACTCTTCCCGTAAGCGCTCCATCTTACACTTGCATACATCCTAAGCAGATGCAAGACAGGGATTTGGGACACAAAATCCTAGATTAAAACAAGGTAATACTTGATTACTTATCTATTAAGAAAAGAAAAAAAAAAGCGTAGCTTTACCTTGCCAGTTTCTCTGCTAGGTGTCTTCTCATTTCCACATTCACCAAGTGGAGTTTTTCAGACCTTTCCAATTCTGCCTGAGCAAATGCCACTTGCAATGCGCTGTCTTGCTGCATGTTTTGTAGTCTAGCCAATTCCAATTCTAGCCCTCCAATTCTCCGCTCCAGCTGGTTTCTCAGTGAGGCATTATTGGCGTTTATTTCTTCTAATCTGCCTTGAGTGGCTGCCTGCATCTAAAGCAGAAAACGCAACTTCAAGAAACAGGAAGGAAAAGACAGTGCTCCCCCAACTCCACTTCACAGACCCGACTGAAAAAGCACAGCCTGACTCAACTAGGGAACCCTGCTGCCTCCCTACCAGCAACAATCAGGGAAGAAATCTGAAACTACTAAATGGGTTATGCTTGTTTCTTTGTTTCTTTGTTTGTTTCCTTCCCCCAGGAGGGCAGGAACCTTAGGGACTTGTTTTCTCAACAGCCTTGTCTGGAGAATGACACTGCAGGTCCTGTGACTCTGGCCACAGACACTCTCAGCAGTAACAGCCATTAGAGGACAAACATATCCCTTGGCGATTCAACCACCTACTGCAGATATGAACAGTCCGTCCCCCTCTGCATGCTTTGCCTTTCCACCTGGGATCTCCCTCTACTCAATACAGAGGCCAGAGGGATGATGCACACTAATGCCACCTCCTCACAATGCATCCTGAGGACAAAAAGGCAAGATGGCAACTCCCTCTGCAAACTGCCAACAGGAAGACTGCCTTGGGCAGGCTTTTTGACTGAAGGAGCTACAGGGGCTGCTGGAAGGCAATCAGAGAGTAGGTGTTTTCCCAGACATGCATATCACACAACACACACAGGAGCACTTTCACACAGCCATTTTCAGCGCTCCAACTTCCCTAAAAAAAAAAAAAGACAAAAAAAAAAAAAGGGCGCTACAAGAGAACTAGATACCTAAAGCAAAAGACCTAAAAGACAATGACAACAACAACAAATGAATGCATTGTAGACTGCAGATGCAAATGGTGAATGAGTTTACCTGCAAGAAGAGATTGACTTCTTCCAGTTTTTGCCTTATCTTTTGGTAGGCTCTTTCTCCAATCTCTCTTTTATACTCCTCTATTTTGCAAAGATCTACCGCACTGCTCCGTAAGCATCGTTGGAGGCAAACCACCTCTTCTTGCAGCTCCAGATTTCTAGTTCCTAGCTGCAGAGATTTTGTGGATTCCCTCACCAGCTGCTGGAAGAGTTCACTGGCCTGTATCCAGGGGAAAAACAAACACAATTCATCAGAGAGGTCTAGAATCCCTCCATTCGGGGAAAATCCAGCAAACCTATCAGTCGAGACGATAGCTGACACCCACTGACTTGATATTTCAACCAAGAAAGAGGGATTTGTATCTCCATTTCTTTTGTTTCTTTACATCCGTCTCAGGAGTTCAGACAGGGTCGCTTCAGCTCCCATGCTTCCTCAGTTCTCCAGCAAGAGTTCACAACCCACTCCACAGCTCACCTGAACAGCACAGACTCCAAACCAGCAGCATTTCAGCCACGTGCTTGGGCTGAAAAGCACAAGGTCTCTTCTTCAGTGAGACTCCGCAGCCCTGAAAGCAGCTCCCTGAAAAGCCACTGCTGTCTGGCAAGAGCAGAGGGCAGGCAGCAGCAAAGAGAAAGGAGATCACTGCAATACGACCCAAGAGCCTGAACCTGAGAGCTCCTGCTCATGCTGTGTGTCTGAAGGGCAGGATCTCCTCTTATTGCAACCCGGAGCAGTTGTTCTTGTGATGTTTCAGATAAAAGCACACTCGGGCCTGGAAAACGACCAGGAGCTCCTTTTGAGGAAGGCTCAAGGAGTGGCTTCATTAGCTACACTACAATTAGGAATGTCTCTAGACAAACCTCTCTGGCATTTGTGCTCAGAATATGTTGTTCTGTTCCAGCAGTGGAGGAAAAGAACAGCTTCGTAGATATTACTGTGTTTACAGAGTTGGTATACCTCGGCTTTTGTCCTGTCCAAGTCCTCTTGCAAGTGCAGTTTTTCTTCCTTGAGGTCATCGCACAAACGGGTAGAAACTCTAAGGGAAGTCTCTGACATCCGCTGCTTTCTGAGAGCCTCACTAAGTTCTCGCTGCAGCTGGCAGACTGTTCTCTAACAAAAGATTATAACACAAGGATGAAGAGAAAGGCAAGAATGTGAAATCTGCATTTCTACTTTCACTCACTAGTTCATATACTTAAGATCAGTTTTCAGACGTGCTACAAAGGTCAGAAATGTTGTCCCCCAGAAGATGGGCTCTGCACAGCTGGGCATCTCTCTCCTTCCTGAGAGAGGAAGGTAGCAACGCTTAGCTCAGATGTGCTGGAGGCGCAAAACATTATGTGAGCACTCTGCACGGCAGCATGCTTTGCAGCTTGCACAAAGTCAGCTCAGCTGATTTCCTAATTAGTCCTTCCCCTCACTGGCAGCATAGTCTTTCACAGCGCCGCAACAAAAGGACATGGTTGGAGAAGGCTGTAACTCAGAAGCTATGGGAGAGAAAGCTGAGGCCAGGGTAGTGGCTGAAGCTAACTTCTTGGGAGGTTGCCAGCCTCCTTAAGTGCCCCAAATGCATACATCAGCTAGTCCCTGCACAACACTCGGACTCCTCTATTGCAGTAACACTTCAGGCCACAGGCATTCCTTCTCTGTACAAACAGGAAAGAAAAACACTCTTTTCTTTGCTCAGGACTCAGCAACTCCTCCTCGCTCACTACTCTCTCGTCACACCTCCTCCCTTCCTTCTTTCCCACTCATCTCCAGGCACCTTCTCCTCCCTCTCCTCCTCTCACTCTACCCATCCTCAATATTTTCCTAAACATTCTCTCTCCTCCTTCCCCCACCCTACCTCTCTTTCTGCTTTGTTCCTCTTGCACACCAAGACTTGGTCTCTTAAATGAAGACACTTGGCGTTCAGTTCCTTGTTTCTTGCCTGCAGCAGGTACACTTCCTCTTCCGCTTCTGCTCTGCGTTTACTGAGAATGTTGTTCAGTCCATCCTGGACAGCACTCACAATTTTTTCTTGGGTGCTCCGATTCGGCACATCTCCCAGCTGCTGACGGAGCAAGCGATTCTCACTTTGGAGCTGGGCCACTTGTGCCCGCAGAGATTCCTCTTCCGCAAGGTGTTTGCTCACTTCATCTTTCTCACGTTGCAGAGCACGACCATGTTCCTTGGCCTGACACTGGGCTCGACGTAGTGCCCTCTGCGTCATTTCCAAAAATGATGTTTTTTTCCTAAGAGACTGTTTCAGTTGGTGAACTGTCTTCTCTAAGGTGGTAGCTTTACTTTCAGCCTCACTCAGCTGCTGAGACAAGCTCTTGCTGGTTTCCCGCAAATCAGAGAGCTCCTGATTGAGCTTGTCTTGCAAACAAAGACCCTGCTCACATTCCCTCCGAAATGTCTGCTCAGCCTCACGTTCTGCTGTCTGACAACTTCCCAGTTCCTGAACTTGAGCAGAGATCTCGTGCGAAGGCGATGAGTCCACCTGTGTCTCCAGCCTCTCTTGGCTCTCACTTGTCTGTTCAAATGCAAGCAATGAAAGTTGGCCAACTTAAGCAAATCCTCTGAAAACAGGAGGCAATGGCAAGCATTCTCTATAACCATACAAAGACTGGAGCTACCTGGACCTCGGATTAGAATGCAACACTAATCTACAGACTGCTTCTCTCAACTTCAGTCATTCAACAGTGTTATTTTACATTGGTACAGACCACCAGTTCAAAATTCAACTAAAATGTGTGTTTTTACATACCTGCCTCCCAGGGGTTTCCCTGCTAGCCTTGAGGGCTTCTTCGTCATTTGGCGAAGACTTACGAAGAATGGCAGAGTCGGAGTCCCCATCTGTACAAGAAAAACACATCTTTTGGTGAGCAGTGTGAGCTAATACAATTCCTGAAGCCTAGAGCGCTTCCTGAATCATCACATTTCAGAGAAAAATCTTAACACTAACAGCCCCCCAACTCATCAAGTCCAAAAGAGAAAGCTATCAATGAGAAGATTTAACATGCAGCTGTTTTCTTACTTATCCATTTCCTCTAGCGCATATTTCTTGCTCATATACAAAGGAAATCACTGCAAGGGCTCCAAAACAAGCCAGCAAGCAGTCACAGCCTACAGAACTCTGCTTTCGAGGGACAATGCCAAATAGCCCATTTTTTAAAATGGGACTTGCTCCATACATGATACCCATATTCAAAATACTGAAATGACCAGCTCCGATGGCGACTTCCGGTCTCCCTCAACTTCACCAGGCTGCATCTGTCAGATTGAGGTGATTTCTTCATCTTTATAGAAGCCTTGATTAATGCATGGATCATTATTTAAGCTGCCCAGCTCAGCTACAGAAAATACTACAGCGTTGCCAGCACACTCAAAAGACCTCCCTCGAAAAAGCCTCCGATTCCTCTGGGTACCAATAAATACGCCTTTGACATACCTCGACCAGAAATTGCACAGGAAACCTTTGCTCCCAGCTTTTGCATTGACGCATAACTGCCACCTATTATTTAATGCACGTTCACCTAACGTGCTCTGCGTTCCTAAGGAAAGCTGCCAGTGCAGACACAGCAGGGATTTGGACAGCTATCATTTTCCACTGGGCAATTAAACAGTCCCATATTTGTCTTCCAACAAACGAGTCTCAAACAAGCCAGAGTAAGCAGGGTACTGTTGCGGAGACCAGAAAAATCACACCAAATGCAGGAGGACAAAAGGGCCCAATGTAGGCGTCCCTTCTGGTCTCTCCAGAGCTCTTCCAAGTTCCTCCTCTCCCAAAGACTTCAAAGCCTCTTCCTGCTGCGTATCAGAGGGAATCAGAGGCGGGGGCTATGCTTTGCCTGTGCCAGCCAGCAACTGCAGAATTAGGTTCAAGAGCCTTCCCAAGAAGCTGTCAAGTTCCCTCTCACGGCACCCACGCCATCTTTGAAGAGATTCCACACAAGCAGGAAAGGATCCAGGGAGAAGAGGAAATCCTTCTAGAAAGACACTCCAAAGACGGCCTACTCTTCCTCCAAGTCCCTGACTCACACAACCTTCTCTTCATACCCTATATGCATCACAAAACGCTCCAGAGGAGGGTTGGCCCTAACAACATATGTTCACCAACAGGATGATTCTGCAGTTGCCCAGGAACAGGGCAGGGCTGTTCTTTGGGGGGAAGCAACATTCTGCTGATCCGACCGTCCGCACAGAGCCCCCAGCAGCAGACCTCTTCCTGCGCTCTAGCAGGAGGAGTCACAAACCTCCGCCTGGATAAAGCTCCTGTTCCTAAGTGAAAGGCAGCAAAATGTGACTCTCGACTCACTTCTCACTTCTGGGAAATAACACACAAGTCAAGAAGAAAAGAAAAAATAGAGCGCAGTTTCTGTATCTTTGTAGGTTTTCAAAGACAGTAACAAACTGTGTATGAATACTGTCTGCTCTCCTCATTTGACACATACTGTAGCTTTCCATACAGTAGTCTTACCAAAAAAAAAAAAAAAAAAAAAAAAAGGCAGAATAAACCCCCCTACTAGAGGGTCTGAAAGGTAGAGTACAGAGAACACAGTTTGGGTAATTCTGAAATAGTAATTGTGTGAGATATGTTCAGTGCTAGGCAAGCTCACGAGCGTAGCTCAAACTGCACACACTCACTGAAGGAGAAGATATTTTTTTAAGCCACCCTGATAATTCTTCTGGATCATAACCTCATACGGATTTTCAACACTTTTTTTTTTCCTCATAAAAAATCAGAACTTAAAAACAACATTTAAAAAACATAAATACATGTTGGAAACTTGCACGGGAGGAGCCGACGGAGGGAAGACCCAGACGCTCAATATGAGTGATCAGTGTACTTCAACTTTATTAGGTGTGGTCTTTCTTTATATAGTATAAGACTAATCAGGCTCATACATATTGCAAAAGCTGAGCTCCTTATTGGTAACAGCAATTTGGTTTACCCAGCAACTTCTGCATTACATCACCCGCAAGTTCCCAGGACTAATCATTGATAACACCTTGGAGCCAAGGACAATGTGTCCTTGGCTCTAGCTGTTTTTACTCTCATACGGGACTTGGCTCACATCAACTGTGTGCGATATGCACTTAGTTCTGCTTCCTTTAGTTGTTCAATCTTCACATGACCTCTGCCCTCAAGCCAGTCCTCCACAATTCCCCCGTTTTTATTTTGTGCGAGAAAGACCTTTTTAGTTAATTGTTCAAGCTTTTGTGTTAAGCAGCCAAAAATCACTCTTACAGCAATTAAAATTAATACAGTTATGAATAGAATACATAGCCCTTCTTTGATCAAGCTCAAAATCCAGGTACTCACATTACCAAACATCTTTCTAAACAGATCATCAAACCAATTATAGTGTACGGTGATTCTCTGGGTGTGGTCCTTTAGCCATTTCAATTGCTCATGGATTGACTGTCCATGATCAGAAAGATTAAAACAACACATTCCTTCAAAATCCTCACACCCGCGTCCCTGTGCTAAAAGCAGAAAGTCTATAGCTGCTCTATTTTGCAACACTGCATGTCTCAGGCTATCCATATCCTGTGACATTTCAGAGAGAATTTGTGTAGTAACATTTGATTGCTTAACAGCCCAACAAGCAAGTTTATTTAAATTAGACATGGCATGCGCAACTGCAACGTTAGGAGCTAAAGCTGCGGCAAAAAACCGTTCCGCAGGCCCCCATAATTCTACATCATCAGCACAATCTGAACCTAGTTTTTTCAATTCACGTTTGCCTCGACGATTCTCACTTCTTCTGTGTTTGATTGCTGCAGTCAGATTTGACCAACGCTGATCATGTAAGTCAGGGGCAAAGAGTGTCCTAATGAGTTCGGCCAGCGTTGAAATTTTTTCTTGAATAGTTCGTTTTGGTTGTAACGGTGGTGCTATCCATTCTAGTACAATGGGTTCCGCCAACCCTCTTCTTTCTCCCGTTTTTATTTTGTGTTGTGTAATGGCTCCCATTAGGTATTGTGGGCCACATAATATAGTAAGATCAAGTGGCTGATTTTCCAGGCGTCGGTGCGTAGCACGCGTAGTAATTAGGGATGCAATTTCCTGGAGTACCCGTTGCTGTTCCTCTGTGAGCGTGACAGCAGCCGCTGGGTCTGTTCCCTTCAGCAGGGCGCGTAGCGGATTTAAAAGTTCATTAGGAATGCCGACAACCGGACGGATCCATTGGAGGTCTCCTAGTAGTTTTTGAGCATCATTGAGTGTTCTTATGTCAGTCCTGATTGTCAATTTCTGTGGTCTGATGGTGGCATTCGAAATATGCCAGCCTAGATACTGCCAGGGGCTGGATTCTTGTACCTTTTCCGGGGCCACTACAAGTTCCTTTTTCTTTAATTGTGTGATTAGATCAAATTTTTGTTCAGGAGAAAAAGGGTTATTTTGTGCCAACAATATGTCGTCCATGTAGTGATATATCATGGTCTCTGGCCACTGTTGACGTAACGGTTGAAGTGCCGCATCGACATAGAGTTGACAGAGGGTTGGTGAGTTTCGCATACCCTGCGGTAGTACTGTCCATTCAAATCTTTGGTCTGGCCCCTCTCTATTGATAGCAGGGAGTGTAAATGCAAATCGCTGTTTATCATCTTCATGGAGGGCTATAGTAAAGAAACAGTCCTTTAAATCTACGATTAGCAGGTGCCAGCCTTCTGGGATCATTGCTGGGCTGGGTAACCCCGGTTGTAAAGCACCCATGTTATGCATCTGTCTGTTTACAGCACGTAGATCGTGTAAAAGTCTGTATTTGCCGGATTTTTTCTTGATCACAAATATTGGGGTATTCCAAGGGCTGGTAGATAGTCTTAGATGACCTTGTTTGTACTGTTGCTTTACTAGTTCATGTGCTTGAATGAGACTTTCCCGTTTAAGCGGCCATTGCTCTACCCACACAGGCTGATCAGTCCTCCAGCTGAGTGGGATTGGGAAAGTCCAGGCAATGGCCGGTGCTATAAAGGGTGTTCCGAGGTAAGCACCATACCCATCTGGGCAAGGATATCGCGCCCTATTAATGCTTGCACTCCTTCAGGTAGGGGTAAAATGGAAACGGAGCAATTAACCACCTTGTTCCCTATAGTCCATTGTAGCGTCGATGATTTTCGGGCGAGGGTGACCCCGCCTACTCCAGCTACCGTGGAGCTGGTCTCTCGGGTTGGCCAATGCTGGGGCCAGATCTTAGTGCTAATTATTGATACATCCGCTCCAGTGTCCAATAAGGCATTAGTGCGTATAGATTCTTCTTTATACTTTACAGTCACGGTTTGTCGGGGCCTTTGATGCATTCCGACAGTCAGTAATACTGCACTTCCAGTGGAACCAAAAGCACCATAGCCTCGTGGTTGCTCTTTCGCTGGTGCCACCCCTACAGTCAGGTGGGGAAGCGGAATAAGCTGGGCTATTCTCGATCCTTGTGGTAAGTGCATAGGTGGAAACATTGCTGAAACCACAATTTGTACTTCCCCGAAATAGTCCTTGTCGATCAATCCTGTCAAAACTTGTAATCCTTTCATTGTAGCGGACGATCTTCCAATCAGTAAGGCACCTATCGGCTCATGATTAATAGTTACTGGTCCATAGACATTCGTCCGGATTCTTGTTGGCTTTGTATCCAATAAGGTGGCGTCTACTGCTGTTGCCAAGTCCAGTCCGAGACTCCCTCTGGTGGCTGGTCGAAGACAAAGGGATTCATGCTGTTCGGAGTGGAGCTGGGCGCCGGCTGAGGTGGTTGTGTTAACTGCGGGGGTTGCTGAGTTGTCGTGGTGAAGGCCGCCTTTTGTGTCGTCGCGGGGCGGCTCGTCCCGCTTCTCCGGGCGTTTCCCGAGCCAGCCTTCCAGCAAGCCGCTCCATCATGTTTGTTGGTTTTGCAGTTGGGACACCATACTCTACTAGCTTGGCATTCTCTGCGAAGATGACCAACAATGCCGCATCGGTAGCAGTGTGCCGATCGTCGATTAGGGGGGATATTTCCGCCGGGATTTTGCAAAGGAGCAAGGGCAGCGAATACCTGTCTTTGATTCTGTTGCATATTATCCCGCAACGCCTGTGCTTGCTCTCTCATGCTCTCTCCTAATTGTTTCACCGCCTCTACTAGCATAGCTTGCGGTCCTACAGGTACCTGCGCCATTCTTTCTAGCCCCTCCTCAATAGTCCATGTTCCCGGGAGCGTGGCTAAAATACTACGCGTTGAAGGGTTACTATTCTGTATTGCACATTGTTTCAAGATAGTCCCTTTCAGATAATCTGGTACCCCTGCTGCTTGTATAGCATTGGCTACTCTGTCAATAAATAAGCCGAAAGGCTCTTCCCGGCCCTGCTTTATTCCCATATAAGATGGGATACCCCCTTTTTTTTTTTTTTTTTTTTTTTTTTTCCCCAAACTGCTTTTATTAGTGGTTTCTGACCATTAATATCATAGAGAAAAACTTATTTCACATTGATAGCCTGAGATGGGTGTCCTCAGATAACTGTGGCCAAAGGAAGAGGAGAAGGAGGAGAGGAGAAAAAGGGGGGGGGGAAGAGAGAGGGGGGGGGAGAGAGAGAGGGGGGGGGAGGGGGGGGGAGAGAGAGAGGGGGGGAGGGGGGGGAGGGAGAGAGGGGGGAGGGGGGGGAGAGAGAGGGGGGAGGCGCTGAGGGAGGAGGGGGGATCTGCCGCATGGTCAATGTTGCTCCTTTTGGCAGGCCTGTGTTCCCAGACCCTCCCTGGGCAATAGTAAAGGTTCGGATCGAGGGGGTTGATGGGTATGGGGACACAGGGGACACCTCTGCATGCGGGGGTTCCTTGAACCCATCGGGGCTTCCCAAATGCTCCGCGGCGGCGGCAGCTACCTTTTTTTCTTTTTTCTTTTTTCTTTTTTTTTTTCTTTTACTTTTTTTTTCTTTTTTTTTTACTTTTTTTTCTTTTTTTTTTAACTTTTTTTTTCTTTTTTCTTTCTTTTTTTTTTTTTTTTTCTTTGAGGTGCGAGAGCATTAGTAACTGCCCTCCACGGCTTCATCAGCTTTTTTGCTGTCTTGTTGTCACTTATTACTTCATCAAACAACTTGTCCCCAAATTTTTTCCATTCAGTTTGTTCGAACATGGTATCTGGGTTAACAAAACACCCCTTAGCCACTCCGTAAGCTAATAGCCCTGGGAGTTCCTTATAACATTCTATTCCTTGAGTACCTCGCTTTTCTAAAAAGCATCTTAATAAATAATAAGCCACTTGTCGCGCCGTGGTTACTCACTTACCGTTGCAACCTTTGCAAGACCTGCGGCAAGACTTTCTGGCAGGACCCCGTCTCGTCCTGGGCACGGACCCCCTTTGTTTGTGTCCTCTCCACCTCCTCTGTAGCTCTGGCACGTAGACCCCCTTTTGTGTCTCGTCGCCTTTAGCACAGCAGGACCAGCTGTCTCTAGCACTCTGTCGACTCCTGAGTTTTTAATCACCGAGTCCCTGACCGGCAGGGTCCCTGTTCGGGCGCCATTTGTTGGAAACTTGCACGGGAGGAGCCGACGGAGGGAAGACCCAGACGCTCAATATGAGTGATCAGTGTACTTCAACTTTATTAGGTGTGGTCTTTCTTTATATAGTATAAGACTAATCAGGCTCATACATATTGCAAAAGCTGAGCTCCTTATTGGTAACAGCAATTTGGTTTACCCAGCAACTTCTGCATTACATCACCCGCAAGTTCCCAGGACTAATCATTGATAACACCTTGGAGCCAAGGACAATGTGTCCTTGGCTCTAGCTGTTTTTACTCTCATACGGGACTTGGCTCACATCAACTGTGTGCGATATGCACTTAGTTCTGCTTCCTTTAGTTGTTCAATCTTCACATGACCTCTGCCCTCAAGCCAGTCCTCCACAAATACATCTAAGCTACTATGCAATGGACTTTCCCCCAAACTTGTTCCCTGGGCAAAGGCTGCAGCAGCAACGGGGGCTGCTGAAAGCAGGTTTTTGGCTCTTGGAGCCCTTTGAAGTGGAAAATGCCAGCGGAACGGGGCTGCTCTGTGCTTTGAAGATGGGACTTGCCCCATGCAGGGAAAGGTTTGTGTTCTTTGCCCCCAGTAACCGGGATTGCTCTCTTGCTTCAGGACTTCCCTGCCACTCTTCCCGTGGGGCCAGGTTCACGCAAACGCTGCTTTCTCCTCTGCTCACGTATCATGAAGAGAGCAATGGGCTCACAGCAGCTGAAATGTACATCCCAAAACACCTTTCTGACAACGGGGAATTCCAGGTCCTGTGATTTTTCCACGTGTTGGTTATACAGCTAGTTCCACTGATGCCAAGGGACCTAATGTCTTGTTTTAAACTCAGTCCATGTGTGATTTTCTTGGGAACACCTGGAAGAGCACGTGCGACCTGTTCTTCATTTGTCTAAGCATTACAATGTAAAATGTTGAAAAGTCATGAAAACACAGAGCCAGAGAAGTTGAGAGAGACAGAGGCAGGAAAGCCCCCTACAGTGAGAAAACCGGAGATGCTTCAATCCTGCCAGTGTTTCTGATGCTCCCAGTGAATTCAAATGAGCATTTCTGGGACGGGCCTTTGAAATGATACTAAGGTCCAGGAAAAGGCTTCAGAAGCCTGAGAATCTGTAAAAAGGGAGTGGGGAGCAAAGGCTGTGTCCCAGTGGCACAGAAAAATCTCTTGTTTTAGATCAGTTGCTGTGGCTGAAATTGAAACATGAGTCAAGTATGAGTAAACCAAGGCACCAAGGAAAAAAAGGATCCAGTTTAAAGAGGTCTTCATTATCGCAGCCCGAAAGGAGTCGTTTAGGACGACCTCCCTCCCCTTGGGACCAACGACCAAGTTCGTGATGCTCTTGGACTGACTTAAGGTGAAACGACACCAGCCAACCAGTTTTATGATTTATTAACACAAAAGACATGGTTAGGAACGATAACGCAATGGCAATTACTTCAACTAGATAAACAAGTCCCATGCCGCACGTTTTGAACACATCTCATCAACATTCATCAAAAGAGAGGCAAGAGAGAGAGAGAGAGAGAGAGATATCACCACCTGTGGATCCAGTGGCGTCCCGTTGGTCCCCTTCACTCTGGGTGTCTCGGCGGTGGGGGGGGTCCCCCACTTAGCTTCTGGTGGTGCCATTTTTATACAGTCCAAGTCCCCAAATCTCCGCCCGGTTCCAGGAAACCTCATGCATATGCATGGTGGGCATTAGAGGCGTGGTCTGGTTCGGTGCAGCCTCGCTGTGTCCCGGGTGGTCGCAGGGAGACCATTTCGGGGGTCGCAGCACCTCAGTCTTGTTTCCACCAGAAACAGATAGCTTGCTCGTACAATGGAAAAACACCATCTCAGTCCTGTTTCCTCCGGGAACAAATGGAAATGGATGGCTTGCTCGTGGTTATGGTTTCCTGCAAGATCTGCAACGTGCGCAGCAAGGCTCGCATCTTAGGTGCCAAGAAATGTATAAGGCAAAAGTTCACTCATCAGTCCGCCACACTCATCTGCAAACAGGAGAAGCCCTGTTTCCCTTGCTTAGTATGCACATAGCCTCTACTGTGAATAGTGATCCTTCTTAATAGAGCACCAGGCCCCAAATGCCTTGGCACTAGGCTTACAAGATGCCTGTAGGGTTAGGACCAGTGCGGGAGCAGCAGAGGGCTTAGGCTTGAGACATCAGCGGGGAGGTTGCGCTTTGCAGTTGGTGGGCTTCTGGAAAGCTTGTGGGAGATGGCTGTGCGCTGGGCTTCATGTTTCTGCTGAGCATTTTGGGAATGGGCTGACTCTGTGGCCCGGGGGTCTGTGTTTGTGTGGGGATGACGGCTTAAGCCTGCTCCAGCACTTGAAGGCAAGTGATGCGGGCTAGGGCTTAGCTTCAGACCCAGGGTAAGAGAGCGGGTGGGGGGGGGGGGGGGGTAAGGAGTCAGGCTGCAGCGTAGCAGTTTGGGCTTGGCCTTAGCGACCAGAGGAGGGGAAGGAGGGAAGGCGGAAGGGCAGGGCTTCAGCTTAGTGGTGAGGCTGCAGGTCTGGCCCTGCCAGAGGAGCTCTCGCAGGCACTGTGCCAGCGGCATCCCCATTACCTGAAGCCTCCTGACCTCCCCAACATAGGTGTTGTCTCTTGGACAAGAGCTCCATGCCCTTCATGTGCTCACACACCGGCCTCCAGCTTCTGCCTGCTCACCAGAGGGCACACAGAGCACCTCCTCATCAGCACCCAAGCGCTGTCCCCCCAAACCTGACCCTGCCTCTGCAAGCCCCCAACCCCTCTGCCCTCCTGGCATGACCTTGCCCTTCCCTGCAGCACCTCACCATGCCAGCCTGCTGCTCCCCACCAAGCAGCTTCCTGCACCACAAGTGACCTCACAACCGAGAGCCCAGCCCTCACACCACCACTCGCAGCTCCCCCTCGCCTGCCTCTGCCCTCTGCTCTCAGCTCCATGCACTTGCACTCTCAGACTAAACACCAGCCCTGCCATGCCTCTGCCTCTGCCTCCCAGGCCCCAAACACCTTGGCGCTAGGCTTACAAGACGCCTGGAGGGTTCGGGCCTTTGGGGCAGCAGCATAGGGCTTAGGCTTCAGGCGTCAGCAGGGAGGTTGCGCTTTGCAGTTGGTGGTGGGCTTTGGGAAAGCGTGTGGGTGATGGCTGAGTGCTGGGCTTCATGTTTCTGCTGAGCGTTTTCAGAATGGGCGAATTCTGTGGTCTGGGGGTGTGTGTTTGTGTGGGGGTGAGGCCTAGAGCCTGGTCTAGCACTTGAAGGCAAGCGATGAGGGCTAGGCCATATCTTCAGACACAGGTTAAGGGAGAGGGCAGAGGGCAGGGATTCAGGCTGCAGCACAGCACTTTGCATTTAGCCTTAGTGACTAGAGGAGGGGAAGGAGGGAAGGTGGAAGGGTAGGGCTTCAGCTTAGTGATTAGGCTTCAGGTATGGTCCTGCCAGAGGAGCTCTCACAGGCCCTGTGCCAGCAGCATCCCCATTACCTGGAGCCTCCTGACCTCCCCAACACGCGTCCTGTCTCTTGGCCAGGAGATCCATGGCCTTCATGCGCTCATACCACGTATGGCCTAATGCAGAAGAATGTGAAGGAGACAGGCTGTGGAAAGTAGCCAGACCATCCTAGGAGGAAAAAGAAACAGTGTAAACTCTCCTGCACATGTTTTCCGTTACAACTCCTAGCTTGGCATGCTTTATCGGTATATTATCACGTAACCATTTCACGATCATAACATAATTGTGTTTATTGCACATAAGTCTGTTGCATAAAAACCTATTAGTTCCCCCTCTCCGTGTCCCTCACCATGGTCAAATACTCAGCGGCCTCTGGGACTCTCCTGTCTTTTTATTGCCTCGATCTGGATAACACTGGGGAACCCCTGCATAAACACAGAGGTAAGAATTGCCTTCTGATGATCCTTGTGTTCATTTTATTCCTGTATCCATCCCTGCCCGGAGCTAGGGTGGTGCCCCCACCTTGCCCCCACAATTGGCGTAGTCTGCAGGATAGACGTGGTCTAAGAAGGTGAAGGGGGAAGGCGAGAGCCAGAGGGAAGTTGCTCACCCTCGACCACCTGGATGGCCCCAGACTGAGCACCGGGGGCCGGTAGCCGCATTAGTTGCTATGTTGGCGATCCCAGAGAACTGGCCGGAGCTGGCAAAAGGGGAAGATGTCACCCCGAAGGCAGCTGAATCTGCTTTGCGAGCTATGCCTTTTCGAGCTGCCTCAGACGCCTCTTGAAAGTTAGCAGTACGGCTTGGCTGGGCATTGCTAACGGGTACCAGAGCCCTAGATAATGACGTAGTATCCTTGCAGCAGCAAGTGAAAGAGTTGGAAAAGCAGGTAGGGGATTTGCGAGATGCAAAGGCGATAGCCCAAGAAGTGACTACAGCACAAGCTGAGAAAAGCCAAGATTTAGCAAGATGGAGCAGCTAGCTTTGCGGATGGCTAATAAGCACTGCGGGCGTTATGGAAAGGTGCCCACTCCTGCTTCTCAGGTGCGGGTGATTATAGCTCGACCTTCCTGGGATCCAGGGGAGTGGGATGGTAATATTTGGAGTACCTCATCTGACTCAGAAATTGAGTCTGATATTGAGCAAGAAGCCGCTAACGCTCAGGTGCAGCCGCTCGTTCAGATGCGGGGGGAGCGACACATAAATAGGGATACCGTAGAGCAGTCAAGGACTTATACGCCAAAGGAATTACGTGAGTTTTTGACTACATTTCAGCAACAACCAAGGTAGTTATTACTAGCGTGGATGGTGAGAGCCTGGGACAATGGGGCTGGATCATTAACGTTGTTAAGGGAAGAACTGAATTTAATGAGCCCGCTGTCCACAGATGCTCAAGTGCAGTATTATGTCTCCCAATGTAACGTTTGCATGAGATAGCGCCGGTAACTCTATAGTTGCTCCTCTGCTCTACCAGTGGTTATGTGCCGCAGTGGTAGCGGCTTACCCATCTACAGGTGAGCTGGGTGCCACGGTGGGGGCATGGCGTTTCATGGAAGAAGGAATAAATGTTGCGACAGTTGGGGGTGGCCATTGGACGAGCGGATGATAAGGGTCCAGATGGCGTAGAAATAACTTGGCAAATGAAAATGCGGCTATTGAAATTGGCCCCAAATGCCTTGAAACCGCTCCTGTTAGGGACAGCGATGCCTGCTACTGGTACAGTAGCAGCCTTGGTGAATAATTTGCGAGACCTAGCTTTGGTGGGTGGACCAGATTCTAAACGGGTAAGGGTGGCTCAGAAAGTTGGAGCAAAGAGACAGGGAGGAGCGACTAAGGTGAGCGGAAAGGTTACACAAAAGCAGATGTGGACTGACTTGCTGCAGGTGGGGATATTGCGGGATGAGATCAATGGCTTGCCAACTGCTGGTTTATTCAAGCATGGCAGCATTTGCCTGCCAATCAACAAAACCCACTGCCCCACCTGCACCCAGTGCTCCCTGGAAGCTGCCTGCTAAGAAACAATGAAGGGGAGGCAGGTCCCCCGAAATCCGAGCGTGAGTTGCAGCATATCATCTGAGGGACAGGCGCCCATATGTACCCCTGCGAATTAGATGACACTCGGGAGGGGAAATAGCTGTGCTTGCTTTAGTAGATACAGGAGCAGAAGTTACAGTGCCACACAGTGCCCTAAACCCTGGAAAAGCAACAGGGCACTTCTGCGGTTTGGGTGGATCTGCCACCCCTGCTGTCGGGCAATAGTTCCTTTAGTGATTGGGAAAAACCCTCCCTTCTCCATTCCAGTCTTATTGGCACCCATTCATGCATATATTTTAGGAACTCATGTGTTACTAGGTTGAGACCTACACACAATGCAAGGATTCTTCTCTTTTGCAAGGAGTCCCTCACTGCCACAAGCACGAGGAATCACTCTAATCAGAGGGTACCCAAACTGGGACCCCATAGATTTGCCTGTACCAACTACCATTGTGTAAATAAAACAGGACAGAATACCAGGAGGAGAAACAGAAATTCAAGAAACAAAAGATGCTCTCTTACATGCACACATAATACACCCTGCCCTATCGGCCTTTAATAACCCCATATGGCCTGCGGAGAAGACAGATGGCTCCTGGCGTACGATTGTGGATTACAGAGAATTGAATAAGGTGGTCCCACCCCTGATGGCAGTGGTCCCCAATATGGTGACTTTGTTAGAAGAAGTGGGTAAAAATTTGCAAGAATGGAAGGCTGAGGTGGATCTGGCAAACGCCTTTTTCTCTATTGCTATATCCCCAGCCTCGCAGGACCAATTTGCCTTCACTTGGAGTGGTAAGCAGTATACATTCCAAGTCCTTCTGCAGGGATATAGGCATAGCCCCACTATATGTCATCAAATGGTCGCTGCTGACCTCCCAACACCTCTCCCAGAATGTACTAGTCATCATTACATCAATGATATTTTGAGAACGGGACCATCTGAACATCAGGTGAAAGGGCAACTAATGGCACTGACGCATGCTTTCCAGGACAGAGGATGGGCTGTGAACCCCAAAAAGGTGCAAGGATCAGATATTAGTGTTCAATTTCTAGGAGTAGTGTGGAGAGGACAAACAAAGGCCATTCCTGAAAAAGTGCGTAATACTATCCAGCAATGCCTTGTCCCTACGACGATAAAACAGCTGCAAGCTTTCCTAGGTCTCTGAGGACTCCGGTGAACTTTTATACCTCATTTAGCATACTTGATGCGGCCCTTGCAGCGTTTAACAAAGAAAAGCAGTCAGTGGCAGTGGACCAAAGAGCACCAGCAGGCTTTCGATTTGTGCAAGGAAGCGGTGGTCCAACACTCTGAGTTATTTACACCCTATGAAGGACAATGTTTTGAATTGGAAATTACAGTTATGGGAGATACAGTAACTTGGGGGTTATGACAGCAATGTACTCATGCACAGTGTGAGCCCATAGGGTTCTGGTCCCACTCATCACAAGGAGCTACAGCAAATTACACCGCCCTTAGAAAAACAACTCCTAGCAGTGGTATGGGCCCTGCAGGACACAGAACAAACTACTCGACGCCATCGTGTCACTGCGCATGCAGCCATCCCAATTCAAGCGTGGGTAAATGATGACACTGTTAGAGCCCATGTTGGAGTGGTCCAAGATGCAACGCAATGGAAGTGGAAACATTCTTTGCAAGTTCGACTGAAAGGAGGGAAGAAGGAGTTAAGCACCCCACATGCCACTTTACTGGGAGAAGTACAGTTTAAGCACATGCCCTTACTACCTGAACCGGAGGGTCTACCTCTTCCTGCCTCCCCCCACCCACCCCTCCGGCAGAAGTGTCACCGGTACAAGAAGCTCCTCCCTTTGAGATGTTATCTCCTGAACAGTGGGAGTGGCCTTGGTTTTCCGATGGTAGTGCAGTGTATTCTTGGGCAGGAGAACGCATACGGCATTCTATGGCATACAACCCTGCCATGGACACTATCTGTTTTGCCCCCGGAACAGGATACGCCAGTCAGTGGGCTGAACTAAAAGCCACGGCTATAGCTTTAGATGAAGGAGATGCACGCTATCTCGATACAGATAGTTGCGTAGTGTACAAAGGCTTGCAAGCTTGGCTGCCAACATGGACCGCTGCGCAATGGAAAATACATGATAGGGAACTTTGGGGAAGCTCCTTGCGGGAAAAAAATTGGAGTATTGAGCAGACAAAAGTTATTTCAGTACAACACGCTGATGCCCATCAAAGGCAAGAGCCTCTTGAAATGCAATATAATTCAGCGGCTGACTGAATGGCAACCCCCTCAGAACTGAAACAGGCCCGACAAGCGCACAAACGGTCAGGGCATCGGGGCCCTGTCACCGCTTGAGCTTGGGACTTGTCGCGACGTTACCCCATGCTAGCGCTACACTGCTGTAAGACTGCACGTGCTAATTGTTCCCCCTGTATGAAGGTAGTAAAAGGACCTCTAACTAGGACATACGGTCGTGTTAAATGAGGCGAACAACCATTTACAACCTGGCAAGTAGATTCTATAGGCCCATTGCCCCCTTCACAGGGACAAAAGTATATTCGAATTGCTGCAGACAGCTACACAAGTCTGATGTGCACACATCCCACCTCTCATGCGAATCAATCCGCCACTGTACGAGGTTTAGAGCAACTGATGTATACCAATGGGATACCTAAAGAAATACAGTGTGATCAAGGTACCCACTTTGTGGGACATGTAGTGCAGGAATGGGCAAAGGATTTGGGGATCACCTGGATTTTACACATCCCATACCCTCCCCAAGCTAGTGGACGAATACAAAGAATGAATGGTTTACTGAAAGAGCAAGTTCGAAAACTCACCCCAACACAGACATTAAAGCGATGGGCAAGTGTATTGCCCCAGGCACTATGCATGCTTAACAAGAGACGTGTGGGAGTACTTACTCCCTATGAGCGAGTGCAAATTAAACTAACATTGGCACCCCCCGCCCGAATATCAATTATGGAAGGAGGGGTTGCCCCCCACATGCTTGCCTCACGAGAAGTAGAATTCTATGCATCCAAACCGTTATTAAGTGCCAAGCAGAAAAATATAAGCCTACACTTGCAGCTCGATTGTCCATCGCAGCTTGTATGGCTATTCACACCTTTGCTATCCGTTCAAATAACCCCACTTCTACTAACTTCCTCTCCAGATTTATCATTCCAGGTATCTGCACCTGCGCCAGTAAATATTTCACAAGGAAAACCAATACTGCAAAGAATTTTAGTCCGTAATGCTGGAGTACCTCACATTCAGCAAACACCTTCAACACATTCCTTAGCTAATGTGTGGATATTAAATCCTCACAAGGAAAAACGACCTGGTACCATCCTGGCAGATGGGCCAGGAGCGATGGTCCTAGTGCTCCCTGATGGCAATACAATAACTTTTTAGCTCCCTGCTAACAGGTTATCCCCTCGGCATTTGTAAAGTATTGCTCGCATGTTGCATCCTGTGCTCCCCAACAAATGCGATCGACTTACAGGATCATCCCGCACCACATATAAATACATGGATCTGGCTAGCTCAGCGTTTGGCTAACTTATCTGCCTTTTGTATTGCGGGTGGACGGTCTCTTGATGATGTACTAACCACACGTTATATAGGAATACTAACCTCCCTTCAAATATTACCAAATTATACCTTCTTGAGAAATTTTGATATCCAGCTCACCCCCTTGAATTTACACGATCTGGGAACAGCCTCTACTAAATGAACACCTTGGAGGTATTCATTTCAGATTGCCAGCATGTCCAAAGCAGATCTATGTTTTTGCTTTGTCCATGCTACCACACCAAAGTATGATATGACCAATATGCAGTTGAAATGCAATGGTACTATGAATATAACCTTTAGGGTGGTTCCTTTTAGGCGGCACCACTGCTTACACTTATGTGCCAGCCAATACCACCGATGGCCCTTGCGCTATTGCGCTAAGCATCCTCCCTTTTATGACAGAACAAAAGAGGAAGCCACGGCATGTTTTGCATGCCACATGTGACCCCCACATGAATCTGTTTTCTCATGGAGAGGCTCTAGGATTGTTACGGAGCCCAACTGGTGTCCCGGGGTGGTAACCCCTAATTATAAACAAGTCGCCTGTGCTTTAGCCCAAGGACTAAATTGGACATCTAAAGCCATCGCCTCTTGAAACAAAGGCTTCAGTGCAATACGACAAAGCACTTTGCAAAATCCATTAGTAATTGACTACCTTCTGCTCCAACATAACCATGGATGCCATGATTTTGCTGGCATGTGCTGCTTCAACATTCCTGATGAATCAGCATCTATTGAAACTAACATCAACCATCTGCAAGATATTATTCAACACATTTGCCAAAATGATGGCGAAGCATGGCTAGCCAACTGGTTCAGTTCTCTAACCAGGTGCTTAGGCCACCTCATCCAAGGAGGGCTTCTGTTTCTTTTTGGCCTTGGTTTATGTTATGTTATAGCATCATTTCTCTGTAAAATCCCTTGTCCACACCCATGACACCCTCATAAAGATTGGGACAGCCTGTGACTAGCACCTCATTGCGGGGGTGGAATGTAGGGAGTAATGCGGAAGAATGTCGAGGAGGCAGGCGATGGGAACTAGCCAGACTGTCCCAGGAGGAAAAAGAAGCAGTGTAATGTATCTTGCACATCTTATCTGTTCCAACCCCTAGCTTGACATGCTTTAGCAGTTATAATATCACACAACCATTTCATGAGCATAATGTAATTCTGCTTATTGTGCATGTGCCTGTTGCATAAAAGCCTATCAGTTCCCCCTCCCCGGGTTCCTCGCCATGGACAAACACTCAGCAGTGCCAGGAATTCTCCCGTCTTCTTATTGCCTCCAGGGGGGACAACACTGGGGAAGGCCCGCATAGACACAGAAGTAGTAAAGGCCTTCTAAGGATCCTTGTGTGCATTGCATTTGTGTATCCGCCCCTGCCTGGGGCTAGGGCGATGACCCCGCCTTGCACCCACACCCACCATTACCTACAGCTCTAGGCACAATCTCTGATTCACACTGCCCAAGGATTGTCCTCATCTTTGACTCCCTTCTGCACCAAATCCTCAAACAAAAGAGCAGTTTGCAGCGCACGCTAGGGCACGGAATCCCGTGGGAAAGTTTAACTCGGAGGTATCAACTGCAGCTGGGAGTAGTGGGCTGCCCGGAGATCTTGTCCCCTCATGGGGAACCCATACTGGGTAAGCAGTGTCACCTCTAGTGCCTCATGCTACCCAAGCTATCACACTGCGGCCTTGGCTCCAATGTCCTACCAATGAGCACAGAAGGAGAAGGCACAAACCCCTGCCTGGAAGCAGCTGGTTCATTACCTTTCTTGCCACTGCTGCGTCAGCTTTTCCCCTCTCCTGTTCCTGGGTGGGCTTCACAGGTGCCACAGGCCTCTAGGTGGTATTCTAGGTGCAGTCTCAAGCTTGTACCTGGAAACAGCAACAACACATCAGTCTGAAGAGAGGGCACCAAAGTGTCCTTTGCATCTCACGTCAATAATGGGGACACAGGGTCACATGGGAGCTACTGTGAAGTCCATCCTTGCCCAAAGCAGAATATGCAGAACATGCCAGATGC